>NC_028456.1:5961112-6261112 GCF_000263155.2 Setaria italica | reverse complement strand
ACATGTCTCCACGTACGCTACATTATTAGTTTGACATCTCCATGTCCATGACTTGTGAAACATAGTCATCAACTAATACATGTACTAGTCTAATATTCATGTGTGTCCTCACATGAACTCCGACTAGGGACAACTTTAGAAGAACCATACAAGTAAAAAGTTTCACATACAATTCACATAATTGTAAATCAATTCAAGTAGCCTTTAATGGATATTCAAGGAACACAATATAAATCATGGATACAAATGGAATATCATCATCTCTTTGATTGCCTCTAGGGCAAACCTCCAACACCTGATATTGCTACTGTAGCTGCTGCGCGACATGGATCCTCTCACATGTTTGTCACTGCCAATTCTGAGTGGACTGGATGTGCTGGTTTAGCGGCTCCTCCATGTCGTCGGTGTGCATAGTGAGCTCACTTAGCTACTGAGCAAGACTGGAGTGGTCTCATGCTGAGAACGAGCACTGTGCAGTGTACGTGGAAGGAACACCACCATAACTAGAACTAGTGGACTGGTCCCGATGGATCAACTGTGCTCACTTATCACTACATGCACACTACAAGGATTCACCTCTAATGCCACGCCACACGATTGTAACACCACTAATTTGGTTGCCGTAGGAGGGTCGTATTGCAACCTTTCCATAAAATGGTTGCAATATGTGCCTATAATGCAACGGACTAAATGTGTTGCAATATGTGTGGTTTGTCGTTGCAACAGGCATGTGCTACTACAACCATTTAAGAATTGTGTTGCAATTAGTTGGCATTATTGCCATGGCACTTTTGAGTTGCATTAGTATTGGTTTTCTTTGCAATTACTTGGTGTTATTGCAGCTATATTGGATTTGGCTGCTTTTGCTTGGAACTATTGCCATGGTTATTTTGGGTTGCAATAATCTTCTGTGGTGTTGCAATTGCTAGGTGGTTATTGCAACAAAAATTCTGAATGGATGCAATAGCATGTTCCTATTGCAACTACAATCCTAGATGGATGTAATATCATGTTACTATTGCCACAATTTTTGTGTGTTGCTATAGACTGAAGTATTTGATGGACCTTTCTATGTCTAGAGCCCAGCAGTGTTAACATGTCTTATATGATCATCCATCCCTTCTTCGCTCAATCGGCTCACGCTCTATCTCTATGGTGATTTTTAATTTCCTATCACGAATCTGTTAGAGTGGATATGAGGCCTGTAATACAGTGACATTTTATCAATTTCATCACGAAGTGGCCCAAAACTTGTGACGTTATAATAAATTCATCACAAAGCGGTCCAAAATCTGTGACATTATAATAAATTCGTCATGATTAACAAATTTAGAATTGTCATGACACAAGAGGGGCAAATAGAATTCTTCATATTTAAATTAAGTTTTGTGCTTAGGGAAAACTCCCATTATACATATTCTAGTCACAATCTTAAAAAAAACAAAAATATGTGGAAAAGGTGGCAGAATGGGGTTCGAACCCATGACCATCCCTTGAAAATAGAGGCACCTAACCATTGCATAGCAGATTTTGGTATAGCGCAATCCGTTTTGAAGGATTTTGGTATTTACATATTTTATAATTAATTTCTCATATTTAATTTGAAAAAAATAGTGCTCCACACAGGATTTGAACCAAGGACTGTAGGTTCAATGTGACAACAACAAACCACTGGGCTACTTTCCAGGTTTGACTCGCGCTACTCACCACTGTGCTGCTCCTTGATTTGTGATGGATTTTGGTAACAAATTTGTTTTATATTATGCCTGGAGCTGGGCCGCTCGCTTGCCTAGCCCGCAAGACGGAGTAGCTAGGCTGCCTCTCGCCTCGCTTGCTGCCGCTAGGCTGGTCGAGCTAAAATGGCAAAAAAAGGAGAGCAACCGCTGGAACCGGAAATTGAACACGAGACCTTGAAGTGGAGTCACCAATGTCTTACCACTTGTGTTTTGTCATAGCATGACCCCTTTTTATATAACATGATATTGATCAACTGATTTGGGTTGAAGAACACATGAATAGTTGATCTTTCTCTTTTTATTCTAGAATCAAAATTTGTAGCTAATATTTCTCCATCATAAATTATCCAAATTTGATGAGGTTTTTTCCTTAATTTTTCTCAAATCGCCATATTTTCTTTAATGGTGTTTATTTGTATGTTAATTGCTATTTCTTGATTTTTTTTCATTTAACATGTTTTCTTCCAACTAAATAGATAATATAAAAAATATGTTTTTGCATAACAATTACTAATGTAACTTTATATTTTCCAATGTTATGGTTGACCTAAGGTTGTGTTCAAATTTGAGGTGTGCACGAGTTCGAAAATATAATGAGGTAATCAAATCTCAAAGTTTGACTTGAGTTATAAGAAACTATATGAGAGATGTATCCATTTGTGAATAATGTATACTATCACTTTATCAAAATCATTTAAATTTTTTATTGTAAACTTATGGGCCAAAAATATATTTCCACATCAATTTGTAGAATTTTTTGATCAAATTTAGATATTATTCTAATTATTATGTGGTAATTTGGAGATAGAAGTTTGAATTGTCCCTAGAAGACAATTGAATTATTTTATATATCTCCAAGGCATGGGCTAGAATTGAACATACAAGCCTAAATATAATTTGTTGAGTATTTTTTGAATCTTATTGGAGGTACACATAGTTCAACTTGGAATTACTTTCGATAAGCGCATAGAAATTCATTTAAATGATAGAAAATACTAAATCTGTTAAAAAATTCTTGAAACTCCTACATGGCAACTTAGATGTTGTCTATTACGTGTAAATTTGTAATTAGGAGTATATGAAATAATTCTTTTGCAAGTTGGTTTATTAATTAGTTAGTTAAAAAATAGGAAAATAACATTTTTGCACAACACGTGGCAATGTAAATCCACAAATGTCAATAACATGGTAAAGGTAAGGTTGTGTCCAATTTTGAGGTGCGTACGAGTTCGAACATATTACGAGGTATTCAAATCTCAAAGTTTGACTTGAGTTGTATGAAACAATGTGAGAGGTTTATCAATTTTGTGAACAACGTACACTTCAAGTTTTGTAAAATCTTATGAAACTTTTATGTCTAGCTTATACGTCAATAAATTGATTGTATGCCAATTTTCAAATTTTTCGGAGAATTTTTGGATATTATTACCATTATTTTATAATATGGTTGCAAGTAGAAGTTTGAATTATCCCTAGCGAAAATTTGAACATATCATCTATTTTCAATATATGAGCTATAATTGAACAGAGATACTTAAAATATGTTTTTTAAGATTTTTTAAATATTATTTGAGATACATGCAGTTCAAATTGTAATTACTTTCAATAAACCTGCAAAAAATCATTGAAACTGTTGAAAATAGTAAATGAGTTAGAAATTTATTGAAACTTCTACAAGGCAACTTATGTGCAGTCTATTGTATATAAAAAATATATTGGTGCATAATAGATAATTAATTTTATGTGTTACTTCACAATGGTGCAATAAAATGAAAAAAAGAAAAAGAAAAATATTAAGCAGAGAAGGAATGAACCAAGCCCGTTTTGGCCCAAATGGCCCAACTATTTCTGACCGTCTATCACCGATCCGATGGTTCTGATCGCACTCTCATGGTATAAATCGTGTTCATTTGTGATACTTGCATTGTAGTTTTCCGGATGAGCACATCTATGTCACTTATTCCAAATTAGTGTCACCTAGATAGCCATTGTTAACATCAATCTCAAAACATAGCATGTAACCTGCACTATCAATGTTGATCATCCGAGTTGTACTAGCAATGGTAGGTTGGGACCTTTGCTAATCTTGTCATGTAAAAAATATTTCTAAGCTACCCATTCTTAGAAATCAAATTATTAGCTTCATACATGAAAAATATAATTTTATCCCATTCTTAGAAAAAAATAATTGCTAACTTCATGTTTATTCAGTTATGTATATATAAGTAAATAGCTGAAATATAAAGCGATTCCATCCAAATGAAAATTTCTCCCATCATAGGTCTGGCAAATGAAAATTCAAAATTAAAAGTATATGGGAATGTTAAACCATGTATACAAACAATGATATTTAATTACATTTCATACAATGTGGAAAGTTCATGGATATAATACATTTCATTAAATTCAAATTCTCAACAAAATTAAAATTTTGCTCTGGCTTGGAAATTTTGCTCCTCATAAGAAATTTTTTTTAATTTAAATGTATTTCTATTTAAACAATAAACATGCTGATTGATTTTGTTTAACGGGCTGAAATATCTTGTCCTGAGCCGTTTCTTCTAAGGCCCAGCTCCTCCTAACCATTCATCTACAAAACGTCGATCAAGATCTCAACTAGCATAAAAAAGAACTACAAAACTGTTCTAAGGCCCAGCTCCTCCACGTTTCAACCTTACCGATCCATCCCCTGGCCGCACCCCTCGCGGTGCCACCAGTGCCCCTCGCGCGCCGCCCTTGCTCCCTCGCCCGCGGGCGGTGCTCGCGCGTGCCACTGGCTGCGCATCGTCAGGGCGCCACCAGCCTCCCCACTGGCCACCCTCACCACCACACGCGCCTTCCTCTCCGGAGATCCTGTGATCGTCGTCGGCTCCCATCTGCCGCTGGGAGCGTCCGCCATCCGCCTCTTGCAGATCCCATTGCTGGCTCTCGTCTGCCTCCTGCAGATCTCACCGCCGGGAGCATCCGCCGCCACCTCATGTAGATCCTGTCGGTGTCTGGAGCGTCTGCTGTGTGCCAATTGCAAATCCCATTGCCGGCTCCCGTCCACCTCCTAGAGATCCCGCCGCTGGCTCCCGTCCACCGCCGGGAGCGTCTGCCGCCACCTCCTGTAGATCCTGTCACCGCCGTCTCAGTTCGCCGCCCGCTGCCGGCTTGGTTCGCCCTGCCCACCTCGTTGCCTCCGTCGGGCTTGGCCCCTGTAGTCGGCCGCCCCTACCCACCTCCCTGCAACCGATGCCATGCCCCTAGGCTTGGCCCCCACCGCCGGCTGCCCCTGCCTGCCTCCCTGCACATTTGTCATAAGTAGAAGTGTTCAGGGTAAATTTGCAAAATAGCTTTCTTCCTAATCTCTGTTCCTATGCTCTTCAATGTGTTCAAATTGACATCTTTAGGTATTTATAATAAGATTGAACTCTACAATCCATCTGTTCGGTGCTAAATGCAATATTTCTGGTGATTCCATTGATCGTCACAGATAGAGGACTATCTGGTAATTTATTACATACCTGTTGGATGAACATATTTTTCAGTACAATAGCAGTAGTTTGTGCATTTGAGCTTCACGAGTTAATGGAACACAATTCTCATTTATTTGCAAATAATTTTTTGGATAATTAGAAACCCACTTAAGCCCATATTTTATCATGGGGCCTTTTGTTATAAACTTCGTGTTAGAGTTGATTATATGCTGAAAACATTGTAATTGACCCACAAGTTTGCATGTCAAGTTGATGCTGAGGTTGTGACTGTATCTACTCTAGGAAAATTTCGTTGTAATACAGTGTACTAATGTATTGCTCTTCTGTTCATTGACATCTTAAATATCATGATAAATTTTGTATAAAAGAAAAATGCACATCTTGAGCTCAACTAATATTATTTCTTACTAACTTATCATTGTTGATTTACGTTATCAGTATGCAATGTACTGAAGCTTTATATATTTTTTTACTATATTGGTTTGCAACATACAAAAGGATCCAGCTCAGCGGATGTCTGCTGTAGAACTCTTGGTCAGCATTGCCTTTTGACTGATTTAAGTTTCTAGTGAATCTGACTGTTGGTTGCTTATTGAGTAAGTTGTACTGAATTATCATTTATGTTCTCATAGAATCACCCTTTCCTGAAGAAGTTTGAGGATAAAGATTTAGACCTGCGGATTCTTGTGGCTTCCTTGTTAGGCCTTAGTAGTTATCTCTCACTTTGGAAATTTTTTGACGCACGTAGCTAGCTTCCTGCTAGCCTGACTTATCTGGTGTTGGGCCTGCATGTGTTAAGTTTTATTCATTAAATTGCACAAGTGACATTAGAAGTGATTAGTGCATATAATGAACCTTCTAAATAAAAGGAATAGATAGGAGCTTATAATCAAAGTTGTGTATGTAGTTTTCCTATGGTGCTCAATTAGTGTAATGTCTCTATGCTTTTATGTATGGCTCTGTGATAGTGTAATAACGAGTTCACGTAAACAATGACTATTGATGCAAGTTCTTTTATTTTCCTAGTAGTTATTTCTATGTTTTATGACTATTGTATGGCTATGTGCTCTGTGATTATCTATGCTTTTATGCTTTTATTCAAATAACAAATTACTTAACAAAATAATAATATAGTTTCTTCCTTGTGCTATACTTTCTAGAAATTTTTCTTTCCTGTTGCTATGTTGTCTAGTTTTTGTTGAGTATTAGTTGTACTCATAATTCAAAGTGCAGGATACTAAGCGGCAGGAGGAGGCATAGCTTGCTGTCGCTTGGGTATCCAACACACAGCTGTATTGGCTTCACATGGAGGTGAATTTGGTTCTGGTTTGGGGTGGACTGGTTTAGTTAGTAAGGACAAGCTCCTGAATCAACTTCATTATATCATGTGATTATCATCTAAGGTGAGTGCAAACAAGTTGCCATAAACATACTTCTGCCATAAACATACTTCTGATTGTGCTTTGTGATTATCATCTACTTGATGATTCACATGACACTGTTCTAAATTTTTAGCTTAGATTATTTCCATTTATGAGTGAGCAATCTTTTATTGTGCTTGGTAACATGCACACTTACATTCCATAGTTCTTTTATTAGGAAATCACCATCATTATGTTTCCTAGCTTTACTAATGATAGCGTGCAACCAGTTATAGAGTTATGACCAAATAGGACACATTTTCTTTTGACAAATGGTCTATACCCTATAGCTCAATATTCAATTCTATCAAATTTGGAATCATCTCTGTATTCATTGCAAATTATTGTTGCTGCAGGGTACATTCCATTAAGCCCATCAGTTGATAGCAAAACACATTGCCATTGTTGTAAGGGAAAAATTGATCATATAGTCTTTTGATGGATAATTTTACTTTGAATGAATCAGCAAAATTGCGAACCCATTAGTTTTTAATTTATGATTCCAAATTGCTTACCTTTGAAATGGTTCAGTCCATGCTGTTGTTGCCAAAATATAATTTCAGTTTATCAAATGCAAATACCAATGTTACTGATTTTTTTCAGGAGCAAAATTGAGTTCAAGTGAAGTGCACAAGTGATGGGACAGTCAACATCAATCCAACCTTTGCTACAAGTGTTAGACATAGTTCATTTCATTTTGATGTGTTCAAACTAGCTAGTGTGTGTCCGATACCTTATGTGTTTCAGTTGTGCGTGTGTTATCGACTATGTTTGACATTGGATGGTTTCATTAATCATTTGTACGAACAAAGCATATTTTGGATTAATGGATGTCTAACTGCTTCTTTCATCCTATATTGTTCGGCATGCATTATTGTTTGAAGCAAACATTGCAATATGGACTCTCGACATAATAATTTGGTGTTGCAATATATGATATAGTAACAAACAAATGGTGTGGCAAAAAACATCATACCAACGAAATAGTGGGAGTGACAATAGAGTCTCCAAACTGTAGCAACACAATAGTAAGCGTGGCAATAAAGGGTTCAAGTATCGCAACCAGTATTGATCGTGGCAATAGAGGGTTCCACCTATAGCAACCACATAGATAGTGTGGCAATAGAGAGGCTAATTGTAGAAACCAAATATTTATCGTGGAAATAGAGGGTTCCACCTATAGCAACAACAGAGATAGCGTGGCAATAGAGGGTCCATCTATTGCAATGCTATTGATGTCTGGCAATAAGGTCTATTACAACACCCATTGTCGTTGCTAGTGCACATATTGCCACTCTTTGGGTATGTGGCAATAGGTATTTCTAGCAACACCGGGTGTGTTGCAATAGTAACTATTGCAACACCCACAATTGTCGTTGTCAAGATCGGCAGATCAAGACTTAGACTAGTGAGTTTCTTTTATGCGCGTAAGCCTCAGGTGGTTGCGTGGGAGACACGGGTTTAGACTGGTTCGGGCAAGGGAAGCCCTACGTCCAGTATCGAGGATGTTCGTGTTGCCCACGCGGGGTTCTGTAGTAGGGGTTACAGGTCGACGAGAGAGGGACTGGTCCCAAGTCTCTTTAGTGCTTGCGCTCTCAGGAAGAGTCGTTGTGTGCTGTGGCTTTTGGGAGACGAAGCCGATCCCCCCTCCGGCCCTGGATTCCTCCTTTTATATATCAAGGGGGGTGGCCAGAGTTACAGTTGGGATCGGGTGAAGAGGACTGTAAAGAGTAAAGCGTAGAATGGTAAAAAATACGGTAGGAAGGAGGAGCAAGTTCCTAGGCGCCCGACGCCTCTGCCGGCCCCTGGCGAACGCCGGCGTGCATGCCGGAAGGGGAGGCCGCCGTGTGCCAACTGTTGTTGCACCCTACAGATAGCTCCTTCGATACCCGTAGGCGTCGGGTCATGATGAGGGCGTTCCGTCGTTATCCTGGTGTCTGTTGGGGAGGATGGTGGATGCTGTTGTTCAGGCGATGGCTCCTGGAGAGAGGGCATCACATCCTTGCTATGCGGGACCTGAGGACGCGCGAGGCCCGAGGACAGGCCGGTCTCTCCTTCGCTCCGACCGGCGCAGGCCATGAGTACCCTGCGGCGAATGGGAGTCAGCCGCCGGCACTGTAGCCTGTACAGTGTGGTCGTGCACGGGTACTTGTGACGGGTTGCGTGAGGAGCGCGGTCATCCCTTCCCTCCGCCAGGCCTGCGGCGTATTTATGGCGAGGCCGATGGGGGGACCCACAGGATTTTGTCTGTCTCGTCCATCTGGACCGTATCCGAGGGGGATGCCTGCCCCGGGGGCCCCATTGCGCCCGACCCCTTCGCTTGGGGTCGGACGAGGCGGAACTCCGTGGCGAGGGGTCGGGCGCCCCCGACCCCGGGGCCGCAGTCAGGCGAGGCAAAAACTTTGGGGAGGGGGGTCGGACGTTCCTGATCCCGGCGCCTTGGTCGGGCGAGGCGGAGCTTTGATCATGTCTAGGTGGGCCCGAGCCTTCGTGTCTGCTTTTTTAAGTGGTATTTTTAGGGGATTGTCAATATTTCCCCCCAACAGTAGCCCCCGAGCCTGTGGTGGAGCAGAAGTGCTCCTCTGGAGGCTTCTTTCGCTGTTTTCGCCGCGGGCTCTGTTTTATGGCGCGCTTGTTTTATTTCAGCTTGGCTGGGGAACCTGCGAATTGTGACCACACGCGTGGTAGTTGGTTGCGAAACTGGCCCCCGAGCTCCTGCTCGTTGCAGGAAACTGATCGGGAGGCTAGGTCGACTTTTGATCGTTGTCCCTCAAGCGTCCGTTCGCTAGGACGGAGGGGTTGAGCCGGGCCACGTTATCCGCGTTGGACGAACCGTGGTGCTCGTTTGAGCTGCAAACGGGTAGGTTCGAGTGGAGTCCTGGTCCCCGTTCGGGAGGGTCCGGCTCGGGCCAAGCTGGTGGCGCAATCCAATTTCCCGCCGGCCAGTTCATATAGTTCCCGGATCCGTTCGACCGGATCTGGGGGCTCGTTGCCTTTCCCCGTGGAAAAACCATGAATTTTATACCGGGCGGGACTCGAACGTGAGGTTGGGGCGCCCTTGGCTTTCGCTCGCCTGGGTATTGGCCGCTAGCGGACCCGTCCCTTCTCACCCCTTGCTCGGGGGACGTCCTGAGGCAGCTGTCGAACCCGTGTCGGGCCAGCTTTCGAACCTCTGGACCGTAATGGGCCGTAGGGGCGTTTTCAACCCCGTATCCCTTTCTTACCTCCCTGTGGGCCTTGGGCCGGAACGGAGCGGTCGTTGCGCCTGGGCCGAACGTGGGGGACGTCGTGGGCGTGCTACCCGGGAAGTGGAGTTATGGGGAGCACCGTCCCGCGAATCGAGGAGGATAGGATGTTTTCGCGGCCGATCGTGCGCGCGGTTTTTGAAAAGGAAACGGGCGTGGCAGGGGCGTACCTGGCGCTGCATTTATGGCGGCCGGGGCGTCGATTTGGCTTCCCTGGTACCTTTCCTATAAAAGCAGGAGCTCGCCGCGCCAGTTTCGCCTTCCTTCCGCATTCGAGCCTTCTTGCCTTCCAGCCTCACGCTCAGTTCATCCGCGCTTGCCTCGTTTCCTTCGCTCCAAGCCACGCGCTCTTCTTCCCGTCTCCGTCGATCTCCTCCCTCCTCCGGCAATGGGTTCCTGGGGGGTTTCTCATTTCACCTCCTCGCGCGCCGAGGGCCTGGTGCGGAAGGGTCTCCTCTGCGAGAGGACGGCGGCGGGCGAGTGGGAGCTGCCGGGGATGGAGCAAGTTCCGTCGCCTCCCCCCGGCTACGTCATCTCCTTCGCTCACTTCCATGAGCGGGGGTTCGCTTCTCCCCCGAGCCGCTTCTTCCGCGGGCTCCTCCACCACTATGGGCTCGAGCTCCAGCACCTCAACCCCAACGGGATCCAGCACATTGCGGCGTTCATCGCGCTGTGCGAGGGATTCCTGGGCATCGAGCCCCACTTCTCGCTGTGGAAATACTTTTTCACAGTGAGTTTGTACCAGAAGTCGGGGAAAGCCGGGAGCCAGCAGCGGTCGCCTCCGGTGCCGATCGGGTGCGCCGGGATCCATCTCCGTCATACTCGCTCCAAAGAGTACATGACGGTGAAGACCTCGGCGTCCCACAAGGGGTGGCACAACCAGTGGTTCTACGTGAAGAGCTACCCGGACTCCCCCCTGCCGGCTTTCACTAGCCGCACCATCGACACGGCGCCGGAGGTATGGGCGTACGGGCCAGTGGAGAAGAAGAAGAAGCGGTTCTCCGACCTGCTGCAGGCCATCGAGCAGCTGAAGAGGAACGGGCTCACCGGCGCCGGGGTCATCGGAGCGTACCACGCCCGACGGGTGGCGCCGCTGATGCTCCGGACCCGTTCGCTCGGCACCATGACCCCTGACGCGCTGACCGAGGGCACCGCCCTAGCGACGGGCACGCTCGCCGCCTCCGAGATCCGGCAATGGCTTCGGGAGGCGCTGGAGGACAAGGACGTCAAGTACCCGATTCCCGGGCACCCGCCGATGCGCCCGGAGGCGGGCTTCATAGACCTGGTAAGGAGTTGGGGCATCATCTTCCTTCCTTTGTGTCCTACTATTTGTCGCTCTGACGTGGAGCTCTTTTGCGTTTGCAGGGCTCGCTAACCCGGGTCACGGACTCCCTTCCGCCGGTGCCGGAAGATGCCGAACGGAGAACTCGCAATCGTCTCCAAGCCGAGGCGCAGAAGCGCCGCAAGGACAAGGAGACGGCGAGGAAGCGGAAGAAGGCCGCCAAGGAGTTCCAGCGGCGGCGGAGGGGGTCGGTCGTGTCCGACGACGATGACGACGATGATGATGAAGATGAAGAGGATGAAGATGAGGAAGGTGATGAGGAGGAGGAGCTGGTTCCCCCCCGTTTGGGGGCCTTGGTGATTCGTGAGGCACCCCCGCAGACGGCCGCGGGAGGTGAAGCAGGGGAGGCGTCCATCCGGGCTTCGACTCCTCCAGGCCCTGGGGCTGTGCCTCAGAGGCCAGCACAGTGCGTGCACCAAGAGCTGGCGCGGGCCGCCCCCCAGGGGTCGGCGCAGGACGTCCCCCAGGAGCAGGTGCGGGACGCCTCCCAGGGGTCGGCGCAGGGCGTCCCCCAGGAGCGGGCGCGGGACGCTCCCCTGGGGTCGGCAAGGGGTGCCCCCCTGGTGTCGACACGGAGCGCCCCTCGGGGGTCTTCGGAGCCTCCCCCCGCCACGGCTTTGGGTCCGGCGTGGGGCGCTCCCCAAGAGTCCGTTCAGGGCGCTCCTCGGGGGTCCATGGAGCCTGCCTCCACCGCCGTGCCCGTTGCCGGAGAGCAGCGAAGCAGCGACAAGCGGCCGTTGCCAGATGCCCCGGGGTCGGCGTCTGGCTCTGAGTTGAAGCGCGCGCGCCGCCCTTGTGCTTCGAGGACGTAAGTTGGCCTTCCCTGCGTGTCATTCCTCTCCTCTTTTTCATTCATTTCTGCTGATGTCTGGCCGTTGATGTGCAGCACTACTCCCCGTGGCCTCACCCTGCAGTTGGCGCCCAAGAAGGCGCTGCGGTTGTCGACCTCCTCCGGGGGGCGGTCCGCGGCCCCGCCCGCGGCGAGCGGCGGGGTTCCTGGTGCGGCCGCGGATCCCCCCTCGGAGGTGGCCCTTGTGGTGGCGGTTGGCGGAGCGACGGCGTCGTCAGCCGTGGGAGGGGGAGCGGACTCCACCCCGCCTTCGGTTCCCCCGGTCGCCCCTTCAGCTCAGGGCGCGGTCCTCCCGGGTTCTCAGGCCGGGGAGGTGATCGACCTCGACGTCGACGAGGCGGAGGGGACGGCGGCGACGGGAGGTAGGGCGGATGCCTCCGCAGCCGTGGCGGGATCAGAGGCGGAGGGAGTGCCTGCTCCTGGAGGCGCGGCGGCGATGGAGGCAGTGGTGACGGAGGCAGGGACCTCCACCCCGATCACCCCCGTGGGAGTGGCTCCGGCGGCTGAGGCAGAGGTGCCTACCGGGATACCGCCGACGGCCTTGGCGGCGATGAGCGTGCAGGTGTCGGGGCCGTCGGTAGACCCGGTGGCTTCTAGTGCCATGGTGCCGACCTTGACGGCAGCGTCGGGGTCGGCCCCTGCCTCGGCCTTGGCCTCCTCCGGTCCCAGGGCGTGGAGAGGGTCCGTCCTCCGCTGGTCATCCCGCGATGACCCGCCGAGGCATCTCTTCGCGCTGGACGACGTCGCCGAGTGGCACAAGTGGCAGGCGGTGCAGGGCGGCATCGCCAAGGTCCAGGCGGCTCTGTCTTCAGCGCTGGGAGTTCTAGGCAACACCGTCCTCCCTGGCAGCCAGGTATGTTGCTCCTGCTGTTGGTGATGAGTACCTCCCTTTTGCCTTTTGCCTTAACGGCGTGTTGCTTTGCAGGCTCTCCAAGAGGGCAGTCGGGGGAAATCTGATTTCCTCTGGCGGCAGCAGGGTCTCTGGGATCGCTTCAATACCGAAAGGGAGTGCACCAGGGACCTGTCCCTGCAACTCAGCGCCGCCCAGGGGGTCATTCACGACCTGCAAGGGCGTGAGCGGGCGGCGTTGGAGGAGGCGCGGCGTGCGGGGGACAGGCTCCAAGCCATCACCGAGAAGGCCCGCCTCGACCTCGAGGAGTTCCAGGCCGTCGCCGAAAGGGCCCGCCGCGATGCCGAGGGGCTTCAAGTTGCTGCTGAGAGGGCCCGCCGCGACGCCGAGGAGCTTGCGCAGCTGAGGGGGGGAGCGTGAAGCCCTCCGCACGGAGACTGGCCAACTTTGCTCGCAAGTGCTGGGACTTCAGTCCACCGTGTCCCGAGGGGCCGACCGGGAGCGTGAGTTGAAGACCCAGGCCAACGGTGAGGTTTCTTCCGTTCCCGCGTTCCCATGTTGTTTGTGTTCTGTTCTTTGACTTGGTGGGATTTTCTGGATGGTTTCTGCAGGTGAAATCGCCAAGTTGCGGGGTCTGCTCGACGAGGAGCGCGGTGAGCACAGCGCCCTGCGAGATGCGGCCCGCATCGTCTGCGACGACTTTGGCATAGCTCCGGAGGAGGGGTCGAGCTCTCTGCCAGCTCGTGTCCTCGGGGTACGCCGTCGGCGTCGTGAGATCGCCGTGGACGCGCTTCACCTTGGCGTGCGGCGAGCCTTCGGGGTCTTCAGCTCTCACTATTCTGGCATCAACTTTGCCGGGATGAGTGAAGGGTACGCCGCAGGCTACACCGAAGCTGAGCTGGACGGGATCGATGCCGCGGTGACCGCGCCGGCGGAGGCCCTCGCGAAGCTCCTGGTGGATGAGGCCGCCCCTCCTGCCGACCCCTCGTCAAGTTAGCTGTACCGGGCTTGTGCCCCAAAAAGTTTGTAATTATGTCAGTCTTTAAACTCGTTTTGCGTCGGCCATACGGGCCTGTTCTATGACTTTGTTACGCAAAAAATCCCGATCCCCTTTACTGTTCCTTTTGAGCTCGAAAGCTTAGAATGCGTCGCCGGGTGCGTGAGTAAGTTTTGATGAGCGAAGGTGCCGTAGCCGCTGGGGCGTAGGTTTTTTCGCAGTCCGATCAAACTTGCCTAAGCACCGTTCACGCATCCTAAGCTTTTTTGCACCCAAGGGTCTAGAAAGGGAGTGTTCGGTTTGAAAAAAGAAAAACCGTTTCTTTTAGATGGCGCCAAGTGGCTGGGGTCGGGACCCCTGATAGCCCCCGAGGGGTATGCGGTCCTGGAGCAAGGCCAAGGTCGGATACCCTTGAGCTTAAAGGAAAAGGCCTGAACCGAGGTGGCTCGGGGTTTCTTTTTTCGCAGAAGAACAAAACTGGTAGCCCCCGAGGGGTATGCGGCCCTGGAACGAGGCCAGGGTCGGATGCCCCTGAGCTTAAATGAAAGAACGGAAATGATGGCAAGTTTATGCAGAACTTGGAAATAAGAGCTATGGGTAAAAGCGCCTTAGCTGTTCTATGTTCCAGGCGTTGCTGAAGATCTGCCCGTCGGGAGTTGCCAGCTTGTAGGTGCCTGGTCGTAGTACTTGTACGACGATGAACGGGCCTTCCCATGGGGGAGTCAACTTGTGCCGACCCCTATTGTCTTGGGCGAGGCGGAGCACTAAATCACCGACGTTGAAGGCGCGGCCTTGTATCCTGCGGTTGTGGTAACGCCGTAGGGCCTGCTGGTATTTAGCCGAGTGTAGTAGGGCTACGTCTCGTGCCTCGTCGAGTTGATCTTGTGCGTCCTCGAGTGATGCCTGGTTTCCTTGTTCGTCGTATGCCTTGACCCTCAGCGACCTGTACTCTAGGTCGGTGGGCAAGATGGCCTCTGACTCGTAGATCATGAAGAACGGGGTGAACCCCGTCGCCCGGCTGGGGGTCGTCCTCAAGCTCCAGAGGACTGCGGGAAGCTCCGCAACCCACCGTCCGCTGAACTTTTTAAGGCGGTCAAAGATCCGTGGCTTGAGACCCTGGAGTATCATGCCGTTGGCTCACTTGACTTGCCCATTCGTGCGGGGGTGCGCCACTGCCGCCCAATCCACTCGGATGTGGTGGTCGTCGCAGAACTGGAGGAATCTCTTCCCGGTGAACTGCGTGCCGTTGTCGGTGATGATGGAATTTGGGATCCCGAAGCGGTGGATGATGTCGGTGAAGAACTGTACCACTTGCTCGGACCTGATTTGCGCCACTAGTCTTGCTTCGATCCATTTGGAGAACTTGTCGACAGCGACGAGAAGATGGGTGAAGCCCCCGGGCGCCTTTTTGAAGGGTCCGACGAGATCCAGCCCCCAGACCGCAAACGGCCATGTGATGGGGATGGTTTGCAATGCCTGCGCAGGCAGGTGAGTTTGGCGGGCAAAGAACTGGCATCCTTCACAGGTGCGGACTACCTGGGTAGCATCCGCGACCGCGGTTGGCCAGTAAAAACCTTGTCGGAAGGCGTTGCCAACAAGTGTCCTTGGCGCGGCGTGGTGACCACAAGCCCCGGCGTGGATATCCTGGATCAGCGCCTTCCCCTGCTCGACCGGGATGCAGCGCTGGAGGATCCCAGTGTGACTTCTCTTGTAGAGCTCCTGGTCGATGATGGTGAAGGATTTGGC
This sequence comes from Setaria italica, assembly GCF_000263155.2. Lineage (NCBI taxonomy): Eukaryota > Viridiplantae > Streptophyta > Magnoliopsida > Poales > Poaceae > Setaria > Setaria italica. The sequence goes on along the minus strand of NC_028456.1, from coordinate 6,245,446 downwards.
GCAGCGCGCGATCCTGCGGGCCTCAGTTTTGTCTACCGGGAGGGTATCGCGGACAAGGTAGTCGAGGTACGGGGCTCTCCAGTCGATCGGGGGGTCGGCCCCCGCCGCGGGGTCTGCCGTGATTTCCATGACCACGGGGTCGGATGGGTCGGCTTCCAGGGCCGAGTCGGGTAAAGCAGCATTGATTCCCTCGGGACCGATGCTCGGGTCCGGGACAGGTGGCGCGTCGCCGACCTCCCCTGGCTCGGGTCCCGATCCCAGGGCTGGGGGTGCTTCGCCGACCACTGCCGGCTCCGGATAACGGATTGAAGGCTTCAACTGGTCGCTAACAAAAACGCCGTCGGGGACAGGCATTCGGCCGGACGCGGCCTTCGCCAGCTCATCAGCGGCTTCATTGAAGCGCCTCGCGACGTGGTTGAGCTCCAACCCGTCGAACTTGTCCTCGAGCTTACGGACCTCGTTGCAGTAGGCTGCCATTTTGGGGTCGTGGCAGCTCCACTCCTTCATGACTTGTTCGACGACCAACTGAGAATCGCCCCGGACGTCCAGCTGACGGATACCCAGCTCGATGGCGATGCGGAGCCCGTTGAGTAGGGCTTCGTACTCGACGACATTATTGGATGCAGGGAAATGGAGGCGGATCATGTACCTGATGCACACGCCCAATGGAGAGATGAAGATGAGGCCTGCTCCGGCGCGGGCCCTCATCAGTGACCCGTCGAAGTACATCGTCCAGTACTCCTGCTTCTCTGGCGCCGATGGGGCTTGAACCTCCGTCCATTCGGCCACGAAGTCGGCAAGTGCCTGGGACTTGATGGCGGTGCGGGGGACGTAGGTGATACCCTGGTCCATAAGCTCAAGCGCCCACTTCGCAATTCTCCCTGTAGCATTTGGGTTCCGGATTACTTCACCAAGCGGGAATGATGAAACGACCGTTTCCGGATGGGAGGTGAAGTAGTGATGCAGCTTCCTCTTCGTGATGAGGATGGCGTAGACGAGCTTCTGGATCTGTGGATATCGTGTCTTGGACTCGGACAAGACTTCGCTGATGAAGTACACTGGGCGTTGCACCTTAAGAGCGTGCCCCTCTTCTTCCCGCTCCACCACTAGGGCCGCGCTAACCACCTGGGTGGTCGCCGCGACGTAGAGCAGGAGGGACTCGCCGTCGGTGGGTGGGACTAGAATCGGGGCCTTCATTAGGAGGTCCTTGAGTCAGTCAAGTGCCTCCTGGGCCTCACTGGTCCATTCGAAGTGGTCAGACTTCTTCAGGAGCCGATAGAGAGGAAGACCTCGCTCGCCGAGGCGCGAGATGAAGCGGCTTAGAGCTGCTAAGCATCCCATGATGCGCTGCACCCCCTTCATGTTCCGGATTGGCCCTATGTCATTGATGTCCACTATCTTCTCCGGGTTTGCCTCGATGCCGCGCACGGAGACGATGAAGCCTCATAGCATGCCCCTTGGGACACCGAACACACATTTCTCGGGATTGAGCTTAATACGCTTATCCCTCAGCCTTTCGAAGGCTAGCTCCAGGTTAGGAACGAGCTGGTCACCCTTCCTGGATTTAACCACGATGTCGTCAACGTAGGCCTCAACGGTCCGCCCGATGAGGTCTCCGAAGCACTTCAACATGCATCGCTGGAAGGTAGCCCCGCATTTTTGAGGCCGAACGGCATCTTAACGTAGCAGTAGGGACCAAAGGGGGTGATGAAGGAGGTAGCAAGCTGGTCGGCCTCTTTCATCGCGATCTGATGGTAGCCGGAATATGCGTCGAGGAAGCTGAGGGTCTCGCACCCGGCGGTTGAGTCGACTATTTGATCTATGCGTGGCAAAGGAAACGGGTCCTTTGGACATGCTTTGTTGAGACCGGTATAATCGACACACATCCTCCATTTCCCGTTCTTTTTTGGTACAAGGACAGGATTGGCCAGCCACTCGGGGTGGCGTACTTCCTTGATGAACCCGGCCGCCAGGAGCTTCTGGAGCTCTTCGCCAATGGCCCTGCGCCTCTCCTCATCGAAACGGCGCAAGCCTTGCTTCACTGGTTTGGAGCAGGCCCTGATGTTCAAGGAATGCTCGGCGACTTCTCTCGGGATGCTAGGCATGTCCGAGGGCTTCCACGCGAAGACGTCGCTGTTCGCGCGGAGGAAGTCGACGAGCGCGCTTTCCTATTTGGGGGATAGGGCCGCGCTGATCCGCACAACCCCCCCATTGGAACAGCCGAGATCGAGAGGGACTTCCTTGATACCTTCGGTGGGCTCGAAGGAGGTATTCGACTGCTTGGGGTCGGGCTGATCTTCGATGACCTCCGCAAGCTGGACCGCCATGCCGCTCATGACGGTGATGGCCGCGGTGTACTCGCAACACTCGACGTCGCACTCGTATGCCTTCTGAAAAGTCGTACCGACGGTGATGACCGTTGGGCCCCGGCAGCTTGAGCTTGAGGTAGGTGTAGTTGGGGATAGCCATGAACTTCGCGTAGCACGGCCGTCCTAGGATGGCATGGTAGGTTCCGCGAAACTCCACCACCTCGAAGGTGAGGACCTCCTTCCTGTAGTTGGAAGGGGTCCCAAACGTAACGGGCAGGTCGATTTGCCCGAGAGGCGTCGCCTGCTTCCCTGGCACGACGCCATGGAAAGGTGCCTTGCTGGGACGGAGGCGGGAGTGGTCGATCCCCATAGCGTCGAGAGTCTCGGCGTAGAGGAGGTTGAGGCCGCTGCCCCCATCCATGAGTACCTTGGTGAGGCGCGTCGTGCCGACGATAGGGTCGACGACGAGTGGGTAACGCCCCGGATGCCGGACGCGTCCAGGGTGGTCGGACCTATCGAAGGTGATGGCTGGCCCGGACAAGTCGAGGAAGGCTGGAGTCGCGGGCTCGGCCGCATAGACCTCCCGGCGCTCCAGCTTTTGCTGGCGCTTGGTGTCGTACGCTGCGGAGCCACCGAATATCATGAAGCAGCCGTCGACCTTAGGGAAGCCGTCTTCCTTCTCTTCGTCGCCCTTCTTTTCCTCATCGGGCTTCCGCTTCCGGTTGCCTTTCACCGGATTGCCCATGAAGTATCTCTTCATGAGGTTACAGTCTTTGTAGGCGTGCTTGACGGGGAACTCGTGGTTCGGGCACGGTCCTTCGAGCAACTTGTCGAAGAAGCTGGGAGCGCCTTCGGGGGGCGGCTGCCCCTGCTTGCGCTCGACCGCGGCCACGAGGGGGGCCTCGCGCCGTTGCTTTCCCTTCTTCTTCTGCTGGCGGTTGGAGGTGCCTTCGTCGGCATCCTCCTCCCGTTTCGCCTTGCCTTTGGAGCGGTCGAAGATCGCTCCGACGGCCTCTTCGCCAAAGGCGTAGCTAGTGGCGATGTTGAGGAGCTCCTCCATGGTTCGCGGGCCTCGGCGCCCCAGCTCGTGGACGAGGGGCCGGCAGGAGGTCCCTGCTAGGAAGGCTCCTATGACGTCGGCGTCCGCGACGTTGGAGAGCTCGGTGCTTTTCCTAGAGAAGCGCCGGATGTAATCCCGGAGGGACTCGTCCATCCCCTGACGACAACTCCGGAGATCCCAAGAGTTGCCGGGGCGCGTGTACGTACCTTGGAAGTTTCCTATGAAAACCTCTTTCAGGTCGTTCCAGTTGCGAACGCGTCCCGAAGGGACATGTTCTAGCCAAGCTCGCATGGAGTCGGCCAGGAAAAGGGGTAGGTTGCGGATGATAAACAGGTCATCGTCCGTCCCGCCGGCTTGACATGCAAGCCGGTAGTCGCTGAGCCACACTCCAGGATTCGTCTCCCCTGAGTATTTGGCTATACTCGTGGGTTGCCTGAAGCGCGGCGGAAAGGGCGCATTTAGGATGCGCGCAGAGAAGGCCCGGGGCCCAGCCGGTCCAGGGCTCGGGCTGCGGTCTTCCCCGCTGTCGTAGCGCCCGCCATGATGGACGTGGTAGCCTCGATCTACCCCGTCCTCCCTGTCCGCGCGGGAGCGTCTTCGCGCATTCAAGGTGTCGCGGGCGTCGCGGATGAGACCGACGCGCTGGTGGACGGATCGAGCCTCGCCTCCCGCGGGTGGCGGGGTCCGTCGGGCGGGCGCGGCCTGATTCGCCCCCGGAGGGGGTTGATGGACTGATTCCCCCCGCCTTTCCGGGGGCGCGTCAGGCATCGCCCGGCTGGCGTTTTGCCCACGTCGCCAGGACGCCGAACTTTCCGCCTGCTGGACGGCGGCGCACTCGAGCAGGTTGCGCATCTCTTGGCGTGCCCGTCGCTCTTCGGGCGTTGCTGGTTCGGGGAGCTGGCGGAGCAACACCACCGCAGCTGCGACATTTTGGCTAGCGTGGGCGAAGAGCTGCGGACGCTCTTCGTCCGCGCAGATGCGTTGCTGAACGTCACGCGCCCGTTGTGACGCTCCCCCCTCGTGGTGGGGGTGCTCGACTTCTTGGCGGGCGCCCATGCGCGCCTCTGGTTGCCGAGAGCACTCCGGGGCCCTTGGTAAGGCTCCGGTTGTAGCTGCAGCGCACGAGGGGGGAACCCTTTGTCTCCCCTCGGCATTATTGCCATTGGATCCCTCGGAGTGCGCATCGACCACGAGGCACTCGCGTGAGGGGTGGGGACTCCCGTTGCTGGAGCCAGAGTCGGAGATTGTCCTCGTCGCGCCTACGAGCTTGTTGCTCACGGGCGACGTGGTCATTGACCGCGCTAGGAGGCGTCCGTAGGCCCCCATGGCGTTGCGTAGCCCGAAGGGCTGTCCCCTTGATGAAGTCCTTCCGGCAAGCGAGCGACCGCTCGCAGCCGTCCCGGCGGCAGGGCCGGGAGTAGCTGGGCGAGCGGGTAGGACGAGGACAGGGATCAACTCGATCCCTTCCCCGGTGGCGAGGAAGTCCAGGCTCCCGAATCGGATCAGGGAGCCCGGAGCAAAGCTACTATCGTAATTGGCCATCTGAGGCTGGGAATGTACGCGCAAAGGTCCCCTACCTGGCGCGCCAACTGTCGTTGTCAAGATCGGCGGATCAAGACTTAGACTAGTGAATTTCTTTTATGCGCGTAAGCCTCAGGTGGTTGCGTGGGAGACACGGGTTTAGACTGGTTCGGGCAAGGGAAGCCCTACGTCCAGTATCGAGGATGTTCGTGTTGCCCATGCGGGGTTCTGTAGTAGGGGTTACAGGTCGACGAGAGAGGGACTGGTCCCAAGTCTCTTTAGTGCTTGCGCTCTCAGGAAGAGTCGTTGTGTGCTGTGGCTTTTGGGAGAAGAAGCCGATCCCCCCTCCGGCCCTGGATTCCTCCTTTTATATCGCAAGGGGGGTGGCCGGAGTTACAGTTGGGATCGGGTGAAGAGGACTGTAAAGAGTAAAGCGTAGAATGGTAAAAAATATGGCAGGAAGGAGGAGCAAGTTCCTAGGCGCCCGACGCCTCTGCCGGCCCCTGGCGAACGCCGGCGTGCATGTCGGAAGGGGAGGCCGTCGTGTGCCAACTGTTGTTGCGCCCTACAGATAGCTCCTTCGATACCCGTAGGCGTCGGGTCATGATGAGGGTGTTCCGTCGTTATCCTGGTGTCTGTTGGGGAGGACGGTGGATGTTGTTGTTCAGGCGATGGCTCCTGGAGAGAGGGCGTCACATCCTTGCTGTGCGGGACCCGAGGGCGCGCGGGGCCCGAGGACAGGCTGGTCTCTCCTTCGCTCTGGCCGGCGCAGGCCATGAGTACCCTACGGCGAATGGGAGTCAGCCGCCGGCACTGTAGCCTGTACAGTGTGGTCGTGCACGGGTACTTGTGACGGGTTGCGTGAGGAGCGCGGTCATCCCTTCCCTCCGCCAGGCCTGCGGCGCATTTATGGCGAGGCCGACGGGGGGACCCACAGGATTTTGTCTGTCTCGTCCATCTGGACCGTATCCGAGGGGGATGCCTGCCCCGGGGGCCCCATTGCGCCCGACCCCTTCGCTTGGGGTCGGACGAGGCGGAACTCCGTGGCGAGGGGTCAGGCGCCCCCGACCCCGGGGCCGCAGTCGGGCGAGGCGGAAACTTTGGGGAGGGGGGTCGGACGTTCCCGATCCCGACGCCTTGGTCGGGCGAGGCGGAGCTTTGATCATGTCTAGGTGGGCCCGGGCCTTCGTGTCTGCTTTTTTAAGTGGTATTTTTAGGGGATCGTCAATATTTCCCCCCAACAACAATGGTTGCTTATACTATGGCTTGCAACACTACATGGTGTTGCAACAACACTCCTTTGTGTTGCAATAGGGGAAAACCTATTGCAACACCAAAATGAGTCGTGGTGCAAACTTTAGACCACGGTTACTGTGGCAACACCTGCCAACAAAATTTTTGTGTTGCAATTTTGTCTATTGCAACTATTTTTGGTATATTGCAACACTTTTAGGCCGTTGCATCAGGGGTAAAACCTTGTAGTGGCACTCTGCCACACCGAATCACTAGCCTCGTGCTAATAGGAGAGTTGGTCCCAACCGGAAGTGTACTTGGGTGTTACCCCAGGCACATATCCAGCTGTGGCCCATCCTGCCTGAGCTGGGTACACGAGAGGCTATGGTGGTGGTGGCTACTACATTGCTGCACTCCTTGACATGATTCGTTTCATCCTGCCATGAACACTAGAAACGTTACTCCTACGAGCTTCTTCTTGTGGCACAAGAGGTATAGTTAGCGACCAACAATTATACAAACAAATCCTCGAGTTAGGTAATGGTATTTCATTTGTATAACTTGGAAATAAGAAAACCAAAGAATCATCTGAGCCCTTCTTAAGTGTGTGGCCATAAACCAAATACACTTCGTCGATGTGAGGATGAGGTGTCTCAATGAAGGGAATAGCATTCCCGTCTAGAGTCCTGATCCTTGAAGTGATGCGAGTGATCAAAGAAGTGCATTCAATGGCACCCGTCATCTTAAAATTCTCAAGCCATTGCCTAACCATAGCCTTAATGGGGAAATCTTGATCTTCTAGACCATGACATATAAAATCATTAACTCATCGTTGCGCATGGGCCTAATATCATCCCTTGGAAAGAGTGATGGCCAGCCACTTGTGCATCAAACGAAGAGTTGAATTCTGAATTTCATTGCACCAAGGTGCAAACTTGGCATGGACAATCTGACCAGAGATTGTAGTTCAAAAATTGAGAAAAATCGTGACAAGCTTTGTCAAGAGAAACAGCGCAACACGGTCCAAAACCAAGGTGAAGGCTAAATTCCCTCCAAGAAAAATGGTATTCCTTCCCGAAGAGTTAGAAAGAAATGGCATCCTTCACCTCTTGAAGAGTGCAAAGAAACTGGATGGTGAGGGGACGAGAACTAAACTCCACAACGGGTACAAAATCATCCCACCCAATACCAGACCAAATAGAGGCGAAGTCGATATCCATACCTATTTTCTCCAAAAGTTCTAGGTCATAGGCCTTGGTGTGACCAAAGGCCCGACGCTTGAGGATGGCGTAGGCTTGCTTCTCTTGTTTGTCTCACAAGTCAAAGTAGGGGGCATCACTTGGTCCACCACTATAGCCTTGGCTTGCGGTTCAGCTTGCTCTTCTTGCTCATCTTTGTAGTCCATCAAGGTCGGGCTCAGTGTTGGTTCAGCGAAATGACGAGAGCTCTTGCTAACCCGTGAACAGGACAAGCTCGAACCTGTCATTCTCCAGAATGCACTGGCAACCCGCTACATGCTTGCCACCAACAACAAGGGAAACACAAGAGCAACTTGAAATGGGTTGCATTAGTGTAATCAATTGAAATTATTACCCGAACATTGCTCCTCCAATGCTTGGCCAATCTTGCAGCAAAGAAGTCAAGAGAGAGAGGTTTCTTGCACTCAACTTTGTGCAAAACTTCAAAGAAAACCTAAGAGCAAAGAGTAGAGGGGGAGTGAGTGAATGAAATGTGTGAAATGAATGAACATCACTCCCTCTCAGCCTCGTATTTATAGAACAAGGGAGCCAATGGTCAGATTCCGACCGTGGCCAACGGCTACTAGCCGTTGGTGCTGGTGGGACCTAAGGACCGTTGTTCCTGGTTCGGTCGACCCCTAGTAGGCCCCACCGGTAGCACACTTTGGCCCAAGGCTCCCCAATGGCTACATGACGTCATGCTTGGGTGTCTAGCCAACATTTTGCTCCAGAAGTGCTCAAAAGATTTTTCAAAGAGATTTTAAACTCAAAATCATTTTTAGAATTCTTTATAAAAACGAAAAATGGCTAGAAAAATTCGAGCGTGCTAATGAATGTTGAGAAAAAATCAAATATGTAATGGGAAAAATCAAATGATGGGGAAATCAAAATTTTGGAAAGAAAATATGTGATAACTACTGATTTACCTGTTAGCGAAGAGCTTACCATTTTGAGTCCGACGAGCGGGACTCTTCTCTGCCGTGTTTTACCACTCGGTGCCCATTCCTGGGGAAGTGGATGAGGATGCTCATTGTACCTTCTGCCACACCTTGATCTGCTTTGGCTTCAGTGGTGTGGTTGGTAGCTTCTTTGATTGCAGTTGTGGCTCCGTCCACTCCTCGTGCCACTCTATCTCTTGATTGATCATGGAGCATAAGGGAGATGGGGACCCCATGGGTCCCCACCGACCAGGGTACTAGCCAATCTTGACAAGTGGGTCCGCCCGACTAGAACATGCGGGCTGGTGCACATGAAGATACTTGGAGTACAAGTTAAGGAAGCCGCGCGATTCAAATTAGTCCAGATATTGCGGGATGCTAGTTGTAATCCATCTCATATTGCTTTCCATGTAACAACCGACTAGATTAGATTCAAACCAACTTATAACCCTAGGTCATCAGCCTATATAAGGCGGCCAAGGGCGCCTCCCTAGAGCATGTCAACTATTCCACACACCAGTGGAAAGCAATACAAATAAAAATACATGACATAGGGTATTACTGTCCGGAGGCCCAAACCTGTCTAAACCCTCGTGTTCTTGCGATGACCTTTGAGTTCTTGGTTTTGCAATCCTCTCTGCCTACAAATCAACCACTTGAGGAACCCTCTGGTGGACTGCCTGGCAACTAAATTTGACAGTTGACGCGCCAAGTAGGGGTGATTGTGATATCCTCCCCAGCGAGTTCGATGGCATCTCACCCCGATGTCATCTTTCCCAAGAGCATGAAAGACTTCCTTGCAAATCCGATCTAGCTCCGCTTTGGTAGCATGCTGGTGGACTCTGACTCCACTACCTTCTTCGATAACTCATCGTCCGCTGCCAGCTCAGCATCCATCGGATCTACTTCAACGGAGCAAGGTCTTCAACCGAGGATCGTCACGCCGCTTGCCCAGCAGGTTAGTGATCTCTCTCTCTTAGAGAGGGTCTCACACAAGATACTATACCAACGTGCCAGAGTGACGCTTACTAGCGCAACACTGGGACACCAGCCAACACTAACAGGGCCCATAGAAACACCAACACAACTAACAGAACCGGGTTTGCTCTTTTATTTTTCATCAGTAGAAGTGTGTGAACATCAAGATCCACAGCACTCGGCAACCTAGTCCCTTTGCCTCCTCGCAGCAACCCGCTCACCCATGCCCTCCGACCTGATCGCGGGGCTAGATCATATCAGCAACACCATTACTGAGGGCATCGACCTCTCGAAGACGGCACTACGCTCAACAAGGTCAGTGTAGGGTCCCTCCCACATCCCCTTTGGTATAAGGAACTCAGCTGCAACATTTTCTCGCAAAACTCATGCAGTCTTTTCAGATGTAATCTGAAGAACCACTCGAACCCACCCAGTTTCTGGACTCTGAATCCCTATGGAAGCAACGATGAGAAGAACTCCACCACGCGAGATCGTGAAGCCTTCATGGTTTTTGCCAACAACCCGTCTAGGGATGGCGAAACCTCTTGTCAGGAAGCAGGTTACATCACCAAGAACCAGGACCATGCAGTACGGCACCACCAGGAGCAAGCCAATGCCCAACAACACCTACTACTAACGCGGAGGCAGTAGGTGACTAGCACTCACCATCGCTCGACACCAACACCGACCCACCGCGCGCCAACGATGGTGACAATGCCAACCTGAGCGGCGCCAGGGGCTGACGCAGGTGCCCTATGTGCACCCGCAATCTACAAGCCGACCTCGAGGGGACCGGCCACAATGTCTTCACCACATCCCAGGCTAACCTGGGGGCTACCTTCACCGACCTGGAAAACCTTCTAGACTCGAAGCCACTCCAGCAGATTCGGGCATGTATCCACGTTGCCAATACCTAGATCAAAGAGTGGGCCCACAGCCAGTCAGCATACTCCTGGTCCATAGCTACCCAGCACTCTCGAAGTCGGTCTACTCGTAGCAGATTCGATCATCACTACAGCGATACACAAGAAGTCGACTGGAGCCTGTCCATGAAGAAGAGATGGAGCAACTTGCCAACCCACCCGCCATCAACGAGAACCACAATAACCGCCACCACGGCAGGAGAGGCGATGGCGAGGACCATGGCAGACAAGGTCGACACTGTGATCATCATGAAGATTTGAATGATCGTCGCGACCTTCGCACCAATCTCAACAACCGCCACCAAGAGCGTGAAGAGATCGAGCTCCGCCATCGTGCTAAGTAAGACTGCACTACGGCACTCTTGGACCAAACCACAATGCGGAACCGGAGGACCGCCAACACCAAGAAGAGTAGATGAGTAGCCGTGTCGACTACGACTGCATGTACGATGCCCCTGCAAACGTCTACAACCCACCCAGGCGCAACAACGGTGGACGCCCCAGGGCACCACCCGTCGTATACAACCTCAAGGACGATGATGACATGGTGATTGATGGCTTCACTGCCTTCACTTCCCGCCTCAGGGCTGTTGCATGGCCTGTCTCATTCAAGCCGGCCATCAACGAAAAGTACGACGGCCGCTCCAACCCCACCAATGGCTCAAAGTGACAGAACTACCCAAATTAACCTGGGTGAAGTGTACTGAACTTCACCTCACATGCAAACCGACACTTTAATCAAGTCAATCTGGTAGTCTGTCAGGTTATACCTGATAAACCACTTGTCTCTGATCGAAACAAAGCATACTCACATGAAGGCGAGTCCAGAGATTACAACAATCCAGTAGATTAAAACATAGGTCCCACTTTAATTATTACACCACAATATTAAAAAGTGCATAGAGTAAACTTGTTTAGAGTTTGAGCAGGGGAAAGAAAATGGTAACTAAACATCGGAGCAACGATGTCATGGTGAAGCCGGCCATGTCATCAGTTACCACGATTCTCACTGACCTAGGACGGGTCCCACTCGACCGTCCAACTCGGAGGGAGCTAGGTCGGCCAAGACAAACTAGCAGCACATTCATCGACATCTACCATATTACCTCAAAAACAAGCCACAAGCAAGACTGAGTATACTAATACTCAGCAAGAGTTAACCGTCAGGTGGTAACTACTCCACCAACTTCTAGACATGTAAGGCTTTTTGGCTGAACGGTTTGTTTTGCCAAAAATAGCTAGGATAGTTCCTTCCTTTCAAGTTTTAGTAGAAAATTCTAGTTGATTATCCATTATAAGTAAGCACTTATTCTAAGCAAGCATGATGAACAAGAAATTTAATACAAGCATCAATATTGCATGATCCTCCTTGGTTCCACTTATTAGTCAGTGCAGAAATGCAGTCAAGCAATCTCAAACTGTGAGAGGCAGACAATTCAAAATGAGTTTCTTAACCTTGCAAGGTGAACCTAAATCCATGACAAATGCGTACCACGACAGGTACACACATGTCAGTCATCCCCATCAATCCCCAGGCACGTGGCCAGGGCCCACTTCCCTTGGATACAATGCCCCACGGTCCCAGATGACGTCGTACCATGACTGCACTTGTAACCACATGATGCATAAGGGGAACTCTGTTCCAGAGAGAGCGGGGAGTATGTCCACGTCCCGGTTCAATCAGGTCTAGGCTTCCCCATCCCAAACTAGGTATCAGTTTAGTACTTTCAAACACTTGACTACAATTCTAAATAGATTTTGACCCTAGCAGCTTTCTCCTAGATAGACGGAGCAATTCTACCAATTCAGAACCAATTGCCTAGCCCCGCCCATCATCCTTATGGTTTTAACATAAGTAAACAGGCAACTCCTTTAACTAACGTGATAGGAAATCACTCGACTTTTACCGAGTCCCTATTTAGCATTGCATCTACTCAACCTATACTAGTATTCAAACATAGGTACTGAAGTTCATGCATCTAAGGTTCTAAGAAACTCCTATGAACTTAAATGCACAAACATAAGTAATATAGATATTGCATAAACTTTAAAATTAGGGTTATGCTCCGAGGCTTGCCTTCCTGAACTAGGTTAGTTTGTGGGTCATTGGAAGCTTGACTGGGGTCTTGTTTGGCCTCGATCTGGTGCAACTCCGCGGATGGTTCCTCCTCGGTAGCTGGAAGTAGCTTGTACATCTCGTCAGCAAGATTCGCTTCTACACGAGATGCATATGCAATAATTAAAGGTTTCATGCTTTCATATGCAAGATACATTTCAAAAGATATTGCAGAAGTATTAAAACCGTAACGACCACATCACGTAGACAATATTTCGAACTTTTATTTTCCTTCATAAAGTAAGGTGTGTAGCGATTTAAAATCGAGGGTTGACTTTGATGGTGATTGTGTACACATATAAGGTTTTAGCAACTTAGATTTCACTAAAGAAAGGTGGGGTAAGTTGAGGGTTGCTCAACATTCATTTGGAAAGTTATCATATTTCTGAATTTCTAAACAACTTAATTTATCATATTTTAAGTGTATTTACCACATGTATTTATTTGTGCAAGGTAAAGCATGCATCGAATAGGAAACCAGTATTTTTCCTAGGGAAACAATTGTATCATGAACTCAACAAAGGTGATGTTGCATTTTTACCTATATTCTTCCATTTATACTGTAAATAGTAAGATTAACCCTAGCATTTCAACATTTGATTCAAACCAGTGTGTTCATCACCTAAACTTGTGTCACAAAATTCATATCTAGAACAGGCTTCCCACAAGCAAACTAACAGAGGTGGATTTACATTTTATCATTTTTGTAGCATTTATTGTGCATTTATTGGCTTAAACCCAAAATAAATCCTAAAGAAAAACATGCAATAGTAACATGACCAAAACTATTTTTCAATGAAACTACTCAACATCTAGAGTCTAACAAAGTTGGATTTGTATTTTTAGCATTTTTCTACCATTTACTATGCATTTCCAAAGTTCAACCTATTTAAAAACAAAAGTAAAACGGAAAAGATAAAGCGTTTTATAGAGGGCTCCTTAGAACTTTTAAACATTCATGGATAGGTCCTGCCTTTTTACACACTGAACCTTAGAAAGAAAGAGGGCCTTGCAATGTGGTCCTCAGAACCTGGCCGGCGAAATTCCGGCGAACTCCGACGGCTAGGGGGTCGGGAAAGGCCACAGGCATGGCGAGCAGCTCACCGTTAGGGGATGCGCCGAAGGAATCGCCGGCAGAGGGGAGCTTGAGTGTGGTGTGCATGATGCACCTAAGGGCTTACCAGGCAGTGGTGGTCACCGGAGGGTAGGGCTCCACGGGGAGGTGGCACGGCGGTGCTGCAGAGCTCTGGTGGAGGTGTGGGTTGCGCATGCACTCGTGAGCTCGGGTGTAAAGGCTTTTATAAGCTTGGAGGGGTGCGGGGAAGAGCTATGGTGTCAAGATAAGCTCGGGCGGGCGTTAGGGAGCATCTGCGCCGCTGGGCATTGGGGAAGCAGAGGAGCGGCGCGGCGGTTAGCCGTGGTAGAGGTGCGCGCGTGGGCTAGCGGCGGGCATTGGCGGGCGATGATCTGCGGCGTGAAGTATTGTTTCATCACTTAGTTTCTTGTTTGGTCTAATTTGACTTTAATTTGCCCCTTTTGGGGGGTTCTCAAGATTCAAGTGCATTTGTACTTTAATCATGACAAGGTTTAAATTCTAAGTGTGCTTTGAACTCTTAAAGACTCTAATTAGCCTTTTTCTAAGCACATTTAAACTAGGGATGATATGGCCTACCCCTCTTAAAAAGAATCTCATCCTCAGATTCGGTGAAGAAAAACTTGTGTGGTTGTGCATGTACCTCCTTGATTGTTGGGGGGAAAGATTAACGACCTCCTTAATGCTCCTTAAACAACAATCATAAAGGCCCGAGCCTTCCTGCGGCGACGGTGACCTCTTCCAACTCGACATGGAGAGGGAGTATTCCACTTCGCCTCGCCCGACCCAAGGTCCCGGGATCGGACATGCCCGACCCCCCACCGCAAAACTCCGCCTCGCTCAACCCACGGTCCTAGGGTCAGATGCACCTGACCCCTCACCACAAGGCTCCGCCTCGCCCGACCCCCCACCGCAAAACTCCACCTCGCCCGACCCATGGTCCTAGGGTCGGATGCGCCCGACCCCTCGCCGCAAGCCTCTGCCTCGCCCAACCCCGGGCGCAGGGGGTCAGACTCATCCGAGCCCACAAGACAAGGATCCACCTCGGGTGCAGACCAGCGGACGAGGGTGCCGATCTCATGGGTCCCCACCAACCTCGCCATAAATGCGCCACGGCTCTGGCACGCAGAAAGGCGCCCGCGCTCCTCGACGTGACTCACCACAGTACTCGGGCGATACATTGTAGCCACGACCACACACGCTACAGCGTCACCATCCTAGTCCGCTATCTCTCCTGTTCGCCGTAGGGCACTCATTACCCGTGCCCCCTAGCACAGGAGGGAATGCCGCCCGGTTTTACGCTCGGCCTGACGGCAGAGACGTGTGGGCCGTGTCCCCTAGTCGACATGCAGGGCTACAGAGGTCAGTTGTCCCCCACGACGTGCACGGTTGCGGCGGCCGAACATCATCATCATGCTTGGCAACGACGGTCGATCGGAGGATCGTTGACAGGATCCAATGGCAGCCGCTCCCCTCCGGCGACCACGCTGATGGGAGACAAAGACTAGAGAGGAAGGCGGCAACCCAGGGACTCAGTCTTTTTTCCTGGGTTTTACTTTACTTAGCTTATCTCTTTTACTTCCCCTTACGCCTGGCTCACCTGTAACTCCTGAGTCCTCCTTGCGCTATAAAAGGAGGACTAGGGGGCCCAAGACAGGGATGACTCCCAAGCCAACCGAACTCACCCGTCTCCTCACAAGCATCAGTGCACACCCAAGAGACTTGGGGCCAGGTCCCTCTCTTGCCTGTTTGTAACCCCTACTACAGACCCCCGTGAGTAACACGAGCAGCTCCTCACACTGGACGTAGGTATATCCCTGCCTGAACTAGTCAAACCTCGTGTCCTCTCACGCAACCATCTGAGCCTTACGCGCATAAAAAAAATTTACTTGCCATAGTCTTGATCCACTATTCTTGACAACGACAGTTGGCGTGCCCGGTAGGAGACCTTTGCGCGTACATCACCGGCTTTGGATGGCTAACTGTGACACCGGTTTTGCTCCTGGATCCCTCGTCCGCTTCGGGAGCTTGGACTTCCTCGCCACGGGGGAGGGAATCGAGCTGATCCCTCTCCTCATCCTGCCCGCTCACCCCGTCACCTCCGGCTCTGCCGTCGAAATGGTGGTGAGCCGCCGGGCGCGCATCACGGGGCCTCCTTCGGAGGAGTGGCCCCTTGGCCTGCGCTGGAGCACATTCCCTCGGGTCGGATCCGTAACTAGAACAACCTGAAGGAAATCTTCGTGGGAAACTTCCAGGGCACGTACATGCGCCCCAAAAACTCCTGGGACCTCCGGAGCTACCGCTAGGGGTCGGACAAGTCTCTCCAGGACTACATCCGGCACTTCTCCAGGAAGCGCACCGAGCTCTCCAACGTCGCGGATGCCAACATCATCGGAGCCTTCCTAGCGGGAACTTCCTGCTAGCCCCTAGTCCATGAGCTGGGACGCAGGGGCCCGCGGACCACTGAGGAGATCCTCAACATCGCCACCAGCTTCGCCTCAGGCGAAGAGGCCGTCGGGGCGATCTTTGATCGCTCCAAGGGCAAGGCGAAGTGGAAGGAGGACACCGACGAGGGCACCTCCAACCACCAATAGTAGAAGAAGAACAAGCAGCGGCGCGAGGCTCCCCTCGTGGCTGTTGCTGAGTCCAAACGGGGACAGCCGCCCCCCGAGGGCACCCCCGGCTTCTTCGACAAGCTGCTCGAGGGACCATGCCCGAACCATGAGTTCCCCGCCAAGCATGCCTACAAGGACTGCAACCTCATGAAGAGGTACTTTGTGGGCAATCCAGTGAAGGGCGACCGGAGATGGAAGCCCGAAGAGGAGAAGAAGGACAGCGAGGAGAAGGAAGACGGCTTCCCCAACGTGGATGGCTGCTTCATGATCTTCGGCGGGCCAGCGGCCTACGACTCCAAGCACCGCCAGAAGCTGGAACGCCGCGAGGTCTACGCGGCCGACCCCGCTACCCCGACCTTCCTCGACTGGTCAAGATCCACCATCACCTTCGACCAGTCCGACCACCTAGAGCGTGTCCTGCAACCAAGACGCTACCCCCTCGTCGTCGACCCACCAAGGTGCTCATGGATGGGGCAGCGGCCTCAACAACCTCTACATCGAGACTCTCAATGCCATTGGGATTGACTGCTCCCGCCTCCGTCCCAGCGAGGCGCCGTTCCACGGCATCGTGCAGGGGAAACGGGCAATGCCTCTCGGGCAGATCGACCTGCCCGTCACTTTCGGGACTCCTTCCAACTATGGGAAGGAGGCCCACACCTTCGAGGTGGTGGGCTTCTGCGGGACCTACCACGCCATCTTGGGGTGTCCATGCTACGCTAAGTTCATGGCCATCCCCAACTACACCTACCTCAAGCTCAAGCTGCCGGGGTCCGAGTGCGACGTAGAGTGCTGCGAGTATGCCGCGAGTATGCCGCGGCCATCACCTGCACAGAGAACCCCATGGTCCGGCTCGCGGAGAGCGCCGAGGACCCGCCCAACTCCAAGCAGTCCACCACCTCCTTCAAGGACACAGAAGGCGTCAAGGAGGTCCCCCTTGACCCCAACAGCTCGCGACCTCTTTCACCACCCCTTTCAGCCCCTATTGCTATGTTAAGATGATGTTCGGCCTCAAAAATGTAGGGGCTACGTTCCAGCGATGCATGCTTAAGTGTTTCGGGGACCTCATCGGGCAAACCGTTGAGGTCTACGTAGACGACATCGTGGTCAAGTCCAACTAGGGCGACCAACTCATCCTCGACCTCGAACTAGCCTTCGAAAGATTGAGGGACAAGCATATCAAACTCAACCCCGAAAATTGTGTTTTTGGGGTCCCGAGGGGCTTCATCGTTTTCGTGCGTGGCATCAAGGCCAACCTGGAGAAGATATCGGCCATTAATGACATGGGGTCAATCCAAAACCTGAAGGGAGTATAGCGTATCATGGGATGCTTCGCGGCCTTGAGCCGCTTCATCTCACGCCTCGACGAACGAGGACTCCCTCTCTACCGACTCCTGAAGAAGACCGGCCGCTTTGTGTGGACCATCGAGGCTCAGGAAGCGCTTGACCGACTTAAGCACCTCCTGACAAAGGCCCCAATCCTAGTCTCACCAACTGATGGGGAGCCACTCCTGCTCTACATCGCGGTGACCACCCAGGTGGTTAGTGCAGCTCTAGTGGTGGAGCGAGAGGAGGAGGGGCACGCCCTCAAGGTGCAGCGCCCGGTGTACTTCGTCAGCGAGGTCTTGTCCAAGTCCAAGGCCCGCTACCCTCAGATCCAGGAGCTCATCTACGCAATCCTCATCACGAAGAGGAAGTTGCACCACTACTTCACCTCCCACCCGGTGACGGTCATTTCATCGTTCCCCCTCGGCGAAGTGATCCGGAATCAGGACGCCACGGGGCGGATCGCGAAGTGGGCACTCGAGGTTATGAACTAGGGCATCACCTATGCCCCCCGAACTTGGAGGTCGATCCCTCTTACCCTGAGGTCATGGAGATCGACGCGAACCGAGCAGAGGGGCCCGACCCCCCACCTGACTGGAGAGCCCCGTACCTTGACTACCTCATCCGCGAGTCACCCCCAATGGACAAGACGGAGGCGCGAAGGATTGCACGCCGTGCCAAATCCTTCATCATCATCGACCAGGAGCACTACAACCGGAGCCACACCGGCATCCTCCAGCGCTGCACCCCGATCGAGCAGGGAAAGGTGTTGATACAGGACATCCACGCCGGGGCCTACGGCCAGCACGCCGCACCAAGAACCCTCATCGGGAACGCCTTCCGACAGGGCTTCTACTGGCTGACGGCAGTCATCGACGCCACCCGCGTGGTGCACACCTGCGATGGGTGCCAGTTCTTCATGCGACAGACCCATTTGCCCGCCCAGGCACTCCAGACCATCCCCATCACGTAGCCCTTCGCGGTCTGGGGCCTGGACCTCGTTGGGCCCTTCAAGAAGGCGCCCGGGGGCTTCACCCACCTGCTTGTTGCTGTCGACAAGTTCTCAAAGTGGATCGAGCCATGACCGGTCACGCAAATCAAGTTCGAGCAGGTGGTGCAATTCTTCACCAACATCATCCATCACTTCGGAGTCCCCAACTCTATCATCACGGACAACAGCATGTAGTTCACCAGGAAGAAGTTCCTCAAGTTCTATGATGATCACCACATCCGAGTGGACTGGTCAGCCGTGGTGCATCCCCGCACGAACGGACAAGTTGAGCGGGCCAACGGCATGATACTCCAGGGTCTCAAGCCGCGAATCTGCGACCAGCTCAACAAATTTGGTGGCCGATGGGTCGAGAAGCTCCCCACGGTCCTGTGGAGCCTCAGGACGACCCCCAGTAGTGCAATTGGCTTCACCCCATTCTTCATGGTCTATGGGTCTGAGGCAATCCTCCCCACCAACCTAGAGTATGGGTCACTGAGGGTCAGAGCATACGAAGAATAGGGGAATCAAGCATCTCTTGAGGACGCGCAAGACCAGCTTGACGAAGCACGCAACTTGGCCCTGCTGCACTCGGCCAAGTACCAGCAAGCTTTACGATGGTATCACAGTCGTAAGGTACGGGGCCGAGCCTTCAACGTCAGCGATCTGGTGCTTCGCCTCGTCCAGGACAACAGAGGTCGACACAAGCTGACCCCTCCGTGGGAAGGTCCTTTCATCGTCGCGCAAGTACTGCGGTTGGGCATGTACAAGCTGGTGACCCCCGATGGGCAGATCTTCACCAACGCTTGGAACATCAAGCAGCTAAGACACTTCTACCCTTAGCCATTGTATCCAATTTTGTACATACATACTTTTGATTATGTTTTAGTTTGTGAGAAAGGGGTGGTTTTGAGTTGCCTTCGCTAAAGTTTCATCCTAAGCTTAGGGATATCCAACCCTGGCTCTGCCCCAGGGTCGCATATCCCTCAGGGGCTATCAGGGGCTCTTGCCCAAGTCACTTGGCGTCTTCTCAAAACACCATTTTTCCCAAACTGACCCTCTGCCTAAATGTTTGGGCATGAAGAGAAAATAGTGCGCGAACGATGCTCGAGCAAGACCGTTCGGACTGCAAGAAACCTACACCCCAGCGGATACGACGCCCTTGCTCATCGGCACTTCCTGATACATCCAACTCGCGTTCCAATCTTTCCAAACCCAAAAAACAGAAAGAGGATCGAAAACCTTTTTTGAAAACTTACACAAAGGCCTCTGTGGCCATCGCAAAAGCAAGTTCAAAATCACTTAACATATTTACATATTTTTTGGGCATCTAAGCCCAATATAGCTAACTCATCCTTGGGTCCTCCGACGGGATGGCCTCATCCTCCAGGAGCTTCGCCAAGGCCTCCGCTGGATTGAGCACCGACGCGTCGATCTCGTCCAGTTCGGCCTCGGAGTAGCCGAAGGTGTACCCCCCGCTCATTGCGGCAAAGTTGATGCCGGAGTAGTGGGAGCTGAAGAAGCCAAAGGCCCGCCTCACGCCGACGTGGAGCGCCTCCCGAGCGATCTCACAGGCCTGCCGGTATGCCCCAAGGACACGAGCCGCCAACGAGCTCGTCCCCTCCTCCTGGACCACGCTGAGACCATCGCAGACGATGTGGACCGAGTCCCGTAGGTTGGCGTGCTCAATGCACTCCGCATCGATGATGTCCCTCAGCCGGGTGAGGTCGTCTTTGAGGCCTGTCCAGAAAAGTCCGCCAAGTTAGAAACCAGCACAACGCTGCGAGCATCAGGACAACGGAAGCCGTAATCTCAGATCGGGCCTTCAGCTGACGCTCCCGGTCCACCCCTTGGGACACGACGGTCTGAAGCCCCTGCACTTGCACATGGAGCCGACCGATATCCTCCCTAAGGTCGGCCACCATCTTCTCAGCTTCAACCTTCCAGCCCACCTCGAAGTCACGTTCCTGGCAAGCCGCGTGCCGCTTGTGCCGGATACGCTCGACGGTTTTCTAAAGGGCCTCATGATTTCTTCAATCGTGCGAGCTCCTTGGCATCATGGCGGGCCTTCTCGGCAACGACCTAGAACTCCTCGGCGTCAAGGCGAGCCTTCTTGAAGATGACCTGGAACTTGTCCTCCACCCGCCGTGCACCCTCCCACGCCTCCAGCTCGCGCGCTCGCAGGTAGGCAACGATCTGCTGGGCGGCGGCGAGCTGTCCGGTTAGCTCCCCGGTGCGCCGGAGGAACTCGGACTTCCCCCGGCTGCATTCCTTGAGGGCCTGTAGAACGATTTACGTTCAGGAACTGTCGGGAGAAAGGAGGGACGAAGAAACAAGAGGAAAATAACCACAAAAGAGAACACCATGCCTGACCACCGGGGACAACAACGCCATCCAACTCCCCCATCGTGGAAGACAGGGTGGAGCGAATGTTTGCAAGCCCGCCCTGCACCGCCTGCCACCTACTCCGCTCCTCGGCATCGTCCAGCACAAAGCGGGCTTCTACGGGTCCTCACGGGACCTCCAGCGCAAGGTTGGCCCACCCCACGCATTGGGGTCGAGACCAACCGGGACAAGGGCACGCGAGGCCATTCCAGCCGACCCCAACGCCACCATCCCCGGCGTCGCCGCCGGGGCAGGCGCCACCGCCCTTGATGCCGCCGGCCCCGTCGACAGCGCCGGTGCACGCGTCGCTGTCTCCGTCACCGTCGCCGCAGCCGTCATCACCCCCGGCGCGCCCCCCGCTCTCTTCGCCACCATCGCCGCCTCCGTCACGGCCGCTGAGGCAGTCGCCCCCATCCCCGCCGCTGGGGCCAGTGCCCCCATCTCCACCGCCGCCCTCTCCGTCGTCGCCGCCGGAGCAGGCACCCCCGTCTCTGTCACCGCCCCTTCCGTGACCGACACCCTGGACGCCGACGCCTCCCCCGCTGGCTCCTCCTCCACCTCGTCATCCAAGTTTATCACCTCGCCAAATGAAGGAACCCCAGGAGTAGCAACTCATCCCGCAAGGTTGGCCGCGGAGGCAGAAGGCAGAACAGGGGTCGGCCCCTGCCCCGTGCCCATCTGCGGCATCCCTCCTCCAGTCGTCGCGCTAGAGGCCATCTCTGCGGGAGGCCCCGCGGTGTAACGACTCAAGTTCATCAGCCAAGATAATCCTAAGACAAGTTTCCTAATCTGCCGTCTCCATCAGCCGACCCCTAACACCCAGCTTAACCGCCGGTTCCCCTCTAAGTCTCAAAAAAAACCGGTGTTCCTCCAAATCTTGGAGCTGTGGGAGAACCAGAGACTGAGTGGTGGACCCACAACAAGATCCCCCAGTTCTCTCGAGTCAAACGCGCTAGAGCAGCGTGCGCCCCGCTTCAGAGCTTCCCCATCGCGTGGCTCAACTTCTCTGACGCGCGCCGCCTCGCCCAGTCGCCGGCCACGACAGGATAGATCAGCGCGCCTCCCTCCCAATAACACGCAGAAGCCCCTGCAACCCTTTCTGCCACGCCTCGTCTCGCTCGCACCCTCGCCGGCCGCGCCAAGGCGCCTTGTCACCACCGTGGCAGAGGCTTTGCCGCTACCACGACAGACCGCCTCGCATCCCACACCCATCACCTCGCCCTTATCCCCGGCCGCGTGCCCCGATGTCTTCCGGCTTTCTTGCATCTTCACAGTCGTGCTGCCCATGAGCGCGCTCCACGACGATGCCGTCCTCGCCAACCACGACTCCGGCAGAGACAGCTCCTTTTTCCACCTCGCGAGTGATGTGCCTCGGCAAGCCGTTGTTTTGCGCTCGCTCGTGCTGCCGCTCGCCCTGTCACCTCACCTGTTGCGACCTCGCTTGTAGTGCCTCCCTTCCTGTCACACGCCAGTCAAGTCACCGCCCACAATTCGCCGCTTGATGCGACCAGACCCTGCTCGCCTCTGCCAACTCTTAGTCGTGGCAAAACCGCGCCTGCGCCGGCTTTGTCTCCAGTGCCCAATGACCAAAGACCCTGTCCCCGAAGCTCTACTCTGCCGCCCATCGCTGCTCAATCACCGCCAAGGAAGAGCACTCCATCCTTTTCTTCCCGATCTTTGCGCTGCTCAAACTCTCTCTCTCTCTTCCGCGTAGCTATAAAAAGGAGTACCAGAGCCCCTACCGGAGTTTCCTTCGCCATTGCTATTTCGCCGCACCATACTCTGCTCGCACTTGAGCACTGTCGCTTGAGCTGTTGAGAAGTTCCCCTCTTCGCTCAAACCCGCTTCTCCCCAACCCACCAGCCGCCTGTTCCTCTACATGGTGCTAGAGCTTGCTTGTTGTCCACAAGAAGCCCCGCCGCCACCGGAGAACCGTCGAACCTCTCCGCCGCCCAAGCCTTAGCGCCTTAGTCCTTCCGCCCAAGTCTGTTCCTTCCCGACCCCAAGACTTCACCAGTAGGCCTAAAGGTAAGCTGCTGACCTCCTTCCTGGTTCGTGTAGAGCTACATCTCGCCGATGGCACCTACGAACTGCATCCGACGCCAGAAGATGGAGCAGTAGCTAAGCCACCGATCGCAGGAGCTGAAGCAGAACCCGCCGAGGACTAGTTTGCATCCACCCCGCTTGAAGCCAAGCCCCGGAGCATGAACCCCACTTTCTAAACTTGCACATGCCTTCCTTCTTATGAATGTGCATTTACGTTATAGGAGTTGTTTGAAACCTTAGATGCACAAACTAATTCCCTTGATTTGAACACTAGTTGTTGAGTCCGAGTAGTTGCAATGCTTAGTAGGACTCGGTAAAAGTCGAGTGATTTCTTGTCACTCGTGAGTTATTGGAGTTGGTTGTTCTCCTTCTGGTTACAACTATAAGGACGATGGACGGGGCAGGGTTTGGTGAACTCTTTTGGTGGTCGGCTGATCGCCCCGTCTGTTTACTTGAATCTATTTAAGGCCCGACAGTGGTGGTATTCGTGATCAAGTGTTTGAAAGTACTAATCTCATACCCATTATGGGATGGGGAAGCCTAGTACCTGATTGAACCTGGACGTGAGCGGTTCGATCCACTATCTCTGGAATGAAGTTCCCCTGCGGCCGCATGTGGTGGCAAGTGTGGTCATGGAACGGTAGAGGCCGGGTCTGTGGAACCTTGCACAAAGGGAAGTGGGCCCGACACGGGTCAGGGAATTAATGGGGATGGCCGACACAGGAAGCGACCCTCGGTGGTGTGCGGATGTCGTGAGGTTAGGTTCACCATGCATGGTTAAGGAACTCGAATTGATTTGTCTACCTCTCACAGTTTGAGACTGCTTGATCGCTATGCTACACTGAGTAAAGAAGGAATCTGATGATGACATGGACTTGATGTTGAGCTTATACACATAATGTTTGGATCTATGCTTGATTAGTATAAGTTGCCAATGTAGACTGGTTAATGAACTTAGAACCTGAGCTAAAACCTTGAAAGTGAGGACCTAACATAGTTGCTTTTGGCAAACAAAACCCCTTAGCCAAAGAGCCTCGCATGTCTAGAACTGGTGGAGTAGTTTTTCCACCGGTCGGTTAAGTCTTGTTGAGCTTAGAAGCTCAGCCTTGTTTGTGGCATCTCTTTTTAGGTGAAGTTGAAACTTCCGAGCTTGCTGCTGTTGGCACTTGGCTGCCCCAGCTTCCTCCTGGGTGGACGGTCGAGTGGGATCCTCCCTGGGACGCAGGGAGTGGGATCACTGTTGTCCTGTTTGGCCTCACCAGGGACATCCGATCCCGGCGCTAGCTTCCACTATGCTTTGTCTTCCATTGTTTTGAACCTTGTAAAACTCTGATTTCAAACCAGTGTGCATTGAATTGTTGAACTAATTATTTGATCTGTTGTATTCTCTGGAACCACTCACCTTCATGTGAGCTATGCTAACTCGGTCCTGTTAAGTGGTCAAATCGGATGAAATCCGACGGATCGTCGAGTTAACTTGGTTAAAGCATGGGATTCGGGTGTTAGACGACTTAACCATGCTTTAGCTAAGTTAATCCGAGGTGTTCCACCACAGCTGGTACCAGAGCTGGTTTAGTAGGACAAAGAACACAACGGGTCCTAAAATGCTTCCTTTTGAATAAAATTTGCAAGAAAAATGTTGAAAAATCTCATACGATCGTTAAGGATGACCTTAGTACGAGAGGCCCTAGGGGATTTTGGGGTTATTTTAGGTGGCTATTACTTACTAGTTATTTTGCTAACCTCCAGCACTTCGCCACGTTTATCATACGAAGGGTGGTATGGTTCGATTCCAACGAGCCTATCATCACGGTTGTTTGCCCACATCTATTATACGTGCGTAGATTCTGCATCTCGAGTATGCGAAGGGTTATATGGTTCCATTGAAAGGGGACCTATTTCCACCGTTGTTATGCTGTCCATGCAGCGTTAAATGCATGGGTACCGTTTCTATAGTAAACGGTAATGCTTGGGGATGCTTTCGTGAGTGCTGGCACGAAAGGTTCATGTGGTCGTGTTTTCTGCAGGTACACTAACTGCGTTCGCTAGGGAAACGATGCTAGAAACCAACTAACTGCTATAGGGAGCGACGTACTGGTTGCCTTGCCACCGGCACTGACCGCGTAAGACCAAAGCTTCTAGCAGTTGTTTTGGTTGAGAGGATGAGGTAGGTCGTGCATGCGTCATGAACTAAAATCTGTGAAACCACCTCCCTACAACAACCTTGCCTTGGTAAAAGCTTTTCTTCGCCTTAAGGATTTCTAGTTACCCTCTCAGCTTGCGCTCTGATCAGAAATCCGAGTATCTCACTCTGCCCGATCTGTTCTCCTTGGGGTTTCTGTCTCACGCTTGTTCGGTTCTTGGTTCCAGATAGCTACTCCCGGACATGTGTTTCGCGGCACTGATGGCACTTCCCACTCCACATGCCTACACTTCGAGGGTTTTCCTATTATTTTGTGGGATACCTTGAGGTGGTTTGGGTACCAGTCACCGCCTCTTTACGCGGGACGGGAGTACCAGGAGCACAGAGTGCAGTGGTGCAATGTGCAAGTGGTTGTACCTCCACCCCCTGTACAGCTCGAGTGGCCCCAGCTCGAGGTCTCGACCTACAGTCACGCCCTTGAGGACACCTGGGAGTCAGCTGCCCTGCAGGCTCTCACCTAGTTTTGCCGACTACACCCACTTGAGGTCCTTTTGGACCCGATCGGTTTGTTTTTTCGGCAGGGATCGGCTGGACCCGGCTTGGCTTGATCGCGTCAACAACATGGAGGTGTTGGCAGCCTCCCACTTGTTGGTCACCCTCTCTACCGCAACCAGGTGCTTGTCAGCCTTGTACCAGCTGATTGAGCTTCAAGGACGGGCTATGGCTGTCTTGGCTCGGATAGCCATAGACACCCAGGAGCATTTCAACGCCGCCAAGAGAGACTTGGTGGAACGGTCATATCAGCTTATCCAGAGGAGCATACAGGTCAATGACATGCAGGCCAAGATTTCCGAGCTTGAAGAAGAAGTGACGGATATGGAGCATGACATGATTCAGCTTGCCGAAGAAAAGATGGAGGCTGAGATGGAGCTCGCGGTTGCTAATGCACACTTGGACGAGCACCACGCCGAGCTTGATGCTATCCATGCCTTGGAAATGTAGCTGGACGAGCAAGAAGACCCTGCGGAGGTAGTGGGAGTCTCCAGTATGGACATTGAGGATGGCGACGCCCCTTCTCCGGCGCATAGTGTTCCCTCAGTGGCCAACCTAGATAACTTTTAGGTTGAAGACTGTAGGGAGCTAATCTTTTGTTGTACTCCTCGGCAACCTAAATTTTGGATAGCGATGTAATAGGTTAGCCTTGAGTTGAGTGTTCCTCATGTGCTAAAGAACCAGCCATATAATGATCTTGGTAAAATTAGTTCCTTTTGGGACTTGCTTTGGATGCCAAAGTTGTGTGAGTTTTTGTGCTGTGACCGCACGCAGGTTTCCGTTCCTTTATGTCTGTCCAAAGTGTGGCTGACCCCGGGTCGGAAGGTCGGATGCACCCGACCCCTCGCGGTAGGTCTCCGCCTCGCCCGACCCCTTGTTGCACGGTTTCGTTTCACCGACCTGAGCACTTAAGGTCGAACATAGTGGAACCCATGGGATACAGTTTTGGCTCGCCCGAGGTTGTGTGCAAACCAGCCGATGAGAACACGGATCTTGTGGAACCTACTGAGTGTGGATCGAAAACACCTTTCCGATCGGTTAGCAGAGTAATATGACTGTACAAAACCGAGCTAGTTGCTAACTAGGATGGCAAGAAGAGGTGTACACCTCCTTAATGAGAAATGTTGTTGTGTTGCACTATCGGCAAGAGTCGCATTTAAGGATTTAACATATACGTTCCCGCATGATTGGAATACTTCTGAGATTTTGGAATTAATGGAATGTTGACTCTTGCAGATGGCGCACCGCACGCGATCCGGCTCTGTGCCCAGTGGTAGTGAGCAGAGGCAGGACCTTCCCCTGCCTCCGCCCCTACCTTCGCTGGAAGCCATCTTGGCGGCTCAAACTGAGCTGCTGAGGCACATTGCCCACGGGCAATAGCAATAGCCCCATGGAGGGAGGGCTCATCAGCAACCTCAAGTTGCTCTCTATGAAGACTTTTTGGGCACGCAGCCCCCAACCTTCCACAAGATAGAGGACCCTCTCGACACCGACGCATGGGTTCCCACGATTGAATCAAAATTCGAACTCCTCACCGCCCCGTGCCCCAACCAGAACAAGGCTCGGTTCACAGCTCAACAACTGCGTGGTTCCGCCCGGCTTTGGTGGGACCACTACCACGCCATGTTGCCGGCCGACCATGTTGTCAGCTGGAATGAGTTCAAGACCGCTTTCAGAGGGCACCACATTCCAGAAGGCCTCCTAGAGCATAAACTCAATGAGTTTCTAGCTCTTACCCAGGGAAGCCGCAACGTTCTACACTACCGCAAGCTTTCAACGACCTGTGTCGCTACGCAGGCTATCACGCGGATATTGACGAGAAGAAGAGGGATAGGTTCCGCAGAGGTTTAAGCCTGGAGCTCAAGGAGAGGTTGAATCCTATCAAGGTGGATACCTATAATGAGTTTGTGAATCTGGCCATCTCCCAAGAAGACTGCATGCAGACCCTCAAGGCCGACCAAAAGCGGAAGGCCTCAGTGGCATTGCCGAGCCCGCCTGCTCGAAGATTCAGAATGGTTCCCCCTCAGGTGCCCCACAGGCCACAGCAATCGGGACGATGGCCCGAGTAGTTTTCCATAAACATACCTGACTAGTCCGAGTAGGATACGCCCATCCTTGTTTTGGTCTTGTCCGAGTACGTCCCTTGGTGGGCCATCCAAGGCCTACTCGTGGACCTGGGGTGTATGCCCAACAAGCCCCTCGAGTACTTTGTAGTCGTGCGCCACAGTCTTGGGCACTGCAGGCACTATCCGAGTAGCTAGTCGTAGAGGTTGCGGACTGAAGTGCTCGAGTACTGTCGCGTGGCTGGAAAGTACTCTTTTTGCTCCTTTGAGTTGTTTCCGTCCCGAGTAATTTTATATGGTAGTGCGATGTCAATCGCACTCCATATGGAGTAGCCCCCGAGCCTTAGGTTGAGTCGAAGAGTCAGGCTTAGGGTCAAACCAGCTTTTGTCCATTTTACCCTTGGAGATCTTGGGAAAAAAGAAAAAACTGACCAATGGGTACAGTACCCGCAACCCCCGAGCACTTGGGCGATCTCTGTTGTTGAAGTGGTCAGCAGTCCGTTGAAAAGAGTAGCCGTTGAGTGTTAAAGGCGATTAATCTGCAATTAATCTGTCCGTTGCGCAACTGACGCATGGAAACCGGAGGTGGCGGAGATAAAACTGGAGGGCCCCTTTCGGTTAGGTTTACCCCCTGCAGTAATCAGATCTCTTTTTCTTCCTCCCCTGTGCCTCTGCTCCATGCTTGCGCCGTCGCAATTGCCAAGTACCACCACCGCCATTGCTCCCCTTTGAGAGAATCCGAGAGTGAGTGCCTTTTGCTGAGGTTGAAATCGGCGGATGCGCACCAAGAAGATGGGCAAGAAACCCGAGAAGATCCAGCGCAAGGCTCCGGCGGCGGGCAAAGTGAAGTCCAAGAAGGGGAAAGAACTTGTGTTGCCGGCACCGAAGGTGGGGCCGATGAATCAGACTGCGCCGCCACCACCTGGAGTGATGTGGCAGCATTCGGTGATGAAGGAGGAGGCCGTGCAAGCACTAGTCAATGCCAAGCTTCTACAGCCGAAGGAAATACTCGAGTGGCGCCCAGCTTTTCCAAATGCGTGGCAATTTGAGGAACATCCAGGCGAGATAGTGATGCTCGCACACTTTGTGGAGAGGGGTTTGGCAGTGCCCACCTCCGATTTCTTCAGAGGTATCCTCGAGTACTATAAGCTTCAACTTGTTCATTTGAACCCCAATGGTGTACTGCATATGTCCATTTTCATACACCTCTGCGAAGTTTATTTGGGAGTTCCTCCAAGCCTCGAGTTGTTTAGGAAGTTGTTCCGCTATAAGCCGCAGCCTAGTGTCCATAGGACAGAGGTCTTTGGAGGCGCCGGGTTCCAACTCAGGAACTTGGGCGCATATATTGAGTATAATCTGACTGACTCCCATAGGAGTGGAAAAAAGGTGGTTCTACATCGGGAACCATGAACCTCGCTTGCCTGTGGTGACTGGTCACGCGCCCAAGCATGCAGAATACTGGGTGAGCGAACCTGAAGATACTCCCGAGCTAGATCACCTGATGCAGCAAATCACCGAGTTGAAGGCACTCGGGCTAACTGGGATTAACGTGGCAGCCAGCTTTCTGAAGAGAAGAGTTCAGCCGCTTCAAAAACGTGCTCACTCGGGAAGTGAGTACACAGGTCTTAAAGATCCATCGAGTATGTTCGATGAGGATATATCCGATGATGATGTAGAGGCGCTGCTGGCCAAGTTTTTCAGGAACTACCAGGGAGTACCAGTAATCCCTGCAGCTCTGTGTCAGTATGACGCCTGGTATGAGCCAGAAGTGGTATGTCTTTTGCACCTGACTTGTTCTCTTTTGACTTATGTGATATTTGTTGTTGATACCGACTTGTTGTTTGTAGTCTCGAGTTCTTGCTGGCTACTTGGCGCAGTCGGAAGAAGAGTCAGAAGCTGTTGCTGAGGAGTCGGAGGACGAGCCTTCTCCTCCTGTCAAGAGATGTAGAGTAGTCCGCAAGATGTCTGCGGCTAAGTCTGCTGCAACCCCTGAGAAGTATCAGGGCACCAAGGTATGTAGTTGTGAACGTATCTATAGCTGATGAATTTGAACTTGCTATTGATGCGACGAATTTTGTCTTGTTCGTAAAGGCTGTAGATACGGTGCTTGGTGATGATGAGGCTGTTTCTGAAGAAATGGTCGTGACCAACCGAGAAGTCGGTAATGTATCTGTTGACATGGTGCCAGAGAAGGTGCCATCAACAGAAACTGGAGTAGCCCCCGAGCTATCCGCGCCGACTCCATCGGCTGCCATGCCACCCATTGCTGACCAGGCGGTCCTGGGGTTACCTGCTGAATCAGCGGGTGTTGCAAAGGAGGTGTTGCCAGTACTTGCTATTGGTACTTTGCTGTCTAGCGTGATCACTAGTGGTAAGCATTGTCCCTTCCGATTGTATTTGTTTCAGTGGTACTGTAGTCTTGACTTCGGCTTTATAGGCCTTGGCAAGAAGATAGTGCCGGTAGCTGTTCCCGCGGCGCCCAGTACTCGGCCACCTGTCGCCGAGAAGAAACGTGTGGGATTGCCGCCATGTTCAACCCGGTGAGCTTTCTTGTCTGTTTGAATGACTTTGAGTTGGCTTGAAATCACGTAGTGACGCATTTTGGTGCAGAGATGCAGAGGAAACTAATCCTGTAGAAATAGGGGTAGGGCCGGATCCCTCGACTACAATATCTGTTCCTTTTGAGGATTTAATCGTTGAGGAGGTGCCCGGGGTTGACGCCGGTCGTCTTGGAGCTACCATATCGATGCTTCAAGATGTCATCCGAACGGCGAAAGTTCCCGCCGCTGCATCGGGTTCCGGAAGTACTGCCTTATCCGCAGCTACTAGCAGATCACTAGCCGTAGTGAGTGTTGAAAAAACCAAAGAAACAACTGCTCCAGGTATGTTTCTGTAGTCTTGTTATTGTAGTCGTAGCAGGCGGTTGACTGACGATAAATGATGTAGGTGCCATTTTGGGTACAACTCCTCATCTTGCTGAAAGTACTCAAAGACCGGTGGTCACCCTGCCATCCAACTTGGAGTTCCAGAAGGCCATCGACGTTTTCCGGAGCTTCCATGTAAATTTCCTTGTTGAGTTGTTGCATGACCCGAGTAGTTGTGAGGATTGGAACTCATCACTCCATACTCGGACTTTTTCAGGAATGAAGTCATCAACTGGAGGAGGAATGTGCCCGACTGACAGAAGCTCTGAGGGTTCAGGAAGTTGGCGCGAAGTCTTTTGCCGTGGAACGCACGGATCATGCGGTCCTGCAGCAAAAACTGGAGAGCCGCTACAAGTCGCTGAACAAGAAGTATTAGGGTAAATATTTTGCCTACTCTGGGTATGCCCAACTGTAGTCGGCTATGATTGAACTTGTTGTCTTGTAGATCTCAAGAAGCAAGAGGCGGCTGCAAGGAGCCATGTTCTTGACTGGAGAAACGTGCACAACCGAGTGGCGGATGAAGCCGAACGTCTTCGGGCTACGCTGATGGAAGCACAGGCTGCTTGCAAACATCAGCGGGACCGAAAGATGCAAAATGGCGTGATGCTTGCCATGGCCATGGTGGCATGCAAAGATCATGCCTAGACCATGGGAAGCCTTTGGGGCGAACTCCAAGAGCTGTCTATAGCAGCTGAAGATTTGGTGAACGCCATAGCCCCCGTGGAAGAAGGCGCAGGGCCGCAATCACTAGTCGAGCGATTGAAGGCTGCCCCGAGTAGAGTGGCGGGACTCTGCAAAACTATTTGCAAACAGATCCTTGCAGTTGTGAAGTCCTACTACCCGAGGGCAGACTTGGTGGCAGCTGGTGATGGCGTGGCTCGCAACTGCACAGAAGAAGCATATGCACAGTACCTCGAGGAGGCGGAGCCTATTGCATCGAAGATGTCAGAGTTTGTCTCTTTAGAAGAGCCTTGAGCTTTGTATGTACTCTTGTATTTGTGTCGAGTACTTTGAACGATACTTTTGATAAATGAATACTTGGCCATTGGACTTGTTTCTTGAAGTTTGTTGTCTTGCGAAGAGTAGTTTCACTCCATCTTGTCCGACCCAAAGTGCTGGAGTCGGCTGGGCCTGACCCTCTAGAGGAGGAGCTCCGTCTTGCCCAACCCTGAGTCTTGGGGTCGGCTAAGCCTGACCCCTTCGAGGGTGGAAACTCCGCTTTGCCCGACCTCAAGGGGAAACCCTGCTTTGCCTGACCCTGAGTCCTGGGGTCGGATGTGCCCGACCCCTGAGCAGGGGGTCGGAGTAGTCCAAGCCCTCGAGATAATGGTGAGAGCATAGGCCACGATTGGCTTGTAGTAGTCCCGAGTGTCGAGTAGTCATAATGCTGTCGAGTACTCGTCATTTGAGGGGCACTGGTGTACTATACTCCTTTGTCCTTTGTGGATGCACGGGTGTACTGTACTCTTTTGTCCATTGTGGAATAAGTACCTTCACGTGGGCAGAGTCAGGAGTTGTCAGACTCATTGATCACGGGTGCATAGTAACTCTTGGGCAGGTGGTAGTTGTGGCTTTCGGCTATAAATAGAGCCATCTGGTGAGTGAACCAACTCAAGTTCCTGAGTAGCGATGGATTGCCTTCGGTTGCTTCTGTTTGAGTGTAGAGAGCCATCAAAGAGTGCATCGGTGCTAGAAGATTCCTCGTAGATTGAGGCCACCTTCCCTCCATAGACTCCTGCGCTCGTAGGGATAGCCGCGATGCTAGAAGAATCCTCGTAGGAGGTTTCGTCGCATGCCTCATCTTGCAGCTCGTGATCCAGTGGAGTATGCGCTGGAACTCGCGAGTGATGGGTGATGAGTGCCGCGGTCTTTATCCCGCTCTCTGAGAGGTGGAGGTGTGGCCGTAGATTGGATTGGCTCAAGGCTAGCAAAAGAGCAGCCTTGGTTCCCTCTAGGCGCGTCGTGTCGGGTTCATCGTTGCCGTTGTCAAGGCAGTGGCAATGCTGGAGTTCCTGGTGTTGCCTTGGGTAGAGGACCTGGATATGGCTGCGTTTTGCGCAGCTTCCTTGCGTGTGGGCCCTTCCCCTTGTGGTCAGCAGACCTGAGTGGCCTTGTGATATAGTAAAAGCCTGAGGCTTAAATGCAGCCCGCCAGTAGGCAGTTGCTTGTAGTCTTTGTGTATTCCGAGTACTTGTACTCATATGTAACTTGATGTATCCTTGTTTCAGTAAAGAAATATTGATACGGAGATTTTGTACCAGGGCAGTGATCCTTGTTGAGTTGATAACTCTTGTCAAAGCTGAGGTATCTTGAAGTCGGTAGTCGGGAAGTTTTCCCAAGTAGTCATCATGAGATATTGCCTTGAAATAGTTGCTCGGATACTGCTATGGGTAATAGCGACAAAGATGCTCTATATTCCAAGAGTTCGGTACGTGTTCTCCTGAAAGCTCTTGGAGTCTGTAAGATCTAGGTCCCGTAACCTTTGATACGATGTAAGGACCTTCCCATGGTGAATTGAGTTTATGCAACCCTGACGTGTCTTGGATACGCTTAAGGACCATATCGCCCGAGTTGAAAGATCTTTCCTTGACGTTGCGGTCGTGGTAACGCCTTAAACCGTCAAGGTATCTGGCAGATTGCACTAGTGCTGCGCATCTTGTTTCTTCTAGACTATCTATATCTGTTCGCCGTGTTTCTGTTGCCAGTTCTTCATCGTATTGTTCAACGGATGGTGATTGCCACATGATGTCAGCGGGTAGTATGGCTTCCGAGCCATACACCAGGAAATAGGGTGATAGCCCCGTAGTCTTGCACGGTTGGGTACGGAGGCCCCACAAAGCATTTGGTAACTCTTTGAGCCATTTGCCACCTCTGGTGTTGCCAATGTCATGTAGTCTTTTCTTCAGGGCGTCGAGTATCATGCCATTAGCACGCTCGACTTGTCCGTTGGCGCGCGGGTGAGCGACCGAGACATAGTGGACGTCGATGCCGCTGTTCTCGCAATATTCCCAAAAGTCGTGATTATTGAAGTTTGACCCTAGGTCTGTGATAATCCTGTTGGGAAAACCGTAGCGGTGTACGATTTCATCCAAGAAGTCGAGGAACCGGTCTGCATTGGGGCAAGTGACCGGTTTGACCTCGATCCATTTGGTGAATTTGTCGATTGCCACGAGTACTCTGTTGAATCCTCCTGGCGCAGTTGGTAACAGACCTATTATGTCGAGCCCCCAGCAGGCAAACAGCCATGTGGAGGTATTGTGACTAGCTTGTAGGCCGGTACATGTTGCTGTTTCGTGAAGAATTGACAACCTTTGCATTTTTGAACTAGTTTTTTGGCGTCAGCCAGAGCCATTGACTAGTAGAAGCCTGCTCTGAAAGCCTTGCCAACTAGTGTCCTCGAAGAGGCGTGGTTGCCACAGATTCCTCTGTGAATCTCTTCTAGGATTTCTGGCCATCTTCTCTGGTGACGCACTTCATGAGTACTCCAGACGATGCACCTTTCCTGTAGAGCTTGTCTCCGACTAGAACGTAATTTTTTACTCGTCGGGAGGTTTGCTCAGCTTTATTTTTGTCGAATGGTAGCTGGTGATCTTTGATGTAGTCGATGAAGGGTGTCCTCCAGTCGACTTCTAGCATCATGATTTTACGAGAGACGTCAGTAGTCGGGATTGCTAGCGGTGTGACTTGGTCGGATATGGACGACTTGTGCAGTTCGTGTACAAAGATTCCTGCTGGAACCTCTGCGCGAGTAGAGCCCATTTTGGAGAGGACGTCGGCAGCAACATTGTTGTCGCGGATGATGTGATGAAATTCCAATCCAGAGAACTTGGTTTCCAGTTTGCGGACTTCTTTGCAATAAGCATCCATGTTGTCCTTGTTCCGGTCCCACTCGTCATTGACCTAGTTTATAACGACTAGAGAGTCGCCGTACACCAGTAGTCATTTGATGCCGAGGGAGATTGCGAGGCGAAGGCCGTGTAGCAGTGCTTCGTACTCGGCTTCGTTATTAGATGCTTCCCAGAATATTTGCAGCATGTACTTGAGCTGGTCTCCCCTGGGGAAGATGAGTAATACGCCTGCGCCGGCTCCTTCAAGTTTGAGGGATCCGTCGAAGTACATTACCCAATGTTCTGGTCGTTCAACTGGTGTCGGAACTTGATTTTCAGTCCATTCAGCTATGAAGTCGACCAAAGCCTGAGACTTGATGGCTGTCCTTGGCTTGAAGTTCAACGTGAGAGCTCCGAGTTCAACTGCCCATTTGGAGATTCTACCCGTGGCATCTCTGTTGTGGAGAATTTCGCCGAGCGGGAAGTCGGAGATGAATGTGATGTTGTGGTCTTGGAAGTAATGGTGCAGCTTCCGGGAGGTGAGAAAAATAGCGTATAAGAGCTTTTGTATCGATGAATACCGAGTTTTGGAGTCCAAGAGTACTTCGCTGACGAAGTAGACAGGTCGTTGGACCTTGTAAGTGTGGCCTGGTTCAGACCGTTCGACTACTATTGCCGTGCTGACGACATGAGTAGTAGCTGAGATGTATAGGAGCAAGTGTTTATTCGGAGAAAGAGCGGTGAGTACAGGAGGCTTTGACAAAAAGTCTTTGAGTTGTGTTAGTGTCTCATCTGCCTCTTCCGTCCATTTGAACTTGTCCTGGCGTTTGAGAAGCTTGAAGAAGGGTAGTCCCCGTTCTCCAAGTCATGAGATGAACCGATTGAGAGCGGCCATGCAGCCTGTGAGTTTCTGCACATCCTTAATGCTGGCTGGTGCCTGCATGTTTGTGATGGCAGATATTTTTTCCGGGTTGGCCTTAATGCCGTGATGGCTAATGATGAACCCGAGTAGCTTACCGAAAGGTACTCCAAAGACGCACTTAGTAGGATTGAGTTCCTTGGGCACACCTGGCATGTCAGCCGGTTTCCAAGCGAAGATATCATGGTTAGCCCGAAGGAAGCTGACGAGTGCGAATTCCTTTTTTAGGATCTAGCCTTGTTCCGATCAGGGCTATCTTGGAAGGATCACCTGTCTGGAGGTCAACTGATTTGAAGTCTTGCTCACTGGCGGGTTTCACCTTTGTGGACCCCGACTTGTTTTTCGGGATCTCTAGCTCAGTTGGATTGAGCTTCTTTGAAGCTGTGAAGACTTGTTGTGTGAGACTGGGTGCTTGACTAGTCGCAGCAATTTCCACGGCTTCAGTGTCACATTCGTAGGATCACCGTAGATCTCCTCGTAGCGTGAGCTCCCCCTTGGGGCCTGGCATTTTGAGTACCAGGTAGACATAATGTGGTATGGCCATGAACTTGGCGAGTGCTGGCCGTCCAAGTATAGCATGGTAAGATGTCTCGAAGTCTGCGACTTCGAATCTGATGTACTCGGTACGGTAATGTTCTTTAGTGCCAAAGGTGACTGGAAGGACAACTTGTCCTAGTGGTATAGCCGTGTTTCCAGGCACGATGCCGTAGAAAGGTGAATCCATTGGGGTAAGCATTTCAGTAACGTCGAGGCACATCTTCCTTAATGTCTTGGCGAAGATAACGTTGAGGCCGCTGCCGCCGTCGATGAGTACTTTGGTTAACTTTTATCCTGCCACAACTGGATCCAGGACTAGTGGGAAACAGCCTGGTTCTGAAAATTTTGTCCATTGATCTTTTCTGCTGAAAGAAATTGGAACTTCTGACCATTTTAATAGTGTAGGGTCCGTTGGTTCGATGGCCATGATGTACCTGATTACGAGTCGCTTGGATGCAGTGCCTGGGATACTGCCAAAAATGACGTTGACGGTTTTTGAAGCTGTCTGGAAGTCGCCTTCTTCATCTTTGTCGTTGCGGGCTTTATTCTTACCCTTACCTCTATTCTTGGTGTACTCTTCAGGGGGTGGTGGTGCGGGTAAGTCTTGCATGACTCAGCGCATGCTGTAGCAGTCTATCGCCAAGTGCTTGCTAGTCGGATGCCATGGGCACTGCTTTTTGAGTAGCTCAGTGAAGGTTGGCCCTTCATCGTTTCTGCGGTGTCCCTTTTTCCCGGAGTTGGTCATGGCGGCAACAGTGTTGTCGGGCTTCCTTTTGCGATTGTGGTTACTCGAATAGGTGTTCCAAGCATCGTTATGCCGAGTTCTATCTGGGTCATTGTTGTGGTTGTTGTCGCGTCCGCGGTTATGGTGGGAGCCGAACCATTCTCGCTCTTTGTCTTCTTCATCTGCCCACTGTTGCACCATGACTTTGAGTTCTTTGACATCAGCTGGTCGTCGGCGTCCGAAGTCTTGGTATGTTCGTCGATCATAGAGTCCATTCTGGAAGCACTCAATGACGTCAGTTTCGGAGATGTCAACTATGGTAGCCTTCTTTTCGAAGAACCATCGCAGATAGTTGCGTAGGGTCTCGCCTTCTTTTTTCTTAATTTGACTTAAGTCGATCTTGTTGCCTGGTCTAGCCATAGAGCCGGTGAAGTTGTTGGTGAAAGCCTTTGTCAAGTCTGCCCAAGAGTCAATGGACTTGGGTTTGAGTGACTCAAGCCAGGTCAGTGGTGCGGGTTCCATGCATATGGGGAAATGGATAACTTTGGTGTCGTTATTGCCCCCGGCTGCTTGGACGGCTAGCGAGTAACATCGTAGCCACTGAATTGGGTCTTGCTTGCCATCATACTTGGTGATTCCGGTTAGCTTGAACTTATCGGGTAATTTTGTTTTCATTACCCGGTTTGTGAAAGCAGGAAAATGGTTGTAGCTGTCGACTTCCCGTTCGCGCCGACTGTTGAGAATTTCTCGCAAATCACTGAAGTTGGACATTTCGTGGTTCTTCCGAGTAGGGCGGATGTTCTTAACCTGCAGCTGACCTTGCCAACATCCTTATGTCAAGCAGGGGCCTTATGCTTGCTTGGACCTTGGCTGTGTTGCCGAGGTTGGTTGACTGCGTTATCATTTCATGGGGCGGTGTTACTGTCTGCAGCTCCCCTGCTACCTTCTTGATGAGATGTGATACGAGGAACAGACAGGATTGGTGATTCTTTGTCGAGTAGCTTGTAAGCTTGCTTCGCGAGTTGTGCGATCAGTCCGTTGCCGCGTTGCACGAGTTAAGCTGTGGCTGCGTTATCCTTATCCTGAGGCATCAATGTTGTTAAAAGGTTGATTGAGGCGATAGCCGCGAGTGGAGTATTGTGCTCCTGAGCCTGGACTACGTTGAAAGCCCTTTCAAGATTTGTAATGGGAATATTTGTAGCTATCAACTGTCGTTGCTCGGCTCGAGTAGCATTGCGCGCCCTTCTTTGGTTGCGCTGCTCGAAGGTTTCACCGTGAGG
This sequence comes from Setaria italica, assembly GCF_000263155.2. NCBI lineage: Eukaryota > Viridiplantae > Streptophyta > Magnoliopsida > Poales > Poaceae > Setaria > Setaria italica. Next base: position 6,207,711 of record NC_028456.1, on the reverse strand, counting down.
GGCATCAGCTATAGACTCATCTTCGGAGATGTTGTCGATTTGTGCTAATCGTCTGGGGGTTCTGTTCTGGCTAGTACCTGGGTTGTTATTCTGAGTAATAACAAGTATCTCCCTGTCCAGGTAGTAGCTTCCAGAGCTTGATGTTGCAATCTCTATGGAACTTTCCTCACGGTTGGAAGTGAGTGGAACGCCTTCTTGATATGGTAGGTTGTCTATATGGGCGACGAGGTGCGAGTCGTAGTCATGGTCGAGAAGAGGTGGTTGCAATCCCAGCCAGTGGACGAATCTGCCTTGTGATGTCGAAGTTATTACCAATCCTTGGGCTGGACCAGATAATGGTATCTCTAGTGAATAGGACGAGTCGGAGTCGACGTATTTGTCATGCCCGAGTTTGAATCGGGTTCGAGTAAGAAAACCTTGGTGGACTTTGGTTGCATTGCGGAGTCCGTGCGGGAACCGCTTTGAAGTCGAAACCGACTTGGACACTAGCTGGGACTGACTAGTCCAAGGCGAGACCAACCCTGAGTCCTGCGGTCGGCTGAGCCCGACCTTTTGGGGGAGTAGCTCCGCTTCGCCCAACCCTGAGGGGTGGAACTCTGTCTCGCCCGACCCTGAATCCCGGGGTCAGATGCGCCTGACCCTTTGAGGGTGGAACTCCACCTCGCCCGACCCTGAGTCCTGGGGTCGGGTGCGTCCGACCCCTGAGCAAATGGTTGGAGTAGTCTGAGGCGAAGTCGAATCCGACGCATAGTCAAACTCGAACTCGTCGACTTTGAAATCTTGGTTTTTTCCGATCAGATTTTTTTGTTTCTTCTCCTGAACGTCGACGATCTGGCGCCAGAACGAACCCGAGCCTTCGGCGACGCAAAGCCAGGATCCGAAAACGAAGGTGGCACCGGCTTCGATGAAGAAAACAGGCGTGATGATGACTTTTGCCATTGAGTTCGCGCTGAGAAACTCGACGAGGTCCCCTACCTGGCGCGCAAGCTGTTGGTGTTTTAGACTAGCAACCTGCCTAGGGGGTACCCTAGGTGGTCTTTTATGCGGTAAGGGTTGTTGAGAATCAAGAAATCAATGGTGACACAAGGAACACGATTTAGATAGGTTCGGGCTGCTAGATCGCGTAATACCCTACGTCCTGTGTGTTGAGGTCTATTTTTGAGGGGGGTCCCTGCCCGCCCTTATATACACGGGAGGGCAGGGTTACAAGTCTGAGTCCTAGTCGGGTACTATTATAGAGTTCTACTCAGTAATGGCCCGAGTAGTTTTCCATAAACATACCTGACTAGTCCGAGTAGGATACGCCCATCCTTTTTTTGGTCTTGTCCGAGTACGTCCCTTGGTGGGCCGTCCAAGGCCTACTCGTGGACCTGGGGTGTATGCCCAACAAAAACCCAATTGCATGATCTATTGGAGAAAGGCTTTATCCGACCCAGTACTTCACCCTGTGGTTGCCCAGCCCTATTTGTGAAGAAAAAGGATGAAAATCTACTCATGTGTGTGGACTACCGACCCCTCAATGCGGTGACTATAAAGAACAAGTATCCACTTTCCCGCATTGATGTTCTGTTTGACCAATTAGCTGGAGCAAGAGTGTTCTCCAAGATTGATCTTCGTTCCGGTTATCACCAAATCAAGATCAGACCCTGTGACATTCCCAAAACTGCTTTCTCCACAAGATATGGACACTACGGGTACCTGGTTATGTCCTTTGGACTCACTAATGCACCCGCTTATTTCATGTACCTCATGAATTCAGTGTTCATGCCCGAGCTGGACAAGTTCGTGGTGGTGTTCATTGATGATATTCTGGTATACTCGAAGAGCGAAGAAGAACATGCCGAGCATCTTTATGTGGTTCTTCAACGGTTGAGAGATCATCAGCTTTATGCCAAGTTCTCCAAGTGTGAATTCTGGTTGGAGAGTGTCAAGTTCTTGGGACACAATCTCTCGGAACGGCATAGCAGTGGACCCCAGCAAGGTATAGGAGGTCATGGACTAGAAGCCACCCACTTCGGTTCAGCAAATCCGTAGTTTTCTTGGACTAGCAGGCTACTATCGGCATTTCATTTCGGATTTCTCAAAGATAGCTACGCCGATGACTGAGCTACTGAGAAAGGAAGTCAAGTTTGTGTGGAGCCACAAGTGCGAAGAAGATTTCCACACCTTGAAACACCTGCTGACTTCATGAAGCGTCCCCACATAAGTAGAGACTAAATGTGATCCAATTATCAGTCCAAGGAGGCTGATAACACATTTATTCAACAGATAGTTCAGAAACCATAAAACTCCCGAAGGAGTGGGCGGGCAAGCCACACCCAAAGTAAAACTAAAGCGATAACAATACAAATCAAAGTTGCAGTCCAGTCGGACTCCGGGCTGCAATCGGAACTATGCGTCAGCGGAAGCATCCTGCAAAAGGGCCAACACCGCATGCAGCGTTGGGTGTAGACGCAACCTCCTACTCGAAGTCCTTGGCGACGTAGTCCGGATCCTCCTCTGAAGCAACAAAACAAGGGTGAGTACAAAATTACTCAACAAGTCCAACCCCATCCACGGAGGGGGATACAGCAAGAATATGCATAGGATTCAACAAGAATATGGTTAAGGTTTATTTGCAATAAAGCTAGATTTTTGACACATGCAGGGTTTTATTTCAAAGAATTTTCACACTGCAGTTTCTTTAGTAACTGAAACATTAAGTGGGGTTGATCCTACACAAAGGATCCATGTTTTATCGCTACCGGACTCCCCGTCCGCCGTAGCACACGGCACAACTGCCGGACACTTCCAAATCCAACACACGCCATAAAAACAAACCATCTCCAAATGCTAGTTATGTGACCAAGCTGTAACTCGTCCAATGCCGTGGACACGGCTACCCGGATAGGTTTTAACTCTGCAGAGGTTGTACACTTTTCCCACAAGTAGGGTACCGCAGCACGAATCACCTTAGTGCCGGTGCGGATCCTAACAAAGCCATTACCCACCTTAGCCAAAACTGACTAGTCAACACGGAAGCACCCAAGGGGTTAATGACCCATCCACGAGGCCGAAACCGGGACCTAACTCACCCAGAGCTTAGTCCTTTTTCCATGGGCTCCCATCGCTCACCAGCAGACCTGAAGCCTAGCAGTTTAGCTAGTGAGGTTTATGCTAAGCCGTTGCCCATACAACGGTCGAGTGGTTGCACGATGGTTGAATTAGGCAAGATGACACATCAACACGGTCCTTAGCCATGACAAGATGGATATCTCCCAACTTTGCTCAACCACTAAGGTACGAGCTCAACAATCCGGCATTCCACACAAGAAACGCCCATCCATCTCATCCATGCACCACCTCTCATTACACCCAAAAACCCAACTCCTCAGTTGAACACACTCACACATTTATTTTCCGAATAAACAAATGTAGTCATGATTGAATTTGAGTAACGAGTTTCTAAGCATTCTAGCAGTATTTATCATCTAAACAGAGCAACTCATATTTAGAGATAAATATAGGACAACAAGGAATAATCATAACAATCAAGGGGTGGCTATCCAACCATGTCCTGCAATAAAAAAATATGCATTTTATAAAACAGGCCAATAGGTTGTGTTCGAAAAACTGGGTATTAAATATGCATCAAAGGATCAGGTTGGACTTGCCATTCTCAAAGCCTTCCGGGAGCTCCTGCTTGCAGTATTGGTCCTCGGGCTCGGGCTCACGGTCGAACTCCTCCTCGTGCTCCTCCTTGGGTACTCCGCGATCTACGGCACACACAAACGAGCACACAATAAATAAAGAGGAAAAAGATTTTTACCCGTTGAGCTCCGAACAGGAAATGTGAATGGAAAATAGGTAGGAAGGGTATTTTCATAAAATTTGGATATGCCTCGGCGAAAATATATGAGAGGAGGGTGTGGTCAAATTTGGGATCGATTGGAGGAAGTTTGGCGCATGAAATGACGGGTTAAAGGGATGTTAGGGGCTTTAAAACAAGGTTTAGGACTGAATTGTGAAAACCGAGGACCTATTTGTAAATATTCTAAAAAGTGGAAGGGCTCAGCTGCGAGAATTCCCGGAGAGAGGTGGAAGGACCGGGTTGTAAATAAAGGAAACTAGGGGGGCAGATCGAAAATCGAGTTCTTTTCTTCCTTCTTCCTTCCTCTGCTTCAGAACAGAGGTGGGGAGGGGGGCGCACGGCCGGCGGTGAGGCTGAACAGTGAGGACGAGGGAGGAGAGGATGGGGAACCCATTTGAGGGGTCACCTCGGGCGATTGGTGGCCAGAGCGAGGGGGAGGGGGCCGGCGGCGGCAAGAAGGCGGCGGCGGGGTTCCTGGCGGTGGCGGCGGCGAGTGGCGCAGGGTGGAGAGAGGGGCGGTGAGCTGGGGCACGGCGAGATGGTGACGAGGATGGCCGGGCCTTGGCCCTCCTTTTATAGGTGACAGGAGGGGTGGTGTGCGGCCGGGCAATGATGGTGGCCGGTCCTCCGGCCGGTGGTGTGTCGGAGTAGCGCAGCTCGTGGATGGCGTGGGCTTGGTCGATGAGGGAGGGTGTAGGGGCGGCGACCGCTTGGGGAGGCGTGCCGAGAGAGGCGGCGTGCGATGGCTGGCGGGCGGGCTGGCGCACAGGGCGGCGATGCGATGGTGGCTTGGCGTGGAGCGGGCGACGCGATGCGGTTGACCGGCTTGGGCGTGCGCGTGGGCAAACGTGTGCGGTGTGGGGCCAGCGCAGGCAGCGGGTGGCAGGCGGCGTGGCGCTGCGCGGGTGCGGGCGGGACGGCGGCGCGGCACGGGGCGACGTTGGCATGGCGCGGGGCGGCAGCGCGGCGCGGGCGCACACGGGCGCGGGGCGAGGCGCGGCGTGCGGCCCGGCGTGGTGTGGGCCAAGCGCGGCGCGGCCTGGCACGCACGTGCGGGGGAGCGGCGCCAATGGCAAGGCGCCGGGTGCCAGACACCGGAAGGAAAAGAAGGACGGCAGGGGAAAAAGGAAGGAGAGAGAGAGAAAGGAGGAAGGAGGGAGGGGCAGCTCGGCGAAAGTCGTGGGATTTGACGGCACGCCTGATGGACTTGACGGGCACGCGGCAAAAATTACGGAGAACGGAAAAAGAGGGTTGACAACGTTGGGGCCGGAACGGCGAATCCGATGGGAAGGAAAAGGATTCGACGGGCTCAACGGTCGGAAAAATTTTGGAATGCGTTTTAATGAGTGATTTAATTTGGTCGATTTTTAGGGACATTACAAAACAACCCCACTTAAATTGAATCTCGTCCTCGAGATTCGGCTGAATCCTGAAAAGGTGGGGAAACTCCTTCTTTAACGCATCCTCGCGTTCCCAAGTAGCTTCTTCTTCACCATGCCTACTCCATTGGACTCTGCAAATCCACACTACTGAATTCCTTGTCCTTCTGGTGACGGTGTCCAGAATCTTGACGGGTACCTCCTGATATTGTAGATCCTTTTGTAAATCTATGGTTTCCACCGGTACTTGCTCTTCTGGTACTCTCAGGCATTTTCTTAGCTGGGACACATGAAATACCGGGTGTATATCCGACATTCCTTCGGGCAGCTGAATGCGGTATGCTACAACCCCAACTCTTTTTAACACCTGGTATGGCCCAATATACCGAGGGGCTAATTTTCCTTGCACTTGGAACCTTCGGGTACCTCGAATCGGAGAGACCTTAAGGTACACGAAGTCCCCTTCATTGAAAATCAATTCTCGTCTTCTTTTATCTGAGTAGCTTTTCTGCCTAGACTGTGCTGCCTTCAACTTCTCTCGTATTTCAGCCACTCATTCTTCTGCTTCTTTGATAAAGGCGGGTTCCACTAGGGTGCACTCTCCTACTTCCAACCACATCAACGGGGTCCTGCACTTTCTCCCATAGAGAGCCTCAAACGGTTACATGCCTAAGCTGGCTTGGTAACTGTTGTTATATGAGAACTCTGCATAGGGTAAACTCTATTCCCAGTCCTTGCCATAAGTAAGGACACATGCCCTCAACATGTCCTCCATAATTTGATTCACTCTCTCTGTTTGGCTATCGGTCTGAGGGTGATAAGCTAAACTAAAATCCAGTTTGGTGCCCATAGCTTTATGCAAACTCTTCCAGAATCTAGAGGTAAATTGGGTCCCTCTATCCGAAACAATTTTGCTAGGCACACCATGCAGCTTCACTATGTTGTCTACATAGAGTCGAGCTAGCTTTTCTCCACCATAGGTGGTCCGTACGGGTAAGTAGTGGGCAACTTTAGTGAGTCGGTCCACTATTACCCATTTGGAGTCATTCCCTTTTTGAGTCTTGGGCAAACCCACTACAAAATCCATGCCAATCTTGTCCCATTTCCAAACTGGAATGGGTAGGGGTTGCAGTAAGCCGGATGGCTTCTGATGTTCGGCCTTAACCCTTTGGTAAATATCGCATTGAGCGATGAACTAGGCTATGTCCACCTTCATCCCATTCCACCAGTATTTCTGCTTTAATTCCATATACATCTTGGTGGATCCCGGGTGGATGGAATATGCTGAGTTATGGGCCTCATCCATGATGGTTTGCCGGAAATCTCCTTCCTTGGGCACACAAATCCTATCCTTGTACCACAAGGTCCCATTGACATCCACTCTGAAGTCTGGGGCTTTATTCTCTCCAGTTTGCTTGCGAATCCTCACCAAGTCCTGATCCGAACCTTGGGCCTCCCAGATTTTATCCTCCAAAGTGGGCTGAATACTTAGCTTGCGGCTGGTATTCTGGGGAATAATGTGTACATTTAATCGGGCCATTTCCTATTGCAAGTGGGTGTCCTTAGGTCCGATCTGTCCATAGGATTTTCTGCTTAAGGCATCCGCTACCATGTTAGCCTTACCGGGGTGGTAGTGAATTTCCAGATTATAATCCTTGACCAACTCTAACCACCTTCTTTGCCTTAAATTTAGATCTGGTTGAGTGAAGATATATTTTAGGCTCTTGTGGTCTGTGTAAATCTCACACTTGTTCCCAATTAGATAGTGCCTCCAGATCTTGAGAGCATGCACTACTGCTGCAAATTCCAAATCATGGGTGGGGTAATTTTGTTCATGGGGCTTAAGCTGGCGGGAAGCATATGCCACTACTTTCCCATCCTCCATCAGGACACACCCTAACCCTTGTCAGGAAGCATCACAATAAATGACGAAGTCCCGCTGGATATCCGGTACGGTTAATACTGGGGCGGTCGTCAATCTTCTCTTCAGTTCTTGAAAACTCCTCTCACATGACTCTATCCAATTAAATTTCTTATCCTTCCTAAGTAGCTCTGTCATGGGTCGGGCTATCTTAGAGAATCCTTCAATGAACCTCCCATAATACCCAGCTAAACCAAGAAAACTCCTGATTTCACTAACATTGGTGGGTTGCTGCAAGTTAGAGATGGCTTCAACTTTCTCAGGATCGACTGCTACTCCTTCTGCGGTCAAAATATGACCAAGAAATGCCACTTTCTCGAGCTAAAATTCATATTTGCTGAATTTAGCATAGAGTCGGTGGGCTCTCAATTTCTCCAATACTACTCGTAGATGCTGCTCATGCTCTTGGACATTCTTGGAGTAAATAAGTATGTCGTCGATAAAGACCACAACAAACTTATCTAACTCCTCCATAAACACCTTGTTCATGAGGTTCATGAAATAAGCAGGGGCATTGGTCAGTCCAAAGGACATTACTGTAAACTCAAACTGGCCATAGCGGGTAACAAAAGCTGTCTTCGGGATGTCGCTTTCCTTGATCTTGAGCTTGTGGTAACCTGATCTCAAATCTATTTTGGAGAAATACTTGGGTCCGTTCAACTGGTCAAATAGGTCATCTATTCTAGGAAGGGGGTATTTATTCTTGATGGCGACTTCATTCAGTGCGCGATAATCCACGCACATCCTCATGCTTCCGTCTTTCTTCTTGACAAAAAGCACTGGGGCTCCCCACGGGAAGGAGCTAGGTCTGATAAAGCCACTCTGTCGCAGTTCGCCTAACTATTTCTTCAGCTCTGCCAACTCAGATGCTGCCATTCTATAGGGCCTCTTGGCTATAGGGGAGGTTCCAGGGATAAGGTCGATTACAAACTCTATATCCCTGTCTGGGGGCATTCCAGGTAGTTCTTCAGGAAAGACATCAGGGTACTCACTCACTATCAGGACTCCTTCTATAGCCTTGGCTTCCATGCTAAAAACCATTGGGTCGGGTCCACTTCCCCGAGTGTGACAGGTCACTTGTACCCCATCCTGATTAACTAGGCGTACCACCTTATCGGCACACCCTATGTGACCATCATGTAGGCTTAACCAATCCATTCCAAGGATCACATCTATCCCCTTAGACTCAAGTACTACTAAGTCTGCTAGGAATTCTACCCCACTTAAATTGATCCTTACCCGGGAACAACCTAGTTGACACTGGATGTCGGCTCCAGGCGTCCGGGTTATTAGGGGTACCTTTAGTATTACTGTAGGTATGTGGTGCTTATCCACAAAGCTTGATGATATAAATGAATGTGATGCTCCAGAATCAAAGAGTATTGTTGCCAAGACTGAGCTGACTAGAAACTCACCGAGTACCACGCCCTGAGCTTCCTGAGCCTCTTGCGCGCTGATGTGGTTGACGCGGGCTCGTCCGAACGACTGCTGGGGCTACCTTATCTGCTGGTTGTTGTTGTTGTTGCCGGGGTTGTTGTTGCTGCGGACAGGAACACGGTTGGCTCCTGACACCTCTGCCCTTGGCCCAGTCACTGCGTTGGAGAAGGCCGATGCAGCTGGCTTGTTGGCGTAGGGGCAGTTGGCAATGAAATGCCCTGGCTCACGGCAGTTGAAGCATGCCCTGCCGTTGTTGGTGACTTGACTGGTGCTGTTCTGTGGGGCCTTGATAGGGTTCTAGCTTCTGAATGGGGCATTGGTCTGATGGGAACCGGAGGCTTGAGACTGGATCTGGTACTGCATGGGAGCTTGGGACCTGGGCATGGGGTGACCAAAGCTCCTTGGTTTCTGGAACCTGTCCAGCTGGTGAGCCTTGCTATCCAGGAACCGGCGCTTGTTGTCCCTCCTTTCATTTGCCTTGGCCCTCTCAGTTAGGATGGCCATGTTCATTAGAGTGTTGAAATCAGGGTAGATTTGAGGAGTAAGCAGGGTCCTCAGTTCTACGCTCAAACCCTTCTTGAACATGTCTTGCTTCTTCTCATCCTTGTCTACTTCTTCTGGAGCATAGCGGCCCAACTCCATGAACTGATAGGTGTATTCTTCCATGGACTTGTTGCCTTGGCGCAGTTCACGGAATTCATCCGCCTTGCACTTCATGGTGGCCGCAGGGATGTGATAGCGGTGGAACTTAGTCACGAACTCATCCCAGGTGATAGTGGAGGCATCCTAGGTGGCAGTGCAGTAGTTCTCCCACCAAGCTAAAGCAGTCCCAGTGAGTTGATGAGCAGCCAGGAGAACCTTGTCCCTGCTCTCATAGCCAAACAGCTCTAGCTTCCTCCGGATGACCCGCAGCCAGTCATCTGCATCTAGAGGGTTGATGGACCCACCAAAAGTGGGTGGCTTGGTCCGGAGGAAGTCTGTCAGCTTCTCATTCATGCCTTGTCCACGGGGCCTCTGGCGAGTGATAGGATTGGCCAAGGCTTCCAGCAGAAGGGTCTGGTTGTTCATGACTTGTACCAAATCAATGACCGGTGGGGGCGGTGGCTGCTGTGCTCCCACAAGACTTTCCCCCCTACCCTCGGGCTGATTCACTTCTTGCTCCTCATGGTGCACTGCTGGTGGGGGTTACTACCTTTCCAGCTGTCTTTCTGCACTAGGAGTGGCACGTGCTTGACTCGGGGAGGTTCTGGTGGCACGCTTTGGAGGCATCTGCAGATTGAGTGAACTTTCATGAGACTTGGATTTGGATATTAAAGTGATGTTTAGTTAATTAATTCGGATTTTCGAAGAGACAGAATCCACCTCCTGTCGACAAGCACACAGACTAACAAACAACAAGCACAAATGATTTTATTATTTTGCCAGGGCGGTTACAACACTTTGGGTAGGGCCAAAACACGCACTACACGACCGGTAAAGCAACACAACTGGGGGTACAAGTCTAGACTCAGGACAACTTCTGGAGTACAACTCTAGGTGGGGCACTCTACTCGCGGGACGAATCTGCACACTGCACGGAGTGGTCTTCTTGCGGAATAAGGAGGGCCAGCACCTCGTCCCTTAGGGTCCCACCTGCGGGAGGGGGTTTCGAGGCTTCTCCATTGGCTACCTCAGAGTCCCTTTCCGAAGGCGGTGGTGCTGGTGGGGCATCGGGGCTCTTTCGCTTCCCGAACCCCTGGGCAACAGGGACTCCATCCAATACTGGTGCCTCGTCGTCCTCCACGACCCGCATTTTCCTTCTCGTGCGGTTCGAGTGGTGGACTTCCTTCAATGCCCACGCATGCCGGTCCTCGGCCTCTTTGAGGGCCTCGATGGCGAGGGCCTCATTGCTTTGGGCGGCCGTGGCTCAAGCCTCAGCTGCTGCCAATCTCACTTGGAGCCTCCTCACCATAACTTCTGCGTCCTCGGCTCTGTGGATCTGCTACTTCAGATGGGCGGTCTGCTCGTCGCAGGGTTCATCCAAGGTGAGGAGATAGGCAGCAATATGGAGCACGGTGGGGTCATCCTTGCGCTATCCACGTCCTTCCAAAGTCCTTACCTGGGCAAGCCAAACCGGGCGGTTCTTCTTGACAGGCGGGTAAAACCTCATCGGTGTGCGACCGATGTGCCTCTCATAAATTTGGCACAGGTAGCGCAGGGCTTTCTAAGCTGCCACCTGGTAACTGTCTTTCCGCCGGAAACCAGTGGCAGACATATTCCAAGGCTGAATGTCGGGGAAGCGGCTGCTCCTGCCCACGTAGATGGTCATCTCACACCGAAGAGTCCCACGGTCTTCATACTCCCGGCTAGAGTACTCCGGATGCTTGTAAATCCCGAGGCGGTCCATGCAGGCGAACAGCAACCTGGGAAAACCGGGCTCCTCCAGGCAATGGCTGTTGACCCAACCTTCTTCGGCCATCTGGAAAGAATCGGGGCATAAATCAGTTTTGCAATTAAGCAGAGGAAGCAAGAAATTTTGTAAATCATTTAATTTGGTTAAAAAGGCTTTTCCGGTCCTAATGGTTACATCCTACAGCCAACGACGGCTCTGATACCACCTGAAGCGTCCCCACATAAGTAGAGACTAAATGTGATCCAATTATCAGTCCCAGGAGGCTGATAACACATTTATTCAACAGATAGTTCAGAAACCATACAACTCCCGAAGGATTGGGCGGGCAAGCCACACCCAAAGTAAAACTAAAGTGATAACAATACAAATCAAAGTTGTAGTCCAGTCGGACTCCGGGCTGCAATCGGAACTATGCGTCAGCGGAAGCATCCTGCAAAAGGGCCAACACCGCATGCAGCGTTGGGTGTAGACGCAACCTCCTACTCGAAGTCCTCGGCGACGTAGTCCGGATCCTCCTCTGAAGCAACAAAACAGGGGTGAGTACAAAATTACTCAACAAGTCCAACCCCATCCACGGAGGGGGATACAGCAAGAATATGCATAGGATTCAACAAGAATATGGTTAAGGTTTATTTGCAATAAAGCTAGATTTTTGACACATGCAGGGTTTTATTTCAAAGAATTTTCACAATGCATTTTCTTTAGTAACCGAAACATTAAGTGGGGTTGATCCTACACAAAGGATCCAGGTTTTATCGCTACCGGACTCCCCGTCCGCCGTAGCACACGGCACAACTGCCGGACACTTCCAAAATCCAACACACGCCATAAAAACCAACCATCTCCAAATGCTAGTTATGTGACCAAGCCGTAACTTGTCCAATGCCGTGGACACGGCTACCCGGATAGGTTTTAACTCTGTAGAGGTTGTACACTTTTCCCACAAGTAGGGTACCGCAGCACGAATCACCTTAGTGCCGGTGCGGATCCTAACAAAGCCATTACCCACCTTAGCCAAAACTGACTAGTCAATGTTGGTGGTATGCCCTAGAGGCAATCATAGAGATGATGATATTCCATTTGTATCCATGATTTGTATATTGTGTTCATTGAATATCCATTAAAGGCTACTTGAATTGATTTGCAATTATGTGAATTGTATGTGAAACTCTTTACTTGTATGGTTATTCTAAAGTTGTCCCTAGTCGGAGTTCATGTGAGGACACACATGAATATTAGACTAGCACATGTATTAGTTGATGACTATGTTTCACAAGTCATGGACATGGAGATGTTGAACTAATAATGTGGACACATGTGGAGACATGTGCTAGGACTAACCCAACACGAGAAGTAGTTCTCTCTTATGACAACATATACGCTTTGTCCTTAGACCTGAGATTGTCGCATGTATTCTAGATGTGGATCGACCTACTTAGGGGCTATCAAACACTACGCCGTAACAGGGTAGTTATAAAGGTAGCGTTCGGGTTTGTCAAGAAGCATGCTATGAGACATGGTCAATCAAGATGGGATTTGCCCCTCTCTGATTGAGAGTGATATCTCTGGGCCCCTCGAGTGATCGGCTCCGAAAATGCATGGCCATGCTACGTACGGTTAAGAGTTAACCTACAAAGGGATTCCGAATCACAGGGTCGAGAAAGAGCGGTCGGCTTGAAGCTAGACCAAATATCGTGAGGCAAAGGGAATAGCATGTATATTATGTTGTGATGGTTCGTCTGATATGATCTTCGTGTGTGTATAGGAGTTGGCATGTCTTGCTAGAGGCCGCTACCGACTATTGGGCCAAGTAGGACTACTCGGGCCATGTCTATACGTATCCGAACCCATAGGGTCACACACTTAAGGGGCTGGAAGCCCAATTCGGATCTGATCCGAGTTGGATTAGGTTTAGAAGTACTAATGGGCCTCGGACCCAAAGGCCCGTCAGGAACCTCTATAAATAGAGGGGTGGGGGTGCCCTAGGGTTTACACCTTTTTGCGAAACACACCTGCCGTGCCTCCCACACCCTCGCCTGTTGCAACTCGCGGAGCTAGCAGTCCAGCTTGCGATGCTTCCTCCCTGCACATGTGGATACCTTGGAGGTGTTGCGCCTGCAGCACTTCGACGAGCCGCCAACGAGCCACGACGAGCCGACGACGAGCCGCGGCACCGGAGGCGATCTTGCTGCACGTGGACGAGCTGCTGAGGAGCTGCTGGACGTGACGTGATCGACTATGTACGACTACGTTGATCGACTACGTACGACTACGTGATCGTCTTCACTGCATCGACGCATATCTACATCTTCCGCACCAGTAGTGCGTCGAGTGGTAATCCCGTGATCCTTATACGGCAGTTCTTCCTGGTTATACGCGGTAGAATTTTTTGAATTGCGCTAGTGTAGCCTACCTCGTATCCCAACAGTGGTATCAGAGCCGTAGCTGCTTAGTTTTGGATTCGGGATGTGTGCATATGGAGATATGCGAGTTTTCCATTTGATCTATGTCCTGTTTTCGTGCCCTTGCTGCAATGGTAGTGTAACGACATACTCCTACCGGTCGGTTTCCACCATCGGAGTTAAGTGATACACGTAAATCCACGTGCAGTGAGCAAAGATCAATATGATTGGTCGAATCGAAATCCAGGGTCATACGCCAGGCGCATTAGATGTGCAATAGTAGATGGGATCTACTGCCGGGGTCGGGATTTTTGCCGTATGCGTATGCTTCGGTAAATCAGCCGTAACTTTTCGGTACGATGTCGGATCGGGGCGAATTTTATATGAAAATTGATCTACAGAAAAAGTTATACATGAAATTCAACGGCGTTGCCGTTTTCGGCGAAATTAGATTTCCCAAATTCGGCTTGGAAGATGGAGGATGTATGTATGTATCTTGTGATCAGTATGGCCCCCTTGTGTATGTGATGCATGTGTGTAACTCATTCGTGACCTGCGTGTCACGCGTACAGCAACATGGCAGGAGCCATATGTGTTGTCACTTTATTGTACTTTATGGTCTGCGTACCAATCTGTGATGATCCAAGCAACTATGTAATCTTCATTACTAGCTTCTTTATTAGCTATTAGGCGTAATAGCATGTTCTAGTTCTTGGAGGACTCATCACCAGGAGGATGGCGCACATGGAACATGGAGATGGAGATCACCATGGTGAACAGGTTCTATGGAGATGGAGATCACCATATGAAAACGAGCCATACTGTGTCACAACTATGTGAATGTTATTCTGTTTATGTTTTACTTTCTGCATGCTGTGATGTTAGAAGTAGAACGATCCCTCACAAAGTTTAAGTTAGTATGCCCTCCCAACTAAAACTTGCACCGTCCCATGTCTTGTACAATTAGTGGTGGGTCTATGAAATTAGGGTGCCACTAGTTTTCCTTGACTAGACGGGTTTGTGTCGGACACTTACGCGCATAAGGGTTGGTTTGCTTAACAAGGTTATCTTAACGGTTAAGGACCTTGGGGCATAAAGGTTGGGCACTGAGACATAGAGATGTCACCCAACAACAGGAGTCATATGTGATATGATTAGCAAAAGTTGCTTACCGATCTACCTTGTTTGCTAGCGGTGATGCTAAAGCTCACTAGTGGACTTGTTAGTTGTGGATCCTGAATCACTAAGTTTCAATAGAGGGATATTGATTTTAGTGGGAGTAGATTCTGTTAAAATAGTTTAATGTGATTTGCTCTATCATGGATACGTTTGTCTTAGTGTATTTTGCATTACTTTGTTGTAGATTAAATGACACCTAGCAGCACTAGACCGTTTGCTTTGCGTTCGGTCCTTGAGAAGGACAAGTTGAATGGAACAAATTACTCGGATTGGATCCGTAACCTGAGAATTGTTCTCAGGGCTGAGAAAAAGGAAGATGTTCTAGACAACCCACTACCAGAAGAACCTGCTGATGATGCACCCGCTGCTGCTAAGAATGCTTACAAGAAAGCATGTGATGCTAACCTTGAAGTAAGCTGCCTTATGCTTGCTTGCATGGAACCCGAGCTACAGATGCAGTTCGAAACAAACCATGAGGCGCACGATATGATCGTGGCGCTTAGAGACATGTTCCAAACACAGGCCAGGACTGAAAGGTTCAATGTGTCTAAGACCTTTGTTGAGAGCAAGCTAGTAGAAGGTGCAGCAGTAGGACCACACGTAATCAAGATGGTTGGTTACACTCAACGGTTGGAGAAGCTAGGCTTCCCACTGGGCCAAGAGTTGGCCACTGATTTCATTCTTTCGTCTCTTCCGCCTAGCTATGGGAACTTCATCTCGAACTACCATATGCATGGGATGGAGAAGGGTCTGAATGAGCTGTGTGGCATGCTTAAAACAGCAGAGGCTGACATCAAGAAAAGCGCTAGTACCAGCCATGTGATGGCTATACAGAACAAGCCTAGCTTTGAGAAGAAGGGCAATTCTTGGAAGAAGAAGGGCAAGGCTGGAACGTCCAAGCCAAACCCAGCGCCCAAGGTTAAAGCTGGACCTGGACCTGCTCCAGACAAGGAGTGCTTTTACTGTCATGAACTTGGTCACTGGAAGAGAAACTGCAAGCAGTACCTAGCTTCCTTGAAGAATGGCGGAAGTAAGAGTACTTCTACCTCAGGTACGCTTGTTGTTAATGTTATAGACAACATATTTCTCGCTGATACAATTATTAATTCTTGGGTATTTGATACCGGATCGGTTGCTCATATTTGCAATTCGATGCAGGGAATGATAAGAAGTAGAAGCGTGGAAAGAGGAGAAGTTGATTTCCGCGTGGGCAATAATGCAAGAGTTGCTGCGTTGACCGTCAGGACGATGCAACTCCACCTCCCGTCAGGATTTATAATGGAGTTGAATAATTGTTATTTTGTTCCTAGTTTAAGTCAAAACATTTTGTCTCCTTCATGCTTGATGAAGGATGGTTATTCATTTGCGAGTGAAAACAATGGTTGTGTGATCTCTAAGAATAATATGTTTATGGCTTTTGCACCCATTGTGAATGGATTATTTGTTTTAAATCTTGATGGTTCACCTGTCTGTAATGTAAGTGCTAAAAGGCGTCGGCCTAATGATTTGAGTCCTACCTACTTGTGGCATTGTCGTTTGGGTCATATAAGTGAAAAGCGCATGAAGAAGCTCCATTCTGATGGACTTCTAACTTCGTTTGATTTTGAATCATACGAGACATGTGAGGCTTGCTTGCTAGGCAAGATGACCAAGACGCCTTTCACAGGATTTCCTGAGAGAGCAGTAGACTTGCTGGAACTCGTACATAGTGATGTATGCGGACCAATGAGCACGACGGCTAGAGGAGGATTCCAATACTTCATAACTTTCACTGATGATTTTAGTAGATATGGCTATGTCTACTTGATGAAGCACAAGTCTGAAACCTTTGAAAAGTTCAAGGAATTTCAGAATGAAGTTGAAAATCAGTGTGGCAAGAAAATTAAGGCCTTACGATCTGATCGTGGAGGCGAGTATTTGAGCCACGAGTTTAGCAATCATCTAAAGAGTTGCGGAATTGTTCCACAACTTACGCCGCCTGGAACACCTCAGAGAAACGGTGTGTCCGAGTGACGTAATCGAACTTTGTTAGACATGGTTCGATCAATGATGAGCCAGTCAGACCTACCGTTGTCATTTTGGGGATACGCTCTAGAAACAGCAGCTTTCACAATTAATAGGGTACCATCTAAATCCGTAGTTAAGACACCATATGAGATATGGACTGGAAAGGTTCCTAGTTTGTCTTTTCTAAAGATTTGGGGATGTGAAGTGTTTGTCAAGCGACTTCAGTCGGACAAGATCACACCCAAGTCGGATAAGTGCATTTTCGTCGGATATCCAAAAGAAACTTTGGGATATTATTTCTACAACCGATAAGAAGGCAAAGTGTTTGTCGCTCGGAACGGGGTTTTCCTAGAGAAAGAGTTTCTCAAAGGAGAAAAGAGTGGAAAGACAGTGCATCTTGAAGAAGTTCAAGATGAGCCGATCGGGCAAGAATCAATGAGTGATGCTAACGTAGCAGAACAAGTTGAGATACCCATGGCAAGAGAAGCACCGCCACAACCATGAAGGTCAGCAAGGCTCCACGAAATGCGGGAAATATTATTGTTGGACAATGATGAGCCTGCGACATATGCAGAAGCAATGATGGACCCAGACTCCGAAAAATGGCAGAGTGCCATGCAATCCGAAATAGAGTCCATGGGAGACAATCAAGTTTGGAACTTGGTTGACCCGCCTGATGGTGTTAAAGCCATAGAGTGCAAGTGGATCTATAAGAAGAAAAAGGACATGAATGGAAATGTTCACATCTATAAAGCACGACTTGTCGCAAAAGGTTTTCGACAAGTTCAAGGAGTTGACTACGATGAGACCTTCTCACCCGTAGTGATGCTTAAGTCCATTCAGATTATTCTAGCTATAGCTGCATATTTCGATTATGAGATATGGCAGATGGATGTCAAGACAGCTTTCCTGAATGGAAACCTAGCTGAGGACGTGTATATGATACAGCCCGAGGGTTTTGTCAATCCTAAAAATGCTGGAAAGGTATGCAAGCTTCAGAGATCCATTTATGGATTGAAGCAAGCATCTAGGAGTTGGAACATTCGTTTTGATGAAGTAGTCAAAGGGTTTGACTTCACCAAGAATGAAGAAGAGTCTTGTGTTTACAAGAAGGTTAGTGGGAGCTCTGTAGTATTTCTAATCTTATATGTGGATGACATATTACTTATTGGAAATAACATTCCTATGCTTGAGTCTGTAAAGAGTTCACTGAAAAATAGTTTTTCGATGAAGGACTTAGGGGAAGCGGCATATATTCTGGGCATTAAGATCTATAGAGATAGATCGAGAAGGCTTATAGGTTTAAGCCAAGATACTTACATTGACAAAGTGTTGAAGCGGTTCAGCATGGAAGAGGCAAAGAAAGGGTTCTTGCCTATGTCACATGGCATACATCTCAGCAAGACTCAGTGTCCTTCGATTGCTGATGAGCGGGATCGCATTAGTAGAGTGCCATATGCCTCGGCTATTGGATCTATCATGTATGCAATGATAAGTACTCGCCCAGATGTTTCATATGCACTAAGTATGACAAGCAGACACCAATCTGATCCAGGTGAGAGTCACTGGACAGCGGTGAAAAACATTCTTAAGTACTTGAGAAGGACTAAAGATATGTTCCTCGTCTATGGAGGTGAGGAGGAGCTCGTTGTAATAGGTTACACCGATGCTAGTTTCCAAACCGACAGAGATGATTCAAAGTCACAATCAGGATTTGTGTTCACGCTAAATGGTGAAGCTGTTAGTTGGAAGAGTTCCAAGCAGGAGACGGTGGCCGATTCTACGACAGAAGCCGAGTATATCGCGGCTTCGGAAGCCACGAAGGAAGGTGTTTGGATAAGGAATTTCCTCATTGAGCTTGGTGTGTTCCCAAATGCGTCCAGCCCATTGAATCTCTACTGTGATAACAATGGGGCAATTGCGCAAGCAAAGGAACCAAGGAATCACCAGAAGAACAAACACGTAATGCGGCGATTTCATCTCATTCGAGACTTCGTTAACCGGGGTGAGATCAAGATATGCAAAATACACACGGATCTGAACATTTCTGATCCGTTGACAAAACCACTCCCGCAGGCTAAGCATGATGCGCATGTAAGAGCTATTTGTATTAGGTACCTTCTAAACTGTTGGAGGTATGCCCTAGAGGCAATCATAGAGATGATGATATTCCATTTGTATCCATGATTTGTATATTGTGTTCATTGAATATCCATTAAAGGCTACTTGAATTGATTTGCAATTATGTGAATTGTATGTGAAACTCTTTACTTGTATGGTTATTCTAAAGTTGTCCCTAGTCGGAGTTCATGTGAGGACACACATGAATATTAGACTAGCACATGTATTAGTTGATGACTATGTTTCACAAGTCATGGACATGGAGATGTTGAACTAATAATGTGGACACATGTGGAGACATGTGCTAGGATTGACCCAACACGAGAAGTAGTTCTCTCTTATGACAACATATACGCTTTGTCCTTAGACCTGAGATTGTCGCATGTATTCTAGATGTGGATCGACCTACTTAGGGGCTATCAAACGCTACGCCGTAACAGGGTAGTTATAAAGGTAGCTTTCGGGTTTGTCAAGAAGCATGCTATGAGACATGGTCAATCAAGATGGGATTTGCCCCTCTCTGATTAAGAGTGATATCTCTGGGCCCCTCGAGTGATCGGATCCGAAAATGCATGGCCATGCTACGTACGGTTAAGAGTTAACCTACAAAGGGATTCCGAATCACAGGATCGAGAAAGAGCGGTCGGCTTGAAGCTAGACCAAATATCGTGAGGCAAAGGGAATAGCATGTATATTATGTTGTGATGGTTCGTCTGATATGATCTTCGTGTGCGTATAGGAGTTGGCACGTCTTACTAGAGGCCGCTACCGACTATTGGGCCGAGTAGGAGTACTCGGGCCATGTCTATACGTATCCGAACCCATAGGGTCACACACTTAAGGGGCTGGAAGCCCAATTCGGATCTAATTCGAGTTGGATTAGGTTTAGAAGTACTAATGGGCCTCGGACCTAGAGGCCCGTCTGGAACCTCTATAAATAGAGGGGTGGGGGCGCCCTAGGGTTTACACCTTTTTGCGAAACACACCTGCCGTGCCTCCCACGCCCTCACCTGTTGCAACTCGCGGATCTAGCAGTCCGGCTTGCGACGCTTCCTCCCTGCACGTGTGGATACCTTGGAGGTGTTGCGCCTGCAGCACTTCGACGAGCCACCAACGAGCCACAATGAGCCGCGGCACCGGAGGCGATCTTGCTGCATGTGGACGAGCTGCTGAGGAGCTGCTGGACGTGACGTGATCGACTACGTACAACTACGTTGATTGACTACGTACGACTACATGATCGTCTTCATTGCATCGACGCATATCTACATCTTCCGCACCAGTAGTGCGTCGAGTGGTAATCCCGCGATCCTTATACGGCAGTTCTTCCTGGTTATACGCGGTAGAATTTTTTGAATTGTGCTAGTGTAGCCTACCTCGTATCCCAACACAAATGTCTCCGGTTCCTTTTTACCGAGTAGACACGATATTGGCTTTTTTCCTTTCACCCACTCTGCCAGGCCGATTTCTGCCTCCTCCTCCAATTCGGATCCTTCCACATACGCCACTTTTTTTTGAAAATTTGTTCGCTGGTCAAAGGGGCACACTTCCTGCCGGGACAGCTGGTGAACGATTTGGCTCAGGCTCTCGAACTCTTGGGAAGCATATTTCTCTTTGATGTGCGGTAGGAGTCCTTGGAAAGCGATATCGGCCAACTGGGCATCGGTCAGGACTAGGGTATAGCACTTATTTCTGACTTCCCTAAACCTCTGTATGTAGCTGGCCACTGACTCGTCGCTTCTTTGCTTGAGGCTGGTTAGATCTGAGAGTTTCATCTCGTGGACCCCCGCGTAGAAGTACTTATGGAATTGCTTTTCCAAATCGGCCCAAGTAACAATGGAGTTGGGCGGCAGCGTAGTAAACCATTGAAAGGCTGACCCTGACAGGGATGACAAGAATAGGCGTACCCTCAGAGCATCTTGCGTAGCAGCCTCTCCGCACTGGATGATGAATCTGTTGACGTGTTCCACTGTCAACGTGTCATCTAGGCCCGAGAACTTGGTGAAGTCAGGGACTTTATACCGATGGGGGAAAAGGAACAGGTCGTATGCAGGCGGGTACGGCGTCTTGTATGTGTAAGTCTGTACCTTTGGTTTTAGCCTGAGCTGGTATTTACTTATATCAGCTATTCTTGCGGTCCAGTCTACTTGTTGCTGATGCACAACCGGTTGAGGAATCGGTACGTGCTATTGGACTTGCGGTTGGTACGTGCTGGAGATCTTGCGGTTGGGCTGTCGCTAAGGAGCCGATGGCTGTTGTCGCATAGCGTTAACTTGACGTAGTGCCTCTGCCATAGCTCAAGAGGTACATCACCGAATCAATTTCCTTGAAAGCTCTTGCCCGGATATTGTTGGTGCTATAGATCACCTTAAACGGTGAAGAGTAGAGCTGGCCAAGGAGATGGAGATGGTGACCAAGGCCATAGTTGTCGAAGAGAAGAAACTTCAAGATCTCCCGTGTGTCATTGCTGAGCTAAAGCAAGAGAGGCAGAACCTGGCCCACGAAGCACTAAAAATCCATCGTCATATGCCAGAACTCCCTGGATTGGCTGATGACGACCAGAGAACCTTAGACTCGGTCGATCAAGTTAGGCAACGAGCGATCGCAGCTATTAATACCCTCCTTGGGTGAACTGTAAAAGTACTGGATGTTCTGTAGAAACATTAATATCTTTTGACCATTGACGTGTGGATCCAATCCTGAACCGTCCTTCGTGGCGGCTTTTCATTTATTACCCCTTTTACTCCGATGGGACGCGTCTTACCAAACTCTCGCCGCTTTTCCTTCTATAAGTATGAGGCCCCGTATTGTTTCCAAAGGCATTCGCATCGCTCGTCCTCTTCTCCTCCAATAGTTCATACCATCAGACTATTCACCAAGATGTCTTCTTCATCTTCTTCCTTCTCCGTCAACCAGGTACAAAATCTTCCTCCGTTCTCCGTTCCCCCGCGTTAACATTTTGATCAATCTGTCTATGAGCAGTTGTTTGCTGATCTTCTCAGCCGAGATGCCTTAGTCCAGATTTGGAATGGGCGGTCGAAATCATGCACTCCGATGAACCGTTGTCGCAGGCGGACAAAGAGCTGATCAGGGCCCATCGCAAAGAACTCAGGGACAATGTTCCCACTGAAGTCTAGAAGATCTAGGATCATATCGACGCCAACTGCTCCAGGCGGCCACCAACTGAAAGGAGTCATCCACTCCCTCATCCAGTCACCCTCGAAGATGCCGCAGCGGGAACGTCTCGACCACCCCTTTACAGGAGCCACCCCCTTCCTCGTCAAATCGAGGTCGACGCCGTGATGAAGGACCTGGAGGAAAAGAGCATCCGCCTCTTGACAGAATTAGGTCGGGTCGAGAGGGAGATTAAGAAAAAGTGTGGTCAATAAATGTGTTTGTACTTTTCGTGCTAAGGGTGACTTGTACCGTGTCGGCCATGTACCCTGTCATTTGTACCGAATAATAAATCGGCCATATCAGGCGAATGTTTTGTTCTTAAGGTGATGGTTATCTTTGCATCAGCTATACCAACAGGAGCCAATAAGAGTTGGCCACATCATCTTGACGCACCCTATTGTCAGTTATGCATCCACCCATATACTAGGATAGTATCTTTTCAGATATCTCCCATTCAAGGCCCTTGTGAACTCCTTTCCTTCGATTGTTTCTAGTATATATGCGTTCCCCGGAGCGCATCGGCTGATTTTATATGGCCCTTCCCAAGTGGGCGACCATTTACCGAACTTGGGATCCTTAGACCCTATCGGCAGCACCAACTTCCATACCAAATCTCCTTGGGAGAATTGCTTGACCTTGACCTTTTTGTCGTACCACCTGACCACCCTTTTCTTATTTTCCTCAATGCTGATCAGGGTCCTCAGTCGCTGACCTACCAAATCGTTGAGCTCGCCTTTCATGAGGAGGGAATAGTCATCGGCCGTCAACTGGTTTTGAAGCGATGTGCGTCTTGACCCCGTCCTTAATTCCCAAGGCAATACTGCCTCGTGACCATATACCAATTGATAAGGAGATATTTTAGTGGCCCAATGGTAGGCCATCTTGTAAGCCCATAAAGCCTCGGTCAAACATAAGTGCCACTTTTTAGGTTGTTCCTCTATCTTCCTTTTGATCAACTTGATTATCCCCTTATTGGACGATTCGGCTTGGCCGTTAGCTTGAGCATAATATGGAGAAGAATTCAACAACTTAATCCCCATATCGGCAGTGAACTCCTCGAACTCTCCCGAAGTGAACATCGTTCCTTGATCAGTTGTGATGGTTTGAGGGATACCGAACCAATAAACAATGTGGTCTCTTACGAAATCGACCATGGCGGCCGATGTTACAGCCTTCAACAGAATTGCCTCCACACATTTGGTAAAGTAGTCAGTGGCTACTAATATAAACTTGTGTCCCTTGCTTGATGGAGGATAAATTTGTCCGATGAGGTCTATTCACCAACCCCTAAACGGCCATGGTTTGATTATCGGATTCATAGCCGATGCTAGCGCACGTTGCACGTTGCCAAACTTCTGACAGTCTTGACACCCTTTATAATATTTAAAGAAGTCTTCGAGTATCGTCGGCCAATAGTATCCGTTATTTGTAATCATCCACTTCATTTTATGAGCCAATTGGTGAGCTCCGCACACGCCTTCGTGGATTTCTCCCATCAGGATCTTTGCTTCTTCCATTCCCAAACATTTGAGTAGAACTCCATCAATCGTTCGGGAAAACAAATCATCTTCGAGTAGTATATACTTTGTGGCTTGAAAATTCACCCTCCGATCCACTTTCTTGGATGGATCCTTCAAATAATCGGCGATCTCCTTTCGCCAATCATCGGCCGCGAGTTCCAGAGTCATGGCGCCTTGAATCGGCAGATACCCGGACACGTGTTGGGCAAGCCTATTGGCCTCTTCATTATAGTTTCTAGGAATATGCTCAATAACCGCGGACTTGAATTCTTTTAAAAGTTGGAGGCAATCTTCATAGTAAATCCTCAGGACATCATCTTTACATTCAGATCTTCCCGTTAACTGGTCTACGATGAGCATGGAATCCCAAAAATCTCCAGAACGTCGGCTTTGATCTCTCTCAATAATTGAATGCCCATTAGGACGGCTCAGTATTCTGCTTGATTATTGGTTGCGGATGCTTCTATCGGTAGAGAGAAATCATAACTTGCCCCCCGAGGCGATATGAGGACAATGCTGATTCCTGACCCGGCTCCACATGAAGAACCATCGAAGTATAGAGTCCATGGAACCGACTCAACGACAGCAACTTCTGGTCCATAGTGCTGGGCCACGAAATCAGCCATGACTTGACCCTTGACAGCTTTGGCCGATTCGTACCTTAGGTCAAACTTTGACAGAGCTAGGATCCACTTCCCAATCCGTCCTTTCAAAATTGGTAGTGATAGCATGTATTTTACTCCGTCATCCTTGCATATGACTATGCATTCTGCCAATAATAGGTACTGCCTGAGCTTGGTGCATGAGAAATAAAGACATAGGCATAGCCGCTCTACCGGGGAATATATTGTCTCGGCATCCAGAAGATTTCTGCTAACATAATATATTACCCGTTCCTTTCCTTTGAACTCCTGTACCAGCGCCGATCCCATAACCCGTTCATCAGCCGATAAGTATAGTCTGAATGGCTTGTCAGCTTGCGGCGGGACTAATACAGGTGGCAAGGTTAGATATTGCTTGTTGTCTTCCAGCGCTTTTCGCTATTCTTCTCCCAATATGAATTCCTATTCGGGCTTCATAACAGCGTGAAGGCTTGAATACGCCCGGACAAGTTGGATATGAATCTTCTGATAAAGTTGACTTTGCTGATTAAGGACTGCAACTCAGTTTTGTTCTGTGGGGCTATGACCTTATTGATGGCCGCTATGATTTTCTAGTTGACTTCTATCCCGCGCTCATGAACCATGAATCCCAGAAATTGCCTGGCCGATACGCCGAATGAACACTTGTTTGGGTTCATTTTTAACCCATGCTTCCTCGTGCACTCCAACACTTCATGCAGATGGGCCAGATGCTCTTGATGCCCTTTTGATTTGACTACGACGTCGTCGATGTAGATTTCCACCAGGACGACAATGAGCTTGTGGAAGATGTAATTCATAGCCCATTGATATGTAGCTTCGGCGTTCTTTAATCTAAAGGTCATTACTACCCACTCGAATAAACCAAGGTGGCCCGAACACCTGAAAGCCATTTTCGAAATATCTTCTTCAGCCATTAATATTTGATTGTACCCAGCATTACCATCCATAAAATGGATAACTTTATGTCTTGCGGCGGCATCTATCAACACATCGGCTGTCGGCATTGGATACCCATCCATCGGTGTAGCCTGATTAAGGTTCCTGAAGTCAATGCATACACGCAGCTTTTCGTTTTTCTTGTATACGGGTACAATATTAGAGATCCACTCGGCATAACGGCACTACCGAATAAATTTTGCTTCAATCAGTCTTGTAATCTCGGCCTTTATATCAGGTAGAATTTTAGGATTGCATTATCGTGCGGGCTGCTGATACGGCCGATATCCTAGTTTTATAGGCAACCGGTGTTCAACAATGGACCGGTCTAGGCTAGGCATCTCATGGTATTCCCAAGCAAAACAATCTTTAAATTCTTTTAATAAATTTGTCAATTTACACTTGTACTCAGGATCCAGGTTAGCACTAATGTACGTCGGCCTTGGTTTGGTGCCATCACCTAAATCTACCATCTCCAATGAATTGGCCGACGTAAATCCATGCCCCAGCTTCCCATCTTCTCGGACGAACTGATCCATTTAATCTGAATCTTCAAAGCCGATTGCTCGGATCGGCTGTAGGCCAAAATGAGACACTCTCAGGAAATCGGTGTCCCAAGTCCTACCGGATATGCACTTGACATGTTCGCAGCTCCACTGCTGCGTATCGGCCGTGGCAACACTGTAGGCGGAATCGGCGGTGACTATCTCGATGTTGTTGCCGACCCATTGTACGAGGCATTGGTGCATTGTAGACGGGACGCAACAATTCGCGTGTATCCAATCACGACCGAGCAACATATTGTAGGACCCTTTGCCATTAATAATAAAGAAAGTAGTGGGAAGGGTCTTACTGCCGATGGTGAGGTCGACGCAGAGTGCCCCGCGAGCGGGAGACACATTGCCTTCGAAGTCCTTGAGCATCATGTCCATCTTGGTCAGATCCTCATCGGTTTTGCCCAGTTTCCGAAACATGGCATATGGCATGATGTTGACTGCAGCGCCTCCATCTACTAGTAGCCTGGTGACAGGTCGACCGTTGGCATGTCCTTTGAGGAACAGTGCCTTGAGGTGTTGCCGTTTTTCATCTTCGGGTTTCTCAAAAGTGGCTGTCATTGGCTCCAAAGCCAATTGCGCCATCTGTTCCTTCATCCTCGTCGTGTAGTCCCGGTCGGCAGTGTGGCGGAACCACCCAAATTAACCTGACTAAAATGCATTGAAGTCGCCTAACACACGATTATGCACTTTAAGCAAGTCAACCTGGTCGACCGTTGGATTTCATCCAATTAACTACCTGAACAGGATCGAGAAGCATCGCTCACACGAAGGTGAGTAGCACAGAGATTACAACATTCCATCACATATCTTAGTCTCACGAATTATTACATCAGAGTTTTGAAATTCAACGAGTTGCAAGGTTCGAAAAGTCAAATAACACAAGCGGAAGCTAAACGTCGGTACATGACATCACGACGGAGCCAATCATGACATCAAAAATCCCTTCCATCGCCGTCCGAGGAGGTATCCCACTCGACTATCCAGCTCGGAGGGAGCTGGGTAGGCCAAGTGGTACCAGCAACCAAACTATTGACATCACCTGAAAAGATTAAGCCACAACAAGGCTGAGCAACTAATACTCAGCAAGACTGACCCGTCGGGTGATAGCTATTTTCACCAAAACTTAGACATGAAAGGCTTTTTGGCTTTGGGTTTGTTTTGCCAAAAGCGTCTATAGTCCGTCCTTATTTTCAATATTTTAGCTCATGTTCTACGTTCTTTATCCAGTCTAGATTAGCAACTATTCTAAGCAAGCATAGTTTCCAAGCAATTTATGACAAGCATCAACTTAATCTCGTAATCATGTTTCATCATTACTCAGTGCAGAATAGCGATCAAGTAGTCCCAAACTGTGAGAGGCAGACGA
This sequence comes from Setaria italica, assembly GCF_000263155.2. NCBI lineage: Eukaryota > Viridiplantae > Streptophyta > Magnoliopsida > Poales > Poaceae > Setaria > Setaria italica. Next base: position 6,180,823 of record NC_028456.1, on the reverse strand, counting down.
ATCGATTCGAATTTATTAACCATGCATGGCGAACCTAATCTCATGACATCCGCGCACCACGAGGGGTCGCTTCATTTGTCAGCCGTCCCCATCGATCCCTTAGGCACGTGTCAGGGCCAACTGCCTTTGGCATGTAATGCTCCATAATCCCGGCCTCTGCCGCACTATGACCGCACTTGCACCCACATGATGCACCATGGGAACGATGTTCCAAGGACAGCCGGAGGGTATGCCACACCCCAGTTCAATCAGGTACTAGGCTTCCCCATCCCATACTAGGTATGAGATTAGTACTTTCAAACACTTGATCACGAACGCCGACACGTTTCGACCTTAGATCAAATTCATTTAGACAGACGGGGAAAACCACCAAGTATCGAACATAAGCCTGACCCCGTCCGTCGTCCTTATAGTTGCAACATAGCTAAAACATTCAACTCCTATAACTCGCGAGTGATAGGAAACCACTCAACTTTTACCGAAGCCTATTAAGCATTGCAACTACTCGACTTTAGCAACTTGTATTCAAACAAGGTACTAAATTCATGCATCTAAGGTTTCATTACAACTCCTAGAAACGTAAATGCGCAATCAAGGTAATCAATAATATTGCAAGTATTCAAAGATAGGAATTTATGCTCCAGGGCATGCCTTCAGGAAAAGTTAGTGGGTCCTCGGGGTCTTGCTCCGGTTCGGGCTCGCCTTCGAAGGGGTGAAGCTCCGCAGCGGGGTCTTCTTCCGGTGTCGGGTGGAGCTCGTAAGTTCCGTCGGCGAGATTTGCTTCTATATGACATGCAGATGCAAACATTTAGTTGGACTCGCTCTTAATCAATGACACAAGGCATGGCTGAAAACAAGAGTTACAACAGCCATAACAAGGCGAGGTTTACTTTCTTTTAACTTCAACGGAAGTGGCCGCTTTAAACTTGAGTTCGCGTTGAATGGCGATTGTGTACATATATAGTTTCTCGCATTTTAGAGTTGCATAAAGAGAGGGAAGGGTCGCATTTGGGTGGTTTGGGTGCATTAGCATAGTTACTTACTTCTGAATGTTTTTTATGTACCTCTTTCGGTTTCCATTCATTTATCGTATTAGAGTGTGTGGTTTCCTTCTTATTCTTTTAGGTTGATTAATTAACCAAAAATGACATCCTATTCAAACAGTAGTTAAAGGCATTGATAGAATTACCGTATCTCTTTTAAGCCATCACTAGGTCACCGTAAAAGTTTGGGGGCCAACGGACAACTTAGAAAGGAGTTATATGCATTTCTTTATTTAAGGTAAAATGAACTTAACTTTTTCTATCCTTAAAGTTACTGTGCAACGGGGGTGAAACTGAACCAGTGTATTAAGGTTAGATTACAGGAGCATTGGTGAATTTTTCAAAATTTTTGGAGAAGATTAACTATTTATTCTATTTCCTTTGTAATTACACATGAATAATGAGGAAGGTGCTCTTCTTACTGATTTGCATAACAATTTACATTTTTCTCGCAAACTTCTCAGCAAAACAAAATTACCCCAACTAGTTTCACATTTTTCTGAGCTTTGGAACAATTATTATGCAAAAAGGAAGATTTATACTTAGATTGCCAATGTAAAGTCAAAACAGTGACTTAAAGTATTAGACCAGAGCCCTAACCATTTTTCTGAGCTTCTACACATATAAACAAGGATCACAGAGTTGGTTTCATATTTTTCCCACTTTTCTTCTATTTATTAGGGTTTAAAAGGCCTATACCATGATTAAAAGCATAGGATATTATTTACCACATTAACATGAGCCAACTTATTTTTCTTAGAAACTAGACAGATCAAAGATTCCAACAAAAGTGGTTTTGTATTTTTGTGATTTTTCTATGATTTACTGGGCATTTCCAAAGTTAAATCCTTTTTCTGCCTATTATTAAAAGAAAAGCCGTGGTAGACTTGCAAGCTAGCCCCTGGGTTTAAGGTTAAACTATGCAGGGGTCCCTGAGTTTTGCGCCCAGGCCCCTGGAAAGAATGGGGACGAAGCAATACAGTCCCTCGGGGTGCGCGCGGCGGCGGTAGGAAAATTCCCGGCGGTTCGCCGGCGAGGGGGACCCTTTTATAGGGCCGTGGTGGAGCGGAGGGTCGAGGTGGGGCTTCGGGTGGTCTTCAGCGGCGATTGGCCTTGGGCGACGCGCGTCTGCTGCTTTCGGTCTGTCAGGCGGGCAAGGCGGAGGGCTACCATGGGGGTTGGGCGAGCAGGCGGAGGCGCGAGACGCCGTTGGTGTGGCGGCTTCTCCGGCGGACGGGCGGAACGGGGTTGGCGGAGCAGAGCCGTGGCAGGAGAAAGATGACACGCGCGCGGCCGGCGGTTGGCTAGCCCGACGTTCGCCCCGTCCTGTCACAGGCGCGGGTTGGGCACCGTGGCCCTCGCCTTGTCGCTGTCGCGCCGGTGATAGGGCGCCGGCGAGCTGCCGGTGGCCGGCGGCCACGTGGCGCACGGCACGCGAGCGAACGTGCTCTCGCACGCGGGCATCGAGGCTCCCTTCGGGCAGCAAGCCCGACCAGCTTTGGGGAGATCTTTCTCCAGATTTTTCAACACAACTTCCAAAATTCTTTTAAACAAACTTGCTCAACTCTGGACGTACTTCAAACTTTGTTTAAGGTGTCGGTTTAGATTGTGAAAGGATTTGAAGATATCTCGTGCCAAAATTTGCTAAAAATCTGGAATTCCATACTTAGCCAAATTTAGCCGGAGAGGTAGGATTTCAGGGACTTGGCTATGTTTGAGTCGATTTTTGGGCAGCTTCCAAGTCGAATTAGACCAAGGTGTTATTGAAAGAGTTGCTCTACAAACTGAGGACTTCAACTTTTATTTAGGGTATTTCTTGAGCTTAGTTCAGAAAATTGGAGGAACACCCTCGCCAAGAGGTGTACTCTGCTCAGTTTTCCAGACTTAGGATTTTAAGGCATCAGGGGTGAGTTGACTGTTTTACCTCACTTTGACTGAGGTTTTGAATAGGTTCTGGCCCGATTTGGACCTAGGTCAGTGTAACAAAGTTGGAACACACTCGAGGTACTACAACTTTCATTAAGGGCCTAACTTGAGTTTAGAGTTCTTTAGTATTTCGGTTTTGATTGCTGTTTTTAACTTCCTTCCACTCCGAATTAGTCAAAGTGCCTTTAACAAAAGTTGTTTGAATTAAAAAGTTTTACAACTCTTATTTGGGCAGAAACTTAAGTTTGTATATAAAATTCCAGGTTTTATTTCAAACTCCAAAAAGAGCTTCTTAGGGTTATAATGGTCATTTCACCTCTTTAATTAGGGATTAACCACTGGTTTATAGTTAAAAGCACTTAATTTAGGGATTAACCACCTGGGGTTCACTGGTTTGGCCGGCGGTCTGGCGCGCTCCCAGTCCGGTTTGGACGTTGGATCCTCTTGCTCACGCCAATTTTTGCTGATCGGCTCTGATCCTCTGTCTCTGGAGCGTGACCTCTTGAACGGGCGATTGCCGCGATATGGACCGCTGCACTCGGGGCAATTATCAGCCGATGGCAACCTGAGCTTATTTTCCCAGCAGTGGACGAAGAACGGACATCGCCAATGATCTTCGTGTCGTCGCATCATTTCTTCATGATATCTCGAACTTTCCTGCTGCCGCTGATATTTGTTGAGCAAGAATTGGGAGGTAATAGGTCTACGCGGCCTTTCCGATCCTTCACCCTCGTCATCAACCTGTCTCTTCCCCTTGACATCTTCAACTGTAGCCTGATTCCTAGGGTCTACAGCTCCACTTTTCTTGGCCGATCTCGACGTCAGCACTTTGGTTTGGAGCGCGTTCTTTCCCGTGTCAACCATGTTAGTGGGGAAGGGATGCTGATTGATCTTCATCGGTTTTGCTGGCTTCGCTGGCATTTCGAATTTGAGTCTACCTTGCTCGATGGCCGACTGTATCTGTTGACGGAAGATCTTGCACTCGTTCATGTCATGAGATGTGGCATTGTGCCACTTGTAGTATTTCATCTTTTTGAGTTGCTCGGCCGATGGAATGGTATGGTAAGGCGAGAGCTTGATCTGCCCTTCCTGGAGAAGCAAGTCAAAAATTTTGTCGGCCTTGGACGTGCCACAACCGAACGCTTCTGGCTCTTTCTTCCTGAAAGGACACGATATCGGCTTCTTCCCTTTGACCCATTCTGCCAGGCTGATTTCTCCTCCTCAGATTCAGATCCCTCCAAGTATGCCACCTTCTTCTGAAAATTTCTCCGCTAATCAAAAGGTCGTACTTCTTGATCGGCCAATCGGTGAACGATGTGACTCAAGCTTTCGAACTCCTAGGAAGCATACTTCTCTTTGATGTGTGGCAGGAGACCTTGGAAGGTGATATCGGCCAGCTGCGCGTCGGTTAGGACTAGGGTGTAGCATTTGTTTATAACCTCTCTAAACCTCTGCACATAACTGGTCACTAGCTCATCGCTCCTCTGCCTGAGGCTGGTCAAATCTGAGAGCTTCATCTCGTGGACTCCGGCGTAGAAGTATTTGTGGAACTGCTTCTCCAGGTCGGCCCAAGTAATGATGGAATTGGGCGGTAGCGTAGTGAACCACTGGAAAGCCGACCCGGACAGGGACGATGAGAACAGACGTACCCGCAGAGCATCTTGTGTGGTGGCTTCCCCGCACTGGATGATGAATCTGTTTATGTGCTCCATAGTTGAGGTGTCGTCTAGTCCCGAAAACTTGGTGAAGTCAGGAAATTTGTACCGATGGGGAAACGACAGTAGATCATAGGCAGGTGGATACGGCGTTCTGTACGTGTAGGTTTGTACCTTCAGCTTCAACCCGAATTGATCTTGAATCACCTCCGCTATCCTTGCTGTCCAATCCACTTGCTGCTAATGAACAACTGGTTAGGGAATAGGCACATGTTGGTGGATCGGCGGCGGGATGACCGGATGATGAATCAAAGTGTGCGGCGGATTCTACGGTAACATGGCCGGCTGAGCGGTTAATAGTTGGTGGCGAAGCGAATCGACTGTCCCATCATACAGCATCATCGGCGCCGCACTTTGGAGTGTCTCAGCAGCATCTGCCCCCCGCTGATTTCTGACGTGGCCGGTTGATGTTGTGGGGCTGTCGGCCGGATGGCCGATTGGAATGGTGTCTGGATCGGAGAGCCTCCATAACCGGCCGATTGATCCAGAACAGCCGCCGTTGCCGGTGCCTCCCAAGGTACTGAATTTGATGGCAATGATTGCGCGGAGGAAATCTGAGCAGGTTGAGGTGGCGCTTGTGATTGAAAGCATGGCGCACCGTTGTATCCTGGATGCATTGAAGGTAGTGAAGTGTTGTGTCCTCCATGTTGTGTCGCCATTGGCTGAGGAGCCGAGTGAGATGTGCCAGGTAAACTCCTGACTGAGGTTACAATAGGCGGGGCGTATGCTAGCCCTTGATATCCTTGAGATACCCCGTTGGCCAGGGAGCTGATGACGGTGTTGTACACTGTGTTGGTCATCACCGGGGATTGGTCGATGAAAGCCTGGTAGACAGACTGTTGGATCATGTTGGACATTTTGGCCGAATCCTCAGCAATGGTGATCTGGCGGTGAGTTGGAACAGGAGCTTTCTTGACGGTCTCCCCGCTCCTGGTACGACTGAAAGATTGCAAGCATGTTTTCCTGTATTGTTCCATGTGCTTTGTCAACTCTTCTTTCTGGTCGTCCTTGAGATCTGCTTCCGTTACCTCGATGATGTTGTCTTCGAAGATCTTGGCAGCTTTTGACATGTTGGATGTTGAAGTGGTCCCACCGAGCATGCCAAAAGTGTGTTGGCGCTAAAAGTAAGCCGATTGACCCGCAGCGTCCGACACACGACCCGGGAGAATCTGCTTAGCTCCTGTTCGGGTAATCACCCTGATGCGGTTCACGCAGCGTGCCAGCCAATCCGACCTGTCGGCAAGGAAGAAAACGTGTCAAATTTCAGTCGATCTCGAAAAGCATATCAGTGAATCGGCCGATTTGCTATATAAAGATAATCAGCTATGATACAGCCGACAATCACGTAGCGATTGCGAAGAAAACTACTAGAGTAAACTAGACAAAGCTACGAAAGCAACACTTGAAATAGATCTAATCGGCTATGCGATAATGATGAATGAAAAATAACAGTAACAGAGCTGATAGTTCAAATCTCAAGCTGGATAACTAGTGATAAAACTAGAACAGTAGATAAAACCTATAATTCAAGTAAATATCGATAATTGGTGAATAAATCTAAACAAAACGACAGCGATGCGCCCGAAGTTAAAGCTTAGATATTACTCGATAAACGGAACTTACAGAATCAGCTGGAGATCGTGTCGATGCAGCCCTGCCAACCCATACAAACTCGTGAAAGAAAAAGATGTATTGGAGAAGTCGCCGACTTGAAAGTAAAGTACGAAGAAATAATAGATTGTTGTATTGATTGATGTGTTTTTACAAACCTCTAAAAATGGCTATTTATAGCCTGTTACAACCAATTTCCTAACCGACTAGGATCTATCTCTAATCTCAAACGAAAACGAATATTTACAAACACAACTCATGTCGGAGTTGGTTATTGTATTCCCACGGGCCAATCTTCTTCCTCTAACCTACTTTAAGCCCATATTGGCCCAATTGCTCCAGCCTTCCAATCAGTCGATCTCCACCAACTCTGTCTGTCAAAACACTGTAGCACCAATCGGCCAATTCCAAGCTGTAGCACCAATCGGCCGATTCCCAATCGTAACCTTTGAATCCACCATATCGGCCAATCCTTTCCTCCCTGACGCTGATCCCATACGTGTCAAAATCTGGCATTAACACCTTCTCCAGGGAAGATCACTGGGTACACATTCTAGATCTCGGGTCCTACTGCTGCTAGTCTGCCAGACCATAGACCGAGCTCTCCTCCTCAAAGTGCTCATTGACGGTGGCAATGGGCTCAACATCATCTTCACTGAAACCCTGCGACGCATGGACGCATCATACCCGACTGTTGACGCCAGATTTTGACACGAGTAAAATCGGCGTTATGAGAAGAAGAGATTGGAAGATGCGGCGAGATACAAGGGCGATGGTTGGGAATCGGCCGATTGGTGCTACAGTCGAGGATCGGCCAAATGATGCTATAGTCGAGGATCGGCCGATTGATCCTTGGAGTTCTGCCTCGCCCGACCCCTGAGGCTTGGGATCGGACGTGTTCGACCCTCCGAAGGAGGATCTCCGCCTCGCCCGACCCCTAGGGTTTGGGATCGGACGCGCCCGACCCTCCAAGGGAGGATCTTCGTGTGGCGGATCCACTTCGAGTTAGCTTGATTAGACAGGGTTAAGCCACCTAACATGCGACACCCATGCTTAAGCCAAGTTAACGCGAAGTGCCGTCGGATTTCATCCGATTAACCACTTGAACAGGATCGAGTTTAGCAAACCCACACGAAGGTGAGTGGTTCCAGAGAATACAACGAGTCCACTGAGTTAAACGATTTCACCTTTTAGTTCGGCCCCAAAAACCAACATCAGAGTTTTTACAAGGTTCAACGGAAAACAACAAAAAGTAAAACCACTAGCGGAAGCAATCGTCGGGGTCGGACGTCCCTGGTGGGGCCAACCGGGACATCACTGGTTCCTCTCCTCGCCGTCCGAGGAAGGATCCCACTCGACCGTCCAGCCCGGCGGGAGCTGGGGCGGCCAAGCGCCAGCAAAAGAGGGGTCGGGAGCAGCAACTTCACCTGAAAAACAGGAGCCACAACAAGGCTGAGCTACTAAGCTCAACAAGACTTAACCGATAGGAGTAAAAACTACTCCTCCTTCTAGACATGCAGGACTTTTGGAAACACGTCAGGGTACTCACAGATAACAGGGAGGCCTTCTAGACGGGCTCCCGATAGAGGATAGGCACAAGGAAGCGCAGACTCAGGATGGGTCAAGGATATGGTAGAACTGCCATGGAAGGGTGAGCTGATGTAGAGAGATCGGACTACTGTATCTAGAACCACATGATGTCGGGCCATCCAATCCATACCAAGGATGACATCTATGCCTTCTAGGTCAAGGATGATAAGGTTTTCCTTGAAGAGGGTGGAGCCTAGCTGGAGGGGTACGAGAGTAACAATCTGATCCGACATTATCCTTCCTCCAGGAGTGGCGATCACATAAGGTTCCTCAGTGTGACCGACATTCAGCCCACATCTTTCCCTAGCCTTACTCCCGATAAAGCTATGAGAGGCTCCCGAATCAAACAACACAACAATAGCTTGATTTAAAACAAGGAAAGTACCCGTCATTACTGGCGCACCTTCGGGGAGTTCGGTCAAGCTGGTGTAGTTGAGTCGGCCTTGTCGGACTTGCACCTTGGGCCTTCTTCCTCTGGCTGCCATGGGGTTCGGACCTTGCTGTTGATTCTTGTTCCTGGGGCAGTCCTTTGCAAAATGCCCTTCGTTGCCGCAGGTAAAACAACGGCTACTAGCTGCCGGGTGGGGTGGCGTTGGTAGGGTCGGCCGGGGCACCTGCGGTTGGAAGCCTGGAAAACGAGGCGCTGTTACTGGCGGGGGTCGGGCGATCCACCTTCCTGACTGCTGGGGTCGGCCAGGGGCTTGTGGAGGAACCATCCGGAATCTTCGAGTCGGCGGACTCGGAAATGCCACAGAGGCTTTCCTCTTCTGGTCGGCCTTGAGAGCTTGCATGCAATCCTCTTGAGAGATGGCCAGGTTGACCAACTCATTGTAGGTGCCCACCTTGATGGGGTTCAACCTTTCCCTGAGCTCCAAGCTCAGTCCTCGGCGGAATCTGTCCCGCTTCTTCTCGTCTGTGTCCGCATGGTAGCCAGCATAACGGCATAGGTCATTGAAAGCTTGAGCGTAATGCAGCACATCTCGGGTTCCTTGGGTGAGGGCCAGAAACTCGTTGAGCTTGCGCTCCAAGAGACCTTCTGGAATGTGATGCGCCTTGAACGCCGTCTTGAACTCATTCCAACTGACCACATGGCCAGCCGGCAGCATGGCATGGTAGTGATCCCACCAAAGCCGTGCGGAGCCACGCAGCTGCTGAGCTGCAAACCGAGCCTTGTTGTTGTCGGGGCACGGGGCGGTGAGAAGCTCAAACTTGGATTCGATCGTACGAACCCAAGCGTCAGCATCGAGCGGTTCTTGTGTCTTTTGGAACAAAGGGGGCTGTGTCCCCAGAAAGTCCTCATACCGAGCGATATGCGGCTGCTGCTGAGCTCTTCCACCATGTGGCTGTTGCTGTTGCCCTTGTACCAGATGCCTTAGCAGCTCAGTTTGAGTTGCTAGGATTGCCTCCAGTGGAGATGAGGGCGGGGGTGGGGGAAGATCCCGTCGCTGTTCGCTACCGCTGGGCATAGAACCAGACCTGGTGCGATGCGCCATCTGCAAGAGTTAACGCTCCATTAATTTCATAACCTTAGATGTACTCCAACAAATGGAACGTATAAATTAAATCCTTTAATGCGACTCTTGCCAATGCTGCAACACACGTCTTCATAGGAAAAACACACTTTTCTCATTCTCAGAGTAGATAACACTTATCTTGACCTGGTACTCAACTTTAGGCAAAACATGTCATATACAGACCCTGATGATCCAACTCAAGCCAAGGGGTCGGGCAACGATTCATACTTAAAAAGGGTCGGACGAGGCGGAAACTGCCTCAAAGGGTCGGCGCACTCGGTCTCACAAGCTGGGGTCGTCCAACTGAACAGGCTCTCAGAACACAGCATATGGTCATGGCGCAACTTACTTAGCCTAGCATCCACACCATGCAAAGATGAAAAAGCCAGGCACCAGAATTAACTTTATATACAACGGTGTCTCAAACACAGGGAGTACTCAACTCTAGGCTAACCTATTACAACCTTTCCAAAATTTAGGCTGTCGAGGAGTACAACAAAAGAATGATCCCCTAAGAACCCGCAATCTACCACTGGATGCTATGGGTAGGAGAAGGGGCGCCATCTTCCTCGATATCCATGCTGGACGCTCCTTCGTCTTCCTTAGGGTCCTCTTGAGCTTCGAGCTGCATGTTGAGGGCATGCATATCATCGAGCTCAGCTTGATGCTCCTCCAAATGGGCATTGGCAACTGCCAACTCCATTTCCATCTCCATCTTCTCCTCCGATAGCTCTATCATGCCGTCCACGAGGTCAGCGACTTCTCCTTCAAGCTCGGAGATCCGGTCTTGCATGTTGTGGATCTGGATACCCCGTTGAATAAGCTGGTAGGTTTGGCCTACCATATCTCTTCTCGCTGACTGGAGGTACCCGTGAGCATCCGCTGCGGTCCGGGCGAAGAGAGTCATGGCTCTCCCCTGAAGCTCTATCAGCCGGTAAAGAGCTGCCATGCACCTGATATTGGTGGAGATGGTGACCATGGTGCATGTGGTGGCTAGCACTTCAATGTTCCCGACGCGGTCGAGCCATGCCGGGTCCAGCCGGTTCCTGACGGGGAAAAGGCCGATCGGGTCGAGCGTGATCTCCAAGGGATGCAGCTGGCAGAACTGGGTGAGAAGCTGGAGGGCGGCAGACTCCCAAGTGTCCTCAGGAGCAAGGCCATAGGCTATTATGCCGAAAGAGGGCCAGTCGGGCCGCACAGGGGGAGGAGGTACCACCGCCTGCACTTGGCATGTCTGGATACCCTGCTCCAGATATAACCGTCCGGCGTACAAGGGTGGGGACTGGTATCCAAACCACTTCAACGTGTCTCATAGAATCGCGGGGAAACCCTCGAAATGCAGACATGTCGACTGGAAGGTACCGTCCGCTCCAAAAAGAACATGCCCGGGAACAGCCATCTGGAACCAAGAAACCGAAACCACGTGAGATAGACTCCAAGGGTCAGGGGTCGGATAGAGAAGCATTCGGTTTTGACCAAGAGCAACTAAAAGAAACTAGAAATCCTTAGATCCAAAAGAACTCTTCCGAACAAGGTTGCTGTTGAGAAGGAAACATTACAGCTTTTTAGTTATGACGCATGCACGGCCTACCTTACACTTAACCAAAAACAACTGCCCGAAACTTTGGGTCTTACGTGGTCAGTGCCGGTGACAAGGCAACAATTACGTCTCTCCCTATAATAACTAGTCGGTTCTAACAACGTCTCCTAAACGAACGCGGTTAGCGTACCTGCAGAAAAACACCAACACATGAACCTTCTGTGCCAGCACCCACGAAAGCGTTCCCAAACATTACCGCTCACTATAGGAACGGCACCCATGCGTTTAAGGCTGCATGGACAGCACTCAACCGTGGAAATAGGTTCCCTTTGAATGGAACCATATAACCCTTCGCATACTCGTGATGCGGAATCAGCACACGTATGACAAACGTGGCGAACCAACCGTGCTGATAGGTCCGTTGGAATCGAACCGTACCAACCTTCGTATGGAGTACATACAGAACCTGCGCACGTGTGATAGACGTGGGCGAAAACAACCACGAGGATAGGGTCCTTTGAATAGAACTCCCTATCAACCTTCGCATGCTCGCGATGCAGAACTCGGCATACGTATGATAGACGTGGTGAAGTGCTGGAAGGGTTAGCAAAATAACCAAGTAATTATTAGTCACCTAAAACAACCCCAAAATCCCCTAGGGCCTCTCGCACTAAAGCCATCCTTAACGATTGTACGAGATTTTCAAAAGTTTCTTGCAACTTTTATCTATTCAAAGAAGTGTTTAGGGCTTGTTGTGTTCCCTGGACAGCTAAACCTCGCTCTGATACCAGCTGTGGCGGATCCACTTCGGGTTAGCTTGATTAGACAGGGTTAAGCCACCTAACATGCGATACCCATGCTTAAGCCAAGTTAACGCGAAGTGCCGTCGGATTTCATCCGATTAACCACTTGAACAGGATCGAGTTTAGCAAACCCACACGAAGGTGAGTGGTTCCAGAGAATACAACGAGTCCACTGAGTTAAACGATTTCACCTTTTAGTTCGGCCCCAAAAACCAACATCAGAGTTTTTACAAGGTTCAACGGAAAACAACAAAAAGTAAAACCACTAGCGGAAGCAATCGTCGGGGTCGGACGTCCCTGGTGCGGCCAACCAGGACATCACTGGTTCCTCTCCTCGCCGTCCGAGGAAGGATCCCACTCGACCGTCCAGCCCGGCGGGAGCTGGGGTGGCCAAGCGCCAGCAAAAGAGGGGTCGGGAGCAGCAACTTCACCTTAAAAACAGGAGCCACAACAAGGCTGAGCTACTAAGCTCAACAAGACTTAACCGATAGGAGTAAAAACTACTACTCCTTCTAGACATGCAGGACTTTTTGGCTGAGGGGGTTTGTTTGCCAAAAGCACTAGTAACCCTATTTTCAAGTTTTAGCTCCGGTTCTAGGTTCATTTACCAGTCTAGGTTTTGCAACCTATTCTAAGCAATCATAGAACCAAAAAAGGTGTATAGATATATCAACAAGCATGTCATCATCAGATTCCTCATTTACTCAGGGTGACATAGCGATCAAGCAATCTCAAACTGTGAGAGGCAGACGAATCGATTCGAGTTCTTTAACCATGCATGGTGAACCTAGCCTCACGACATCCGCGCACCCGGAGGTCGCTTCCTGTGTCGGCCTTCCCCATCAATCCCCTAACCAGTGTCGGGCCCATTTCCTTCGGTGCAAGGTTCCACAGACCCGGCCTCTGCCGTTCTGTGCCTACGCTTGCCACCACGTGCGACAACCAGCAGGTGAACTCCGTTCCAAGAACAATGGGGCGACCGCTCACGTCTAGGTTCAATCCGGTACTAGGCTTCCTCATCCCATACTAAGTATGAGGCTAGTACTTTCAAACACTTGATCACGAACACCACCATTGTCGGGCCTTAGCAAGATTTCATAGACAGACGGGGCAACCATCCGACCACCAAAGAGTTACCAAAACCCTGCCCCGTCCATCGTCCTTATAGTTGTAATAGAAAGATAGACATCCAACTCCTACAACTCGCGAGTGACAGGGAATCACTCGGCTTTTACCGTCTCCTAGTTAAGCAACGCAACTACTCGGTCCAACAGCTAGTGCTCAGATCATGGGGATAACTAAGTCATGCATCTAGGGTTTCAAACAACTCCTATACGTAAATGCACAATCATGTTACAGAAGGCATGCGCAAGTCTGGTAAAACACACAGGGTTTTCATGCAACCGGGGCTTGCCTTCAAGCAAAGAGGAAGGAAACTGCTCGACTTCGGGGGCGACTTCGGCTTCAGCGGGCAGGAGCTCAGCTACCGCTTCTTCTTCTGGCGCCAGGTGTAGCTCGTAGAAGCCGTCGGCGAGGTGCAGCTCTACACGAATGCAATGCAAGAGTTAGCATAGACGGTTATTTCAACAGCAACACTGGCTCGCCTGAGCCCAGAAACTCGCGACAAGGAGCAGGAGGGTAGGGAGGTTTAAGAGAGCTGGTGAAGATCAAAAGGCAAGGGTCGGAAAGGAACTTATGCTCTGATCCTTGAACTAGAGGATGTGGTATACTAGGGGTCCTCAGGCGCCAGCGCTGAAGGGTTCCTAAGTTTTACACATACACCCTCGGGTTGAAGAAAAAGATCACAGCCGAACCCTCGGGCGAGGCGGATAGGGGTCGGCGGAACAGATAGGGTCGGGCGAGACGGAACCGGGATCGGGCGGATAGGAGGGGTCGGGCGAAGCGGACTGGGGTCGGCAACTTACCTTCTTCCTGAAAGGAAAGCTTGGGGTCGGGAAGAAGCAGACTTGGGCGGAGGGACTAAAGCTTTGAACAACGGCTAAGACCAGAAAAGAAAACTACGGCGGCGGCGGGGCTTCTTGCTGATCACAAGAGAGCTTGTACGCAGCACGGAGGAGCAAGCTGCTGGGTGACTTGGAGAAAACTGAGAGAGAATCTGAGAGCAGAGTTCCTCAGGAATATGGTGTGTGGCGCTAGGAGCTTGAGCAGGGAGCGAGAGAATGGCTGAAGGCAACAATGGCGGAGGGAACTCCGACGGCTGGTGCATTCCTTTTATAGCTGCGGGAACAGAGGAAAGGAAGCGGCGCGGGAGAGAGAGAAGGGAAGCGGCGCGAAGGCCGGGGAGAAGCAATGGAGTGCTCTGCCGGGGCGGCGATTGAGCGAAGAGGACGGTGGTGCAGGACTCCGGGGGTGACGCCAGCGGTCATTGGGTTCTGCCGTCAGGGCGGCGTAGGAGCGGGTAGACCGGTGGTTGAGATTTGGCGGAGGCGGGCATCACCGTGCGGAAGATTTGATAGAAGCGACCGGTTTAACGGCGCTAGAATCGAGGGCGCACAGGTGAGAAGACAGGCAGCCGCGGGCGCGCGGGCGAGCACGGAGCAACAGATTGTCGGGCGGCTTCTGACAGGGCGGGAAAGGAGCTGTCGCTGCCGCGGTCGGGGTTGGCGATGGAGGAATCGTCGTGTAGCGGAGACCAGGCGGCGCGACTGTGGTCGAAGTGACGGAAAAGACGGGCGACATCGGGCTCTAGGGCCGGGATCTGGCGGTGTGATGATGGGCGCGGGAGGCGAGGTTCTGCAGAAAGGTTGCAGAGGGGCTTCCGCTACCATTGGGGAAGAGGGCGCGAGAACCCACTTGGTCGCGAGCCAGAGACAAAACTGCGCTGCGGGCGTCAAAGAAGACGAGCCACGCGGCAGGAAGACTCTGAAGCGGGCATGCAACTCGAGTGCGCCTGTCGCGGAGGATCTGGGAAAAAGATCTCGCGGGTCCATCGGGCGGATAGAACGGATGTTTGAGGAAGATTTAGAAGGATCCGACGGCGGGCTGAGCTTTGCCGGGGTCGGGAGAGGGGCGAAACGGGAAGGGGTCGGGTCTCCGGGGTCGGAACCGGGAGGAAGGCTGAGCACTCAGGCGCGGTAAAACAAGGCAGATGACTAAGATCCAGGGCTCCGATTAACATTATCTCGGGAGATTAGGGGTCGGTCGTCACACTCCGCCTCGCCCGACCCCTGGGGTTTGGGATCGGACGCGCCCGACCCTCCAAGGGAGGATCTCCACCTCGCCCAACCCCTGGGGTTTGGGATCGGACACGCCCGACCCTCCAAGGGAGGATCTCCGCCTCGTCCGACCTTAGTCCCCAGGGTCGGGATGAGTCGGAGCCCTCGACGTGTGGGTCCTGATCGGTTACCCCCTTGCCAAAGAGGTGATCGGCCGATTAGGAGGTTGGAATAGTTGGGCCGATGTGGGCTTAAAAAAGATTATGAAGATGAAGAAGAGGTCAGCCCATGAAGCGCGTGAAAATAGTACAAATCGTACTTGTAAATATTCGTTTTCTGTTTAAACTTAGGGATAGAGTTCTAGTTGGATAAGAAGTCGTTTGTGCGGGGCTATAAATAGCCACCCTTGTAGATCTGTAATCATCATCAACTCAATACAACAAACTACTTTTTCCTCGTACTTACTTTCAAGCAGGCGACTTCGCCAACACTTTTTCTCCTTTTTCACGAGTTCGTACGGGTTGGCGGGGCTGCATCAACTTGACCTCCGGCCAATCTTGTAAGTTCCGTTTATCTAGTAATTTCTAAGCTTTAACTTCGGGCGCATCGCTGTCGTTTCGTTTAGATTTATTCACCAATTATTGATACTTACTAGAATTCTAGGTTTTACCTGTTGTTCTAGTTTTATCACCAATTATCCAGCTAGGAATCGATACTTTCGGCTTTTCTTATACTTTGCTGTTTAATCTACCTATTTCATGCATAGCCGATCAGATTTGTTCCTAGTGTTGCTACCGTAGCGTTGTTTAGATTACTCTAGTAGTTTTCTTCATAAACGTTGCCTGGTAATCGGTTGCACTATAGCCGATTTCCTTATTACTGCAAATCGGCCGATTCGCTGATAAGCTTTCTCAAGATCGGAACCTTAGCCGATCGCAACCTTTGGGAACTGACACGTTTATTTCCTTGCCAATCAACAGGTCAGATTGGCTAGCACGCCGCGCGAACTGCACCAGGGCGATCACCCGAACAGGAGTTAATCAGATTCTCCCGGGTCGTGTGTCCGACGCTGGGAATTCGATCAGTTGATTTCTAGCGCCAACACACTTTTGGCACGCCCGGTGGGACAAATACAACCGCCACCATGTCGAAAGCTGCTGAAATCTTTGAAGATAACGTCATCGAAGTGACAGAGGCAGATCTCAGGGACGACCAGAAGGAAGAACTAGAGAGACAGACAGCATACTACCGGAAGACATGTCTGCAATCCTTCACTCGCACCAGGAGCAGGGAGACTATCAAAAAGGCTCCGTTTCCAACTCCCCGCCAAATCACAATCACCGAGGACTCGGACAAGATGTCCGAGATGGTCCAGCAATCCATCTATCAAGCTTTCATCGATCAATCCCCGGTGCTTGCTAATACGGTGTACAATGCCGTCATCAGCTCCTTGGCTAGCGGTGTATCTCAAGGGTACCAGGGGCCGGCATATGCTCCGCCAATTACAGCTCCGAACAAGAAAATACCTTATTCGGCTTCTCAGCCGATCCAATTTCCAGTTGGGAGCTCCAGCGCTTCCTCATCATCGATCCCTATGGGGTTTGATGGCACGCAACACCTCCAGCCACGTCCCATTCAGTTGTCTTCTGCGCAGTTTCCTCCGGTTAATCCAGCGCCTTGGGGGGCACCATCAGTGACGGCCGTCCAGGATCAATCGGCCAACCATGGAAGCCCCCAATTCCAGGCGTCTTTCCAGGCGGCCACTCGACCAACCATGCCGCCGTACCAGCCTGTCGCACCAGAGATGACCAAAGCAGCAGAGCTCGTACTATATGATGAAACGAGCGGCTCATTCAAACAGCCGACCCTGAATACGCAGCCTGCTTTCACCCAGCATCAAGTCATCCCGCCGCCAATATACTAGCACGTACCAGTCCCTCAGCCGACGGTTTACCAGCAACAGCCGGACTGGTCGGCACGTATAGCAGAGGTGATTCAGGAACAAATCGGCTTGAAGCCGAAGGCGCAGACCTACACCTACAGGACACCATACCCGTCTACATACGACTTACTGCCGTTTCCCCATCGGTATAAAGTTCCTGATTTCACCAAGTTTTCGGGGCTGGACGACACCTCAATCGTAGAACACGTTAACAGATTCATCATCCAATGCGGAGAGGCAGCGGCGCAAGATGCTCTACGGGTGCGACTTTTCTCGTCATCCTTGTCTGGGTCGGCCTTCCAGTGGTTCACAACCTTACCACCCAATTCGATAATTACATGGGCCGATCTGGAAAGGCAATTTCATAAATACTTCTACGCCGGGGTACATGAGATGAAGCTGTCCGATTTGACCAGCCTCAGGCAGAGAAGCGACGAGCCGATATCCTCATATGTGCAGAGATTCAAGGAAATCAGAAATAAATGCTACTCCTTGGCCCTGACTGATGCACAGTTGGCTGATATAGCCTTCCAAGGTCTCCTACCTCACATCAAAGAAAAATACGCCTCACAGGAGTTTGAATAGCTTGAGCCAAATCGTCCACCGATTGTCTAGTCAAGAGGTACGTTCTTTCGATCCACGGAGGAACTTCCAGAAGAAGGTGGCATACTTAGAAGAGGTTGAGACCGAAGAAGATGCAGAAATCGGCCTTGCGGAATGGGTTAAAGGGAAGAAGCCGATATCATGTCCGTTCGGCAAGAAGGAGCCGAAAACGTTCGGATTTGACACATCAAAGGCCGATAAGATCTTCGACCTCCTCCTCCAGGAATGACAGATCAAGCTCTCGCCATACCATACGATTCCTTCTGCCGAACAGCTGAAGAAGATGAAATATTGCAAGTGGCACAACGCTACCTCCCATGACACTAATGAGTGCAAAATCTTCCGGCAGCAGATACAGACGGCCATTGAGCAGGGCAGACTCAAATTTGAAGTGCCAACAAAGCAAGCCAAGCCGATGAAGATTGACCAGCACCCCTTCCCCACCAACATGGTTGACACAGGAAAGAATTCGCTCCAAACCAAGGTGCTGACATCCGAATCGGCTAAAAAGAGCGGCGCCGTAGACCCCAAAAATCAAGCGGCGCCTGAAGATGTCAAGGGGAAACAGCGGATGGAGGACGATGACGACGGATTAGGAGAACCACACATTACTTCCTAGTTCCTGCTCAACAAATATCAGCGGCAACATGAACGCTCAAGATCCCGGGAAGAAGCAATGCGGCGACATGAAGATCACTGGCGATGCCCGTTCTTCATCCACTGTTGGGAAAGCAACCTCAGGCTGCCTTCGGCCGATAATTGCCCTGAATGCAACGGCCCGTATCGTAACAATCGGCCGTTCAGCAGGTCTCGCTCCAGAGATGGGAAATCAGAGCCGATCAGCAGGAACTGGCGTGACCAAGACAACCAGCGCCCTCCGGTACGTGATCAGCTGGGGGGCAGAAGTGACCGATATGACCGGTCGGAAGGCAGGCGTGATGATAGGCCGGGGGGCGGATTTAATCGACGTGATCGGCCAGAAGACAGGGCCAGCGTCCACAGCCAACTTGAAGAGATGGCTGATGCTCGGGTATCAGACGAGAACCCTTTAGGACGCGGACCGGAATGGGAACGTGCTAGACCACGAACCAAACCAGTGAACCCCAGGTGGTACCCCGATGGATTGACCAAGTCTCAAAAACGAAGAATCCAACGTCTCCGCCAGTGGGAACAGCAGGAGGAAGAACAACAGTACACGACGGACGAGAAGAAAGGTAGGTCTCAGGTATGGCGCCCCAAAAGAAACGACAGAGGAGGCGATGAATCGGCAGGCGACGAATCAGCAGCTGATATCGGCATGGTTTTCATACTGCCGATGGAGTTCATGACTCCTGCCGACCGACAGGACATGTCGGCAATGGAAGAGCAGATGGCGCAATTGGCTTTGGAGCCAATGACAGCCACATTCGAGAAGCCCGAAGACGACAAACGGCAACACCTGAAAGCGTTGTTTCTTAAAGGGCATGTCAACGGTCGACCCCTCACCAGATTACTGGTAGACGGAGGGGCTGCAGTCAACATCATGCCGTACGCCGTGTTCTGGAAGCTTGGGAAGAGCGACGATGACCTGACCAAGATAGATATGATGCTCAAGGACTTTGAGGGCAACGTATCCCCCACTCGCGGCGCTCTCTGCGTCGACCTCACCATCGGCAGTAAGACCCTTCCTACCACTTTCTTTATCATTAACGGCAAGGGGTCCTACAACATGCTACTCGGCCAAGACTGGATACATGCAAATTGCTGCATCCCATCTACAATGCATCAATGCCTCGTACAATGGGTCGGCGACAACATCGAGGTGGTCATCGCCAATTCCGCATACAGCATCGCAGCAGCCGACACGCAGCAGTGGAGCTGCGAAACCGTCAAGTGCATATCCGGGAGAGTATGGGATACCGAGTTCTTGAAGGTGTCCGATTTTGGCCTACAGCCGATCCGAGCAGTCGGCTCCGAAGACTTAGACTAAGATGGATCAAATCGTCCGAGAAGATGGGAAGCTGGGACACGGGTTCACGTCGGCCGATTAATTAGAAATGATAGACTTAGGCAATGTCACCAAACCAAGGCCGACATATATTAGTGCAAATTTAGATCCGGAATACAAATGTAAACTGACAAGTTTGTTAAGATAATTTAAGGATTGTTTTGCTTGGGAGTATCATGAGATGCCCGGATTAGACCGATCTATCGTTGAGCATCGGTTACCTATAAAGCCAGGGTATCGGCCGTATCAACAGCCTGCACGGCGGTGCAATCCTAAAATCCTACCGGACATAAAAGCCGAAATAACGCAGCTAATTGAAGCAAAATTTATTCGGCAATGCCGTTATGCCGAATGGATCTCCAACATTGTACTAGTATACAAGAAGAACGGAAAGCTACGCGTATGCGTCGATTTTAGGAACCTCAATCAGGCCACACCAATGGACGGATACCCCATGCCGACGGCCGATGTGCTGATAGATGCCACCGCGGGACACAAGGTTATTAGTTTCATGGATGGAAACGCTGGGTACAATCAGATACTTATGGCCGAAGAAGACATACCCAAAACGGCCTTCAGATGCCCAGGTCACCTTGGTTTATTCGAGTGGGTGGTAATGACTTTCGGCTTGAAAAACGCCGGCGCTACGTATCAGAGAGCCATGAACTACATATTTCACAAACTTATTGGCATACTGGTAGAAATCTACATCGACGACGTCGTAGTCAAGTCAAAAGGACACCAGGAGCATCTGGCCGATTTACGACAAGTATTGGAATGCACTAAGAAACATGGGCTGAAGATGAACCCAAACAAGTGCGCCTTCGGCGTATCCGTCGGACAATTCTTAGGATTCATGGTGCACGAGCGAGGAATAGAGATCAATCGGAAGACCATAGCGGCCATCAACAAAGTCATGGCCCCGCAGAATAAAACTGAGCTGCAATCTCTAATCGGCAAGGTGAATTTCATCAGAAGATTCATATCTAATTTGTCTGGGCGAATCCAAGCCTTCACACCATTATTAAAGTTGAAGCCCGACCAGGAGTTCATATGGGGGGAAGAGCAACGCAAGGCATTGGAAGATATCAAGCAGTACTTGGTCTCACCACCGGTATTGGTCCCTCCTCAAACTGGTAAGCCGTTTAAACTATATTTATCAGCCGATGAACGAGCTATTGGGTCGGCTCTGGTCCAGGAGTTCGAAGGAAAGGAACGGGTAATTTATTATGTCAGTAGAAGACTTCTGGACGCCGAAACAAGGTATCCTCCAGTGGAACGGTTGTGCCTATGCCTTTACTTCTCATGCAGCAAACTCAGGCACTATTTGCTGTCAGCGGAATGTGTGGTCGTATGCAAGGACGACGTGGTAAAATACATGCTGTCACTGCCGATTTTGAAGGGACGAATCGGAAAATGGATCTTGGCTCTGTCGGAGTTTGACCTTCGATATGAATCGGCAAAGGCCGTTAAGGGTCAGGTCATGGCCGATTTCGTTGCTCAACACTGCGGACCAGAGACTACCTTCGTGGAACCGGTACCTTGGACCTTATACTTTGATGGATCGTCATGTGGGGCCGGATCAGGAATCGGCATCGTCCTTATATCGCCTCAGGGGGCAAGCTATGATTTTTCTATGCCGATAGAAGCATCCGCCACTAACAATCAAGCAGAGTACCGAGCTGTACTGAAGGGATTACAATTGCTAAGAGAAGTTAAAGCCAATTCTGTCGAAGTTTTTGGAGATTCCATGCTTATTGTGGATCAATTAACAGGGAAGTCCGAATGCAAGGACGATGTGTTGAGGATTTATTACGAAGATTGCCTGCAGCTTCTGAAAGAATTCGAATCGGCAGTTATTGAACACATCCCAAGGAATCACAATGAGGATGCCAACAAGCTCGCCCAACACGCATATGGGTATCGGCCGATTCAAGGCGCTATGGCTCTAGAGCTCGCGGCCGATGACTGGCGAAAAGAGATCGTCGATTACCTAAAAGATCCATCTAAGAAAGTAGATCGGCGGGTACATTTCCATGCTACCAAAAATGTGTTACTGGAAGACGACTTGTTCTACCGAACAATCGATGGCATCCTACTCAAGTGTCTAGGAACGGAGGAGGCTAAGACTCTGATGGGAGAAATCCATGAAGGAGTGTGTGGAGCCCACCAATCGGCACATAAGATGAAATGGATGATTAGGAATAATGGGTATTACTGGCCGACGATCCTCGAAGATTGCTTCAAATATTATAAAGGATGCCAGGATTGTTAGAAATACGGGAATGTCCAACGCGCGCCCGCATCGGCCATGAATCCCATTATCAAACCATGGCCGTTCAGAGGTTGGGGAATAGACCTCATCGGCCAAATTTATCCTCCGTCAAGCAAAGGGCACAAATTCATTCTTGTGGCCACCGATTATTTCACCAAATGGGTGGAGGCAATTCCGTTAAGGGCCGTAACATCGGCTGCCATGGTTGACTTCGTAAGGGACCATATCGTCTACCGCTTCGGCATCCCCCAGACTATCACAACCGATCAAGGGACGATGTTTACATCAAGAGAATTCGAGGAGTTCACGGCCGATATGGGAATTAGATTGTTAAACTCCTCTCCGTATTATGCCCAAGCTAACGGCCAGGCCGAGTCCTCCAACAAAGGGATAATAAAGTTAATCAAGAGGAAGATAGAGGAGCAGCCGAAAAAGTGGCATCTATGTCTGACTGAAGCCCTATGGGCATACAGGATGGCTTGCCATGGGGCCACCAAGTTGTCCCCTTATCAGTTGGTGTACGGTCACGATGCAGTACTACCATGGGAATTGAGGGCGGGGTCGAGACGCATTTAACTCCAGGACCAGTTGACGGCCGACGACTACTCCTCACTCATGAAAAGGGAACTTGATGACTTGGCTGGCCAACGATTGAGAGCTTTGATAAGCATCGAAGAAAACAAGAAGAAAGTGGCCAGGTGGTATGATAAGAAGGTCAAAGTCAAACAATTCTCTCCAGGGGACCTAGTTTGGAAGTTAGTGTTGCCGATTGGGTCGAAAGATCCTAAATTCGGTAAGTGGTCCCCTACATGGGAGGGGCCGTATAAAATCGGCAGATGTGCTCCAGGAAACGCTTATATTCTGGAAACAATCGAAGGAGAAGAGTTTACTAGGGCTTTGAACGGAAGATACTTGAAAAGGTACTACCCTAGTATATGGGTCGGAGCATAAGGATCGACCATGATGAACAACACACAGCCGATGCAAAAGGATTCGTCTAGAGAAAACACGTAATCGTCCAAATAGGCCGATATATTTCATTCGGTACGGACGGTGGGTTACACGGCCGACAAGGTACAAGTCGCCCTTAGAACAAAAAATAATTAATCACGCTTTTTCTTACACTCTCTCTCAGCCCGACCTAGTGCTATCAGAAGACGGATGTACTCTTCTTCTATCTCTTTCATCGAAGCCTCCGTTTCGACTTGATGGGGGAGAGGGTGACTCCGATCCATGGCCAGGCGTGATGTTCCTGCTACTGCGTCGTCGAGGACGATTTGATGGGGAAGCGGATGACTTCGGTCGGCTTGAGGTCGCCGGTGGTCGTTGCCGTCCAGAAAATCCCAGATTCGGCGGACGTCAGCAGGGACGTGCTCTTGAAGTTCATCACGATGAGCCCTGATTAAGTCCTTATCTTCTTGCAACAGTGGTTCGTTGGAATGCATGAGTCTGATGGTTCGTTCGAGTTCAGGGCTAAGACGCCGCGGCAGCGGAGAACAACAATATACGTATAGTCACCGAAAAGGTGATTTCCTTCAGAGGAGTCAAACTAAGAAAGAGAATGAAGGCAAATCTTTTACCTGATTAACAGAAGAGGTAGAAGATGAAGAAGACATAACTGAAAGGCACACCGACGAAAACAGGTTGGGAAGATGAAGCCGAGCTAGACAGGTGCTCTCGGAACAGGGACCTAGGCCGGCGTTTATAAGAAAGGAAGGCATGAATGTTTGGTAAGATGCGTCCCATCAGAAGTGAAAAAGGTAATAAATAAAGGGGGCGCCACGAAGGACGGTCAAAGGGGGCATTAAATGTTTATACAAGAACTGCCAGTACTTTTACAGGTCACCCAGAAGGGCATCGATAGCTGAGACCGCTCGGCGCCGGATCTGATCGGCAGAGTCCAGGACCCGTTGGTCATCCTCTACCGATCCGGGGACTTCTGACATGTGGCGGTGGAGTCTGAGGGCTTCGTGAGCTAGGTGCTGCCTCTCCCGTTTCAAATCGGCGATAACGGAAGGGAGTTCTTGAAGCCTCTTCTCTTCGGCATCTATTGCTTTGGTCACCTGCTCCATCTCCTTGGCAAGCTCTGCCCTTTGGCGCTTGAGGAGATCTATCGTGCCGACGATTCCCGGGCGAGAGTCTTCTAGAAAGTGAATCCGTTGATGCACCTCTTGAGCCTGACGCTTGTACGTGTCTTCTTCTTCACGAGTCTTGGTCAGCTTGGCGCGGTCGGCCATATGGCGCAGGGCCCTAAAGACCGGAATTCTCATCGACTCGATATATGTGGCCAGCACTAAGGCCTCTTCCGCTTCTTCTGGTACTCGCCCGCTGACGTCACCAAAAAGTTGCCGAATCGACGAGGCGTCTTCTACCAATCGGCCGATATCCTCTTGAAGAAGGGATCGGATGCTTGCGAGTTTGGCACGCACGTCATCAGGGACAGAGCTCAAGGTGACCTGGCGAGAAGCGACTTCCTCATCATCGGAGAGTGCGACAGCAAACGAGAAAAGGCTGTTGTTGGGGGTGTCCTGTTCCTGTAAAATAGTAAGTCAAGAAGAAGAACAAGTCAGCCGATGATGATAGCAAATCGGCCGAGTAAGGGGGAGAAGTCTCTTACCTCCTTAAAACGAATTTCTTCAAGCTACGTTCGGGAGGCTGTTATCCTCGATTCAGGGCCTGGTTCCATTGGTTCGTCATGAGTAGAAGATTCCACCATGATTGGTGCTTTGCTTGGGCCGGCTTCCTGAAAGATGACCATTGGTTGGTTAGATGGGGTGCTAAGCGTACCGGTGATCTGTGTCAAAAGATTGAAATAAGAATATTATCCAAGTACTAGGAAAATCGGTTGAAGGGTAGTATACCTCAGCAGATGGAAGTGTGGGCGTAATGATGACCGATTGGGTTGCTGCCGATTGTTGCGAGTCCACAGGAGTGATTTGTGCAGTCTAAAACAAGATGAGTCAGTATGAGGATGGCAATCGGCAGGATGAGACAACAAGTTTACCTGCATAGCCTCCACCAGTAATGATGCAGCGGCCGCCCCAGCTTGCGTGATGACTTGAGTATCCACTTCTCCAGCAGCTGGAAGGGGCAATGCGGCCAAAGTTTCTGCCGATGTGATCATAGGAGGGTCGGCCGGTTCTATACGAGTTCGTACTCGGCGACTGGTCTTCTTGGTAATCTTCTTCTGCGCCTGCTTCGATCGGCCGGCAATCACATCCACGGAAGGGGCATCATAGCCGATAAGGGGGAAGATGGTGTATGGGTGATGATCCTCTATCGGCCGGCCACTCTGACTGTGTGTTGGGGGAACGTGGTTTTCAGACTGAAGTAACAGCAAGATGTTAGTGTACATATTTAACCGCATTAATAAAGGAATGAAGATCGGTTAGGGGAAAAATACCTCAGTGTTCGGATCAATGTTGGCTGGATCCAAGAGATTGCAGTATGTCGATGCGGAGGCGCAGAACAGGTGCTGTTTCTATTCGGCCCACCATAGCTTGAATTGTTGGACAGCAAAGGGGGCTACTATCCAGTCATTCAAGTCTATGGTGCTGGAGTCTGGTATCCGATCTCGCAGCCGACTATAGTCAAGGCCCTTGGTGAGCTCATCTCTGAACTTTGCTCGGGTGATGAAGTAAGCCTGAATCGGCAGTTGACCCATGCCGAATTGCCGTGCTGCAACAGAGGGGTTGTAGAATTCATATGTAGGGGCATCTTTTCCTGAGAAGAAGTTGGCCGGTAAGATCCCCGGTTTAATTAACTCATCTGTAAGATCTTCGTCGAATCGGCCGGTGGTTGAGTCGAAGCAAGAAGGGAGTTCAAAGATTGGGTCATCTCTCCGATAAGGGAACCAGACGGTTGCATCTTCATTGAAGCTGTTATAAAAACACCGGAAGTATTCGGCCACCTTGGTCGCAGAGTATGAGCAACCAGAGAAGGCCGATGTCGCTTCGCCGAAAGACATACACCGGCGTCGGATAGTGAGATTCTCTTCCGATTCGACGCTGGGGAATGTCATATTTTCCACTCGCTGCTGCGAGATCTCGCTCATATACAAGTTCAGCCATAAGTTAATGAACCACCAGGGCCCACCTAGGTTTCCAATCGGCTCCCCTTGGGATAGCTTGATGCCAATTTGGTGAAGCATGTGGTAGACTGCCCCCAGTAAGTGCTTTCCAAGAGGAACAGAAGTCCCTATTGATAGTGCTTCGGCCAGAGCTTGGGTATTGGTAGATGGATAAGCTACTCTCCCACAGAAGAAGTGCTTCTCTAGCCACATCATCAGGAAGGCCGTATACTCTCTGTTCTGGACAGATCCGGCCCTTTTGTTGCATCTCATGAAGCCTTTCCACCCGCCGATTCCCCTTGTGTCCAGCCGATGTGATGTTGCGGCTATAAGGTGGAAAGGGGTGTCCGGGGAAGAGATGTCCAGGCCGGTCAGCAAGACTACATCGGCCAATGTGGGGGTCATGGGTCTGTGTCTGAGCAGGAATGCGTTGAGAGCATTGGACCAAAAGTAAGAAGCTGCCATCACTAACGGCTCATTCCGTTCCATTTGGGACAAGGATAGATCGATGCATTGGCCAATTTTGAGCTCGTCCCATTGGACCTTCTTGGAGGTGGCTATCCGCTGGTACCATTCCCTCCAACTAGGAGTTTCGTTCGGCCAAGACCTAAAGGTACCCGACCAGTGATCTAGGTCCATAGTTGATTGTTTGAAGGGGATCCTATGGGTTTCCAAGTTGATTAGGTCGGTTGGATCTGGGTTTCCCATGGGCCCGAGGCAGATAAGGCCGAGGCTTTTTGTAAGGCAAATGGTGATGCGATGCCTAACTGCCTAAAAAAGAAAAAGGGGTGCGAGGGTAAGTAATAGATCTAAGGTAAATGCATTACTAATAAAGGAAATTTTCGGTAATGACCTCCGGGATGAAGCTCCTCGTAATCGGCGGAGTCACCGGTGCAACTGCAGATGATGAAGCTGCCAATGGGATCTCGGATGAAGCTTCAGCTTTCGCCGATGGAGCTCCTTCTTCCGTCAATGGAGCCGCCGCTGTCACTACTGGAATCTCCGCCGAAGGCGCCATTTCTGGAGCTTCATGCGTTTGTGAGGTGCCTGAAGGTGCCGCCATTGGAAAAGTAGGAAGGAATGCGAAGGGAAGGAGGCACTGGAGAATTGGAGGATTGAGGAAAGTGTTGAAGGGGGAAGAAAGCCTGTGCGTTGAAGAAGAAGGACATGAGCTCGTAAGGAGTACGGGATGTGCTGATATTTAAAGAAGGTCTGAGAAGGGGTAAAAGCGGAATTTTTACCGCGCCGGCGTTTCGAGTTTTTCGGGAGCAGTGGTTGTCGTGGGCGCCCATTTCGAAAAGTTTGCAATCATCAGGTTGGAGACCGCGAAACGGAAGGATATTTTCATGGCGTCTATTTCGGATGGGAAGTTGAAAAGAATTTCGAAGTAAATACTATGTTTTACTCCAAAACTGGGGGGCATGTGTTGACGCCAGATTTTGACATGAGTAAAATCGGCGTTATGAGAAGAAGAGATTGGAAGATGCGGCGAGATACAAGGGCGATGGTTGGGAATCGGCCGATTGGTGCTACAGTTGAGGATCGGCCAAATGATGCTACAGTCGAGGATCGGCCGATTGATCCTTGGAGTTCTGCCTCGCCCGACCCCTGAGGCTTGGGATCGGACACGTTCGACCCTCCAAAGGAGGATCTCCGCCTCGCCCAACACCTGGGGTTTAGGATCGGATACGCCCGACCCTCCAAGGGAGGATCTCCGCCTCGCCCGACCCCTGGGGTTTGGGATCGGACACGCCTGACCCTCCAAGGGAAGATCTCCGCCTCGCCCGACCCCTGGGGTTTGGGATCGGACGCGCCCGACCCTTCAAGGGAGGATCTCCGCCTCGTCCAACCTTAGTCCCCAGGGTTGGGATGAGTCTGATCCCTCGACGTATGGGTCCTGATTGGTTACCCCCTTGCTAAAGAGGTGATCGGCCGATTAGGAGGTTGGAATAGTTGGGCCAATGTGGGCTTAAAAAAGATTATGAAGATGAAGAAGAGGTCAGCCCATGAAGCACGTGAAAATAGTACGAATCGTACTTGTAAATATTTGTTTTCTGTTTAAACTTAGGGATAGAGTTCTAGTCGGATAAGAAGTCGTTTGTACGGGGCTATAAATAGCCACCCTTGTAGATCTGTAATCATCATCAACTCAATACAACAAACTACTTTTTCCTCGTACTTACTTTCAAGCAGGCGACTTCGCCAACACTTTTTCTCCTTTTTCACGAGTTTGTACGGGTTGGCGGGGCTGCATCAACTTGACCTCCGGCCGATCTTGTAAGTTCCATTTATCGAGTAATTTCTAAGCTTTAACTTCGGGCGCATCGCTGTCGTTTCGTTTAGATTTATTCACCAGTTATTGATACTTACTAGAATTCTAGGTTTTACCTGTTGTTCTAGTTTTATCACCCATTATCCAGCTAGGAATCGATACTTTCGGCTTTTCTTATACTTTGCTGTTTAATCTACCTATTTCATGCATAGTCGATCAGATCTGTTCCTAGTGTTGCTACCGTAGCGTTGTTTAGATTACTCTAGTAGTTTTCTTCATAAACGTTGCCTGGTAATCGGTTGCACTATAGCCGATTTCCTTATTACTGCAAATCGGCCAATTCGCTGATAAGCTTTCTCAAGATCGGAACCTTAGCCGATCGCAACCTTTGGGAACTGACACGTTTATTTCCTTGCCAATCAACAGGTCAGATTGGCTGGCACGCCGCGCGAACCGCACCAGGGCGATCACCCGAATAGGAGTTAAGCAGATTCTCCCGGGTCGTGTGTCCGACGCTGGGAATTCGATTAGTTGATTTCTAGCGCCAACACCGGCAAAGGATCTTATCCTATCGGCTGAGTTGTTTTGCCACTCACCTTTGGCATGCCTGACAACTACCGTACGGAGCATCTCACTTCGAGGTTGCCAACTTCAAGACTTCCTACCATGCCATCTTTGACAGGCCCATGCTCTCGAGGTTCATGGTGATTCTGCATCACACCTACCTCGTCCTCAAGATGCTGGCACCAAACGGTGTCCTCTCCATCTACGGTGACGTCGAGACGTCATACAAGTACGACACGGAGGCAATACAACTCGCTAAAGCCGTGTAGTACTTGGCAAAAACCACTGCCATGCTCGCCGAGGCCCAGAAGGTTGACCAAACCTAGCTCGCGATCCCAAAGACGGAGCCAACGCCCACAGCACTGCAGCCCGACCTGAAAGTCAAGAAGATCTACCTCGGCCTGGAAGACCCCTCCAAGACGGCCTCATAGGATCCAACCTCTCTGCCAAGTAGGAACTCGCGCTCACTAGTTTCCTCTGGGACAACTTGGACATATTCATGTGGAAGCCATCCGATATGCTCGGTGTCCTGCGGGAGCTGGCTGAGCACTCCTTGGACTTGAGCAAGACAACAAGATCGGGCAAGAAAAAGTTTCACCATTTCACCCAAGATCGCAAGGAGGCCATTAGGGTAGAACTCAATAAGCTCTTAGCTACCACATTCATCTGTGAATGTAAGCATCCCAACTATTTAGCAAATCCAGTCCTTATTAAAAAGAAAACCGATGAATGGAGAATGTGTATCGATTACATCGACGTCCATAGGCACTGCCCTAAGGACCCATTCCCTATTCCGCGCATCGACCAGGTTGTAGTCTCTATGGCTAGGAGCACCCTGCTGTGCTTCCTGGATTGTTACTCGAGCTATCACTTGATCGCCCTCGACCTTGCTGACCAAGACAAAATGGCGTTCATAACATCTTTTGGCATCTACTACTATGACACCATGACCTTTGGGTTGAAAAATGTTTGCACCACCTACTAGAAGGCAATCCAGGGTTGCCTCACGAAGTAGCTATACAAGAATTGTTGGAGGTATGCCCTAGAGGCAATCATAGAGATGATGATATTCCATTTGTATCCAGGATTTATATTGTGTTCCTTGAATATCCATTAAAGGCTAATTGAATTGATTTGCAATTATGTGAATTGTATGTGAAACTCTTTACTTGTATGGTTATTCTAAAGTTATCCCTAGTCGGAGTTCATGTGAGTACACACATGAATATTAGACTAGCACATGTATTAGTTGATGACTATGTTTCACGAGTCATGGACATGGAGATGTTAAACTAATAATGTGGGCACATGTGAAGACATGTGCTAGGACTGACCCAACACGAGAAGTAGTTCTCTCTTTACACAACATGTACGCTTTGTCCGTAGACTTGAGATTGTCGCATGTACTCAAGATGTGGATCGACTTACTTAGGGGCTATCAAATGCTACACCGTGATAGGGTAGTTAAAAAGGTAGCTTTCAGGTTTGTCAAGAAGCATGCTGTAAGACATGGTCAATCAAGATGGGATTTGCCCCTCTGTAATTGAGAGTGATATCTCTGGGCCCCTCGAGTGATTAGATTCGAAAATGCATGGCCATGCTACGTACGGTTAAAAGTTAACCTACAAAGGGATTCCGAATCACAGGATCGAGAAAGAGCGGTCGGCTTGAAGCTAGACCAAATATCTGTCACACTTGGTGTTTCAATCATCAAAGATGGTTAAGAAAAGTTGAAGGCAAATTATGGAGAAAAAGAGAAGAAATTGGCTAAAAGTCAAATTCGAGTCAAATTTGACCGAAATTTAAATTTTGAATTCTAAATTCAGAAAAATTGGCCAAAAACATGGAATAGAAGCTTGAGAGTGTTTAGAACTTTGGGAATCAAGATTGGAGACTAAACTTAGTGCTAAACATCTCAAGAAAAGCAATGGAAAAATTAAAACAGGAGTGTACTGTTCACTGTCCGAAAATGGATTTTCAGAAAAGTAGTGCAAGTATCCATTTTTGAAATTGATTTCTGCCAAATTTTCCAAATAAGTGTACCAAGGCAACTATACAATGATGAAGTATGAACTTTGGACAAGTATATTCGGGTGTTGTTGATCAGGAACGCTAAAGGGATCAAATTCAAAATTTAGCTCTAAGTCTGAAAATAGTAATAACTAGCTAAGTTTGGAGCAAATTTTAGAAGGATGTAGTGCAAAAGGTATAAGTGTTTATGAGCAAAATGGAATCTTTGGAAGTTGTATAACACGAATGGGTAGTAGTTGGACTGAAAGGAATGAGTTTGAGCCACTGAAATTAAGTTAACAGAAGTGCTTATGACCATGTTGAAGGTCTGACGAACTGAATAAGGTGTTCAAAGGGATTCAGTTAACTGAGGGAAAGAAATTCAAAATTTCCAACATTTGGATGTTTATCTCGAGTAAGAGTTTAAATATGAATTGGAGAGCTCGATATTATCTTCAAGTTTGCCTAAATGACTTTGGGGCCATTGGATTCGAAATCGACCGTGGTTGAGGTCTGAACTTCGGGTGTCAGAGAAACAAAGAAGGGGGGGGCGACAGAAGCAGGGCACGACATGTCATCGCCGGCGTCTTCGGTCGTCCGCCAGCGCAGCAGCTACGCCACCTCCTCACCACGCAAGCCTAGCACTAGGCCACGGTGTCGTCCATGCGCGCGGTAAGTCCCTTGAATATCTACCGTTCCCACCGCCGCTTCTTACTGCCTAGTTTTTCACCGCCGCCCGTAGCTCTCTGTCAAGTCGCTGCCGCCAACTAAAATTCCACCGCCACAACGCATCTTTCGTCGATTCCTCTCGCCCACACCTCCGCTGATACCTCACCTACCGCCCGGTTAACTTGTTGTCCAGCTTCTCCGCCGGAGCGCCTGTGACCGTCACCATTCTCGTCCGCCGCCGCAAGACCCCCTGCTCACGGTGAGCACCTCCTTGCCGTCGCTATCTTTCCTTGTGGTCAATCGTAGGTAAGTTCTTGGGGTACTAGGAAGCTTTAGAGGTAGTCGAAAGGGCGAGTTGCGCCGCCGCGGTGCTTGGCCACGGCCGGCCATTAGCCTCGCCGCCTGCCGCCATGAAGAGGATGGCTCCGGCCACCTCCCGGGGAGCTACCACCGCGCACAGGTGCGCTAGGGCATGGGGATGCTTCCCCGACCTAGCCCCGTCGCCGGTGGGGTGCCGGCCGGCGAGCCGCGCCACCCCCTGTCGCACTCGGGTTTTGGTGCGAGAAAGAAGAAGGAGCTGGCGTCAGTGGGCCCGCGTGTCAGAAGAACATGGGAAGGAAGAAGGGTGGCCGGGCGATGGTGATTAGGTGGACCGGGAGTCTAATAGGCCCAAGTACCGGTGCGGGCGGCCGATAAAGGAAAGAGGCCGAGGGCCTGTTGGGTCCAGCAGGCCGTGGGCCGGTTTGGCAGGCCGGAAACTGCACGAAAGAAAGAAAGGAAGGAGTTGGGTCGTTGGGCCGAGTCAAGAAAAGGAAAGGAGGAGAGGAGAAGAAAATGGCCCAGTGAGCCCAGTAGAGGAGAAAAGGGCCGACGGGTAGAAGGAATAGGAGAAGAGGTGGGTCCGAGCTGCGGGCCCAGTGCAAGAGAGAGGGGGTAGGGAGAGGGTGCGTGAGAAAAGTAGGCCAAGGGTTTTTCGGGAAAATTTAGATTTTCTTTATAGAATAATAGATTAAATCCGAATATCACCTTTTAAATCACAGAAATTTCTAGGGGTGTCCAAAATTAGTGAAACCAATTTTGTTAGGATTGTTTTGTTTTCCTTTATGCATTAAATTTTTATACCCTAGGAAAAATAATAAAAATTGAAGTATTTGTTTCATGCCTTTTCTTTAAGGTATTTAAATAAATACTTAATCTTTATTAAATGCATAAAATATGGAATAACATTTTCATAATCAAAAATTATTGTTAACTCATAGGAAATTAGGTTTCAAGACTAGAAAATAATTATAACGTTTCCTAAAAATAAAAAGAAAAGCCTAAGGTAAGGTTAATAAAGGAAATAAAAATGGTGGGTTAATCTTTTTGGGTTTTTGTGCGTTGGCTTGCAACTTTATCATGATAAATTGTACAGTCACTTGTTGGCTTGCAACTTTATCATGAAGGAAAGTTGTATAGCCTTGTATTTAAAAAGTTCCATCACTAACCCCTGCATATGCTTTATCATAGACACCAAAGCACCGGAAGAGGATTTCTTGGAATTTTCAGAAGGATCTCCGGAGTTTGAAGAGATCATTGAGTTGATCCCCTGCAAAGCCAATCCATCGGACAGTGCTAACATTTTTATAGAATAAGGCAAGCCCCGGTGCATTATACCTATTTATTTTGGAATTATTATTTCATGTGTCCAATTATCGGTTATTTTCTATATGAATGCACTAAGTCTAGGAGTTGGTTGAAACCCATTCTTGTGCATTATCGTACCTTGTTTTAAGGACATCTTTGTCACTTGTTCCAACATTTAGTAAGTAACCCTAGTCTAGAAATGCTTAGTTGCCTATGTAATTTGTTTACCAAACCTTAAGGTGAAATGTTGGGTCATACATGATAATTATGAAAAGGTATCTTGGAAGTTGAAAGGCGGACAGAAGCTAAGGATGTAGTTTTGTCTGCGAAATTCATTTGGTTAAGGCCCGATCGTTGTCTTAGCCTTTGATCAAGTGATTGACACCTGATTACTTACTGGGTATGGGACCAGTAAAGCCCGGTAGGTTAGTAGACCCTCTGATCGGCAATACTTCGTACCCGTACTTGACGTGCTAGAGATTGGCAGGGGTGTAGCCTGAAAGTCACATGGAGATCCAGCCGGACGTGGGGTCCCATGTGGGGGTGCGTCTCTGGGTTCGGGTAGTCTTATTCCTAATCCTTGGGTTTGCTAATCGAAAGGTTTTTGGTTGAAAAAAGGTTGAAAGAGATACTTCATGACTTTGATTGATGATGCGACTAGATTTTGTTATGTTTACTTGTTGCAAACTAAGGATGAAGCATTAGACTACTTTAAAATTTATAAGGTTGAGGTTGAGAATCAACTTGAGAGAAAGATCAAGCATCTAAGGTATGATCGTGGTGGCGAGTACTTTCCAAAAATCTTTGATGAGAGGACGCCTGCAGGATGTAATTTGATCCTGGTAGTCGTACATAGTTGGTGGTCAGGGTACTCTCCTGCAGGATGTAATTTGATCCGGATCGCCGCAATTCTCGGTTATGAATGCACTTGATCACTATTGAGCATCGTAGTATAATTTCATGAATGCAATATCTTTCCACTAATGATTTAGTGTATAACTTAATGCCTTGTTGCTTGCAAAATATTCATTTTTGTCATCATTTAGAATGGTTAGGTAATAACTTAATTGGAATAAAAGATAAAGCTAAGGTCTCACTTTTAGTAAGGTCGTTTGGCAAAAAGTGTGTTAGCCAGTACACCGAAAAAGCTATCATCTAGTTCCAGAAAAACTATTATATTGGTTAGTCGGGTAAGCCTTCCTGAGTACCCCGTACTCAGGGTTATCCCTTGTGGTTGTTTTCAGAGGCACCGCTGGAGTCCGCCGAAGAGGAAGCCTCGAAAAATTAGGGTATTGTTACGAGTCTCGCAATACCCTTAGAGGAAAACTTAAATGCTCATCTCCCACCTGAAACGGTTTATGTTTAAATCCTAGAATCTCTTTCTAACCTGCACTGTTAAGTTTATTTCAAACTACATCCTGTAATAACTCGTATCTCATGTATGTATGTAAAAATGTAATATTTGTTGATGCTGTCCCATCGTGGAAACAATCCTGGTGTATGGCTATGAGACGTGACGTGGATCGTTCGAGGAGTCCTAGGGACACTCGACGCACGACCGGACTTATACTGTTTTATGTACGTCTCGGATAATTGCTGTTTTGACAGCGATTACGCGCATTTAAACCAGTTTAAGTTGGACGGTTCCGCCATAGCTGGTATCAGAGTCATAGGTTGGGATAATCAACAGATATTACTATTTAAAAATTGAGACTCTATTTTAAATAAAGAAAACGTGAGTCTTAGGTGGCAATAGTATTAATGGGTTGTTTGTTTTGTAGATGCTAACTGTTTGCTGCGTGTCGCTAGTGTTCGATAGTATATTATTAGGGAGAGATTGCGATGCCACCAATTTTTCTACGAGTGTGTATATGAGTCTGAGAGCACGTAGGAGTCATTGCATCATGTTGCATAAGCATGTTTTAAAAACTTTTGGGTTTGGTGAGTGCCGTTAGACCTAACCCCATTTCTTTTATAGGATGTTCCAAGAAGGATACACAGATCAGGACGGATGGACCCGGGGACATTACCTGAACAAGCCAGGGTTTGTTCAGTTGTTATGGAAGACACTGCAGGAGCTAGGCTTTCATAATCCGCTGGAGTATTATTGGAGGAAAGAGGATACCTGTCATAAGCAGTGTTGTACTATTTATGTCCATATCCCAGACGAAGACACAAACCCCAATTGGCGTCTTGATGAAATTATGGAGCAGGGTTTAGAGTTCAATGATACAATTGAAAGGGCAACTATGACCGCTCTCATGGACCTATGCGAGAAACATAAGGTGGAAATAGGGTCGAGCTCTACTCAATTCTATCCCATAAAGCATCAAGACGATGGGATTTGGAAAAGGAGGATCAAAGCACTGAAGAATTCCTCTCGCGTGGAGCATGACGTTCTGGTTGCTGCTGCCTCCGACTATATGACTGCTATGTATAACCTGCATCAATCCTGCATCAGGGAATATTACAATCAGAGAAAGAGAAATGAGGATGTCAAGATGGAGGTAATGGGTGCTAGACACGATAAAGAATTGTATAAGAAAGCAGCACTGGCTAGGGAACATGACATGGAGAAGATTATGAGAGAACAGTCCAGGAGGATAGATTAATATGAAGAAAGGCTCAGGGCAATGAAGGAATTCATGGATGCCAGTAGAAATACAGCAGAAAGGGCAAAGGAAGAGGCTGAATCCAATGTTAACAGACTTGAGGCCGAGAGATTTCAGCAGCTGGATGAAATATTATTTCTTCGTCTGGCTTTAGAAGAAATGCAGGCTCAGGGACCTGCTCAGAACATAATAAATGTTCCACCACCTCCACCGCCAGAAGAACCATAGCCGCCGATCCCCGAAGAAGTAGATCAGTTGGTGGACGTTGTAGGTGTGGAGGGTGATATGGCTCCACCTGCAGCTCCCGAGATCGACTTGTATGCTCATGAAAATTTAGAAGGTTTTGACGTCGATATGGAAGATAATCTAGGTGAAGCTCCAATGGAAAATCATCACTTTGCCTGGGCCGATGCAAATGCAGATGGGTTAGATCCACAAGGCTATGGACCTATGCAACAGTGGGGTGAAGCCGAGCAGGAAGGCGAGGAAGAAGAAGAAGACCCATAAGAAATGGAAGGAAATTCTGGTGTCAGCACCTCTGCATCATATACCTCCTACACTTCAAGTGACCCCGGACCAGAGTCGGAAAGCGAGAATTCAGTAAATCAGCCCCCGCCTGTTGCTCCTCCGGGACAGACAGTAATGACGGTGGACCAGGATGTTCTGCAGGCTGCAATGGCCTGACTAGGAATAAATGCTGCAGATTTAGGCATTTATCCCTATGATGGTTGAGGAAAGATCATGACCAAGAAGCGTTATTGTGTATTTATGCAAAATAAACGCAGTGGGACGGAGTAGTGTGGTGGTTTTGTAAAAATCAAACTCCAGGTCATGTAATATAAATAATAATGTATATAAGTGTGGTTTGTGTGTAACTACAATAGTTATGTTGTGGTGTGTGAAACACAAGCATGCTCATGGAATTGCTGGCAAACTATGACTTAGATATTAATACTCTGTTTGATTTTGGCAGAATGATGGATCCGAGAGGTCCTCGAGCTTCGGGGTCAGGGGGTCACGAGGAAAACTTACCCAGAGCCCCAATGCTAGCTGATGCCATAGCCAGCCTCATGAATTCAGGAGCTAAACAAGTCCGACTGCTTCAGATGATTGTGCAAAACACTGGAAATAAGGTTGGTGCTTATCCTTTAATTTTGGAAGATCAAGGAATAGATATTATTTTGGGGGTAAATTGGATGAAGGAATATAAAGTTCAAATTGAGGTGGATAAACGGATCGTTAGTATGAAAGATGACCGAGGCCATCCTTTTAAGCTCCAATTACCCGCTCGTCCTTGTTTGGACCAGATGGTTAAAAAGACTAGAGCAGTGACTCTAGAATCTATTCCTGTGGTTAACGAGTTTGTAGATGTGTTTCCAGAAGATCTTCCTGGGCTACCGCCTGATAGAGCGGTAGAATTTACTATTGAGTTAGAACCTGGCACTGCTCCTATCTCCAGAAGGCCATATCGAATGCCACCTAAGGAGTTAGCAGAATTAAAAGTCCAACTCCACGAATTGCTAGATAAAGGTTTTGTCTGACCTAGCACTTCACCATGGGGCTGCCCTGCACTATTTGTTAAAAAGAAAGACAGCACATTGAGGTTATGTGTGGATTACCGCCCTTTGAATGCGGTAACCATCAAGAACAAGTATCCTTTACCACGGATTGACTTGTTATTCGACCAACTAGCTGGAGCCAAGGTCTTTTCAAAAATCGACCTTCAGTCAGGATATCATCAGATTAAGATAAAGCCCGAAGACATACCTAAAACAACCTTCTCAACCCGATACGGATTATATGAATACCTGGTTATGTCCTTCGGACTGACAAATGCCCCAGCGCATTTTATGTACCTCATGAATTTAGTATTTATGCCTGAATTAGACAAATTTGTGGTCGTCTTTATAGATGATATCCTAGTCTTTTCTAAAAATGAAGAGGAACATGCGCAACATCTGCGTATTGTTCTAAATAGACTCCGGGAACACCAGTTATACGCCAAGTTTAGTAAATGTGAATTCTGGTTAAAGAAAGTCCCATTCCTTGGGCACGTTCTGTCAGAAAAAGGGATTGAGGTAGACCCTGGAAAAGTCAAGGACATATTGGATTGGAAATCACCAACCTCTGTTCATGAAGTGAGGAGTTTCTTGGGAATGGCCGGATATTACCATAGGTTCATTCCTAACTTCTCGAAAATTTCCAAGCCAATCACGGAGTTGTTAAAGAAAGAAGTGAAATTCGGGTGGAGCCCTGAATGTGAAGAATCATTTCAAACATTAAAGAAGCTACTAACTACAGCAGTAGTACTAGCTCAACCCGATTTAGAAAAACCCTTTGACATGTACTGTGACGCCTCAAGGATAGGGATAGGGTGTGTTCTTATGCAAGAAGGTAGAGTCATTGCTTATGCTTCTCGACAACTGAAGCGCCATGAAGAGCATTACCCTACCCATGATTTGGAGCTTGCTGCTATAGTCCATGCATTAAAGATATGGCGGAACTATCTTTTAGGTAGTGAATGTCGTATCTTTACTGACCACAAAAGCTTAAAGTACATTTTCACTCAATTGGACGTGAACATGAGGCAGAGACGGTGGCTGTAACTAATTAAAGATTATACGTTGGAAATCCACTACCATCCTGGTAAGGCTAATGTGGTGGCTGATGCTTTGAGCAGAAAGGCCCAATGCCACTTCATTACTGTTCAATCTAGCCTTAATACCTTATGTGAAGAATTAGAAGATTTGAGCTTGGAAATAGTAACACAAGGAACCCTCCAGAACATTATCATGCAAGACACCCTAAAGGGAAGAATCATAACAGCCCAAAAGGAGGATCCATGGATCAAGGTACTTTATAAACAGAGAGCAGAAGGAAAAATTTCTGAACTCACTCAAGAAGAAGATGGGGGACTATATTTCGAGAAAAGGATAGTAGTTCCTAAGGATGAAAACCTAAGAAGGTTAATCTTGGACGAAGCACACCTATCTAAGTTCGCCATTCATCTCGGAAGCAACAAAATGTACCAAGATTTAAAGCAGCGATTCTGGTGGGCCAGGATGAAACCTGTAATTGCAAGGTATATAGCCGAATGCGACACCTGCCGAAGAGTTAAACCAATCCTACAAAAGTCAGCGGGTTTGCTTCAACCTTCGGAAATCCCTGTCTAGAAATGGGAGGATATTTCCATGGACTTCATAGTTGGGTTGCTGTTGGCGCTAGAAATCGGCCGATCGAATCTCTAGCGTCGGACACACGACCCGGGAGAATCTGCTTAACTCCTGTTCGGGTGATTGCCATGGTGCGGTTCGCGCGGTGTGCCAGCCAATCTGACCTGTTGATTGGCAAGGAAAGAAACGTGTCAGATCCCAAAGGTTGCAATCGGCTAAGGTTTCGATCTCGAGAAAGCTTATCAGCGAATCGGCCGATTTGCTATAATAAAGAAATCGGCTTATAATGTAGCTGATTACCAAGCAACGTTGGTAAAGAAAACTACTAGAGTAATCTAAACAACGCTACAGTAGCAAAACTAGGAATAGATCTGAATCGGCTATGTAGAAAGCAGTAATTTAAGTGATAAGATATGAGAAAGCTGAAAGTTCAATTCCAAGCTAGATAACTGGTGATAAAACTAGAATGACAGGTAAAACCTAGAATTCTAGTGGATATCGATAACTAGTGAATAAATCTAAACGAAACAACAGCGATGCGCCCGAAGTTAAAGCTTAGATATTACTCGATAAGCGGAACTTACAGAATCGGCCGGAGATCAAGTTGATGCAGCCCCGCCAACCCGTACGAACTCGTGAAAAGAAGAAAAGTATTGGCGAAGTCGCCTGCTCGAAAGTAAGTGCGAGGAAAAAATAGTTTGTTGTATTGATTTGATGATGATTACAGATCTATGAAGGCGGCTATTTATAGCCTGTTACAACCAATCTCTTAACCGACTAGGACTCTATCTCTAGTTTTAAACGAAAACAAATATTTACAAGTATGATTCGTATTGGAGTTGATCATCACGATCCCATGGGCCGATCCCCTCTTTATCTTCATAGTTCATTTTAAGCCCATATTGGCCCAATTGCTCTAGCCTCCCAATCGGCCGATTTCCACCAACTCCATCCACCGAAATACTGCAGCACTAATCGGCCGATCCTCACCTGTAGCACCAACCGGTCGATCCTCAACTGTAGCACCAATCGGCCGATTCCAAATCGCGACCTCCGTGTCTTGCCGCATCTCCTAATTTCTTCCCTTCTTGATGTCGATTTCATATGTGTCAAAATCTGGCGTCAACACATGCCCCCCAGTTTCGGAGTAAAACATAATCTTTACTTCGAAATTCTTTTCAACTTCCTTTCCGAAACAAACGCATTGAAAATATCCTTCTGTTTCGTGGTCTCCAGCCTGATGATTGCAATCTTTTCGAAACGGGCGCCCACGACAACCACTCCTCCCGAAAAAATCGAAACGTCGGCGCAGTAAAAATTCCTTTTTTACCCCTTCTCAGACCACCTTTAAATATCAGCTCCCCCCGTACTCCTCTTCACGAACTCACGTCCTCCTTCTTTAACGCACTGATCTTCTTCTTCCTCCGGCACCTTCCTTAGCCTCCAGTCTTTCCTTCTGGCATCTCCTTCCATCTACATTCCACTCCACTTTTCCAATGGCGACACCCTCAGGCACCTCCCCAACACCCGAAGCCCCAGAGACAGCTCCACCAGTAGCAACTCCAGCGGCAACGGCGGCGGCTCCATCGGCGGGAGCGGGAGCTCCATCGGCGGGGGTTGGAGCTTCGACTGAGGTCCCAGCAGCGGCTTCAGCATCCGTAGCTCCACCGGCGATCCCGCCAACCACGATGAGCTTCATCCCGGAGGTTGTTACCGAAACTTCTCTTTCTTTAATAATAACGCATTTACCTTAGATCCGTTCTTACTTCCGCTTTTTTCCTTTTTTAGGTGGTTAGGCATCAGATTACCATTCGTCTCACAGAAACTCCCGGCCTTATCTGTCTTGGTCCCATGGGAAACCCAGATCCAACCGACCTAATCAATTTGGAAACCCATAGGATCCCTTTCAAGCAATCAACCATGGACCTAGATCACTGGTAAGGTACCTTCAGATCATGGCCGAATGAAACCCCCGACTGGAGAGAATGGTACCAACGGATAGCCGCCTCCAAGAGAGTCCAATGGGACAAGCACAAAATCGGCCAGTGCATCGATCTGTCTTTATCCCAAATGGAAAGGAACGAGCCCTTAGTGATAGCAGCCTCCTATTTTTGGTCTGATGCCCTCAACGCATTCCTCTTCGGACACGGGCCTATGACTCCCACCCTGGCCGATGTGATCATGTTGACCGGCCTTGACATTTCTTCCCCTGATACCCCTTTCCATCATCTAGCCAAGACGTCTCATCAGCTGGATACAAAAGGAATCGGCGGATGGAAAGGATTCATTAGATGCAACAGAAGGGCTGGAACAGTCGAAAATAGAGAGCATGCGACCTTCCTGATGATGTGGCTGGAGAAACACTTTTTTTTGTGGGAGAGCAGCTGGTCCATCTACCAACACGCAGGCTCTGGCTGAGGCACTATCGATAGGGGCCTCTGTTCCCCTTGGAAAGCACTTATTGGGATCGGCCTACCATATGCTGCACCAGATCGGCGTCAAGCTGTCCCAAGGAGAGCCGATTGGAAACCCAGGTGGACCCTGGTGGTTCTTCAACTTGTGGCTTAATCTGTACATGAGCAAGATCTCCCAGCAACGAGTGGAGCACATGACATTCCCCAACATCGAATCGGCAAAAAATCCCACTGTCCGACGTCGATGTACGTCATTCGGCGAAGCGGCATCAGCCTTTTCTGGTTGTTCATATTCTGCTACCAAGGTGGCCGAATACTTCAGATGCTTCTATAATGGCTTCAGCGAAGACGCAACCAGCTGGTTCCCTTATCAGAGGTTGGATCCACTCTTCGAACTCCCTTCCTGTTTCGACTCAGCCACTGGCAAATTCGATGAAGACCTCACAGATGAATTAATCAAGCTGGGGATCTTACCGGCAAACTTCTTCTTGGGGAAAGATGCCCCTACTTATGAGTTTTACAACCCCTCCGTCGCAGCACGACAATTCGGCTTGGGTCAACTGCCGATTTATGCATACTTCGCCAGCCGAGCAAAGTTCAGAGACGAACTTACCAAGGGTCTTGACTATAGCCGGCTGCGTGATCGGATCCCAGATTCTAGCACCATAGATCTGACCGGTTGGATAATAGCTCCTTTCGCCGTTCAGCAGTTCAAGCTATGGTGGGCCGAATGGAAGCAGTACCTGTTTTGTGCTTCTGCGGTGGTATATTGCAATCTCCTGGATCCTGACAACATCGATCCGAATGCCGAGGTACCTCTCTCTTTCTGGCCGATTTTCATCTCCCTTCCTTTTTTTTTATATATACTAACTCTTAATATTGCTTCAGTCTGACCGCCGTGCTCCCCCAAAACGTAGCCGGAGTGGTCGGCCGATAGAGGACCGCTATCCGTACACAACATTCCCCCTCATCGGCTATCACGCCCCTTCTGTCGATGACATAGCTAGCCGAGCGAAACAGGCGCAGAAGAAGGTCATCAAGAAAACCAGTCGCCGAGTACGTGCTCGTACAGAATTGGCCGATCCACCTGCGATCGCATCGGCGGAAATTTCGGCTGCGCCAACCCTTCCGGCTGCTGAAGAAGTCAACCTTCAAGCCGCTACAGAAGCCGGAGCAGCCGCCGCATCATTATTGGTGGAAGCTATACAGGTAAACTCACCGTCCGATTTTCCTGATCGTCATTTCAATACTGACCTTTCCTATATTAGGCTGCACAGACTACCCTAGTAAATCCTCAGCAATCGGTGGCATCCCAAGCAGCTGTTGAAATGCCAGCGCCTCTCCCGTTGAGGTACACGATCTTTCAACTCAGTTCTCTAATATTTGAATGATGATCTTACTAGCTTCGACGCAGGTTACCGGTACGCTAACCACGCTATCCGATCAGCCATCGATCACCCTTCAAGAGGCCGGTCCGAGCAGAGCGCCGATTGTCGTTGAGTCCTCCTCTTCCGACGAGCCAATGGTGCAGGTTCCAGAGTCGAGAGTGGCGGTCTCGCAAATGCAGATGGAAGAAATCCGCTTTAAAGAAGTAAGGAATTTCCCGATCTTCCTCGGCCGATTTGCTACCACCATCGGCTGACTTATTTTCTTTTCATCTATCATTTTGCAGGAACAAGACACTCCCAATAACAGCCTCTTCTCATTTGCGGTCACGCTTTCTGATGATGAGGAAGTTGTTTCCCGTCAAGTTACTTTGAGCTCCATCCCTGATGACGTCCGCGCCAAGCTCAAAAGCATACGG
The DNA here is from genome assembly GCF_000263155.2 of Setaria italica. NCBI lineage: Eukaryota > Viridiplantae > Streptophyta > Magnoliopsida > Poales > Poaceae > Setaria > Setaria italica. Next base: position 6,137,885 of record NC_028456.1, on the reverse strand, counting down.
TCCCTTCTTCAAGAGGATATCGGCCAACTGGTAGAGGACGCTTCGCCGATTCGCCAGCTCTTTGGTGATGTCAGCAGGCAGGTCCCAAAGGAAGCAGAAGAAGCCTTGGCGCCGGCCGCTTACATTGATTCAATGTGGATCCCGGTCTTCAGGGCTCTGCGTCACATGGCTGATCGTGCCAAACTGACCAAGACTCATGAGGAAGAGAACTCGTACAAGCATTGGGCCCAGGAGGTACACCAACGAATTCACTTTCTCGAGGACTCCCGCCCTGGACTCGTCGGCACGATAGACCGCCTTAAACGCCGAAGAGCAGAACTTGCCAAGGAGATGGAGCAAATAACCAAGGAGATAGCCATTGAAGAGAAGAGGCTTCAGGAACTCCCCTCCATTATAGCCGATTTAAAGCAGGACAGGCAGCATCTAGCCCATGAAGCCCTTAGACTCCATCGCCATATGTCAGAAGTTTTAGGGTCGGCAGAGGATGACCAACGGGTTTTGGACTCGGCCGATCAGATCCGGCGTCGAGTGATTGCAGCCATTAACGCCCTTCTGGGTGATCTGTAAAAGTACTGGCCGTCTTGTAAGAACATTAATGCCTTTTGACCGTCCTTCGCGGCACCCTCTTATTTGTTACCCTTTATACTCTGACAAGACGCATCTTACCAAACATCCACGCTTTCTCTACTTATAAATACCAACCCTGGTTTCGCTCTTGAGAATACTCGCTCCACTTGATTCCTTTTTCTCGATTTTGTTTCCGTCGGAGCGTTTGCAGTCATGTCTTCTTCGTCTTCTTCTTTCTCCTCTGTGAATCAGGTAAGAGATCCACCTCCACCCTGTCTTAGTTCGATTCCTTTAAACCATTCCAATTTTTAGGCGGTTATATGTTGGTTTTTTCAGCCAAGGCGCCTTAGTCCTGAACTCGAACGAGCAATCGGGCTCGTGTACTCTGACGAGCCGTTGTCACAAGAAGACAAGGACCTGATTAGGGCACACCGTGAAGAACTTAGAGATCACGTCCCCGTCGACGTCCAACGGATCTGGGACTTCGTCGACGGCAATGACTACGGGCGACCTCAAGTTGATAGGAGCCACCCACTCCCTCATCCGGTTGCCCTTGAAGATGCCGTGGCAGGGACATCGTGCCCAGCGATGGATCAGAGTCATCCTCTTCCTCGCCAAGTTGAAGCAGAGGCCGCGATGAAAGATATGGAAGAACGAAGTATCCGCCTTCTGATAGAACTAGGCCGAATTGAAAGAGAACTCAAGAAGAAGCGTGGTTGATCATTTTTTGTTCTAAGGGCGACTTGTACTACGTCGGCCGTGTAATTTATCATCCGTACCGAATGATAAATCGGCCAATTTCAACGATTATATTTTTTCCTTTAGGCGATTTCTCTTCCGTATCGGTTGTGTGTTTGTTCAGGGACAGGCCCCTTTGTCTTGTCATACTCTGCGATCGATTCTTATGCTCCGACCCATATACTGGGGTAATACCTTTTCAAGTATCTCCTGTTCAAAGCCCTAGTAAACTCTTCTTCTTCGATCGTTTCCAAAATGTAAGCATTTCCCGGGGCATATCGGCCGATCCTATACGGCCCTTCCCAAGTGGGAGACCACTTACCAAATTTAGGATCCTTTGACCCAATCGGCAGTACTAACTTCCATACCAGGTCCCCCGAGGAGAACTGCTTAACTTTGACCTTCTTGTCATAGCATCTAGCTACTTTCTTCTTGTTTTCTTTGATACTGATCAAAGCTCTGAATCGTTGTCCTGCCAAGTCGTCAAGTTTCCTTTTCATGAGCGAGGAGTAATCATCGGCCGTCAGCTGATCTTGGAGTGACGTGCGTCTCGACCTTGTTCTCAACTCCCATGGCAATACCGCCTCATGACCGTATACCAACTGATAAGGAGACACCTTGGTAGCCCCGTGGCAGGCCATCCTGTATGCCCATAGAGCTTCGGTCAGACATAAATGCCATTTTTTGGGTTGTTCTTCTATCTTCCTTTTGATCAACTTAATTATCCCTTTATTGGAAGATTCGGCCTGACCATTAGCTTGAGCATAGTACGGAGAAGAGTTTAGCAGCTTGATCCCCATATCGGCCGTGAACTCCTTGAATTCTCCCGATGTGAACATCGTTCCTTGATCGGTTGTGATAGTCTGAGGGATGCCGAAACGATAGACGATATGATCCCTTACGAAGTCGACCATGGCGGCCGATGTTACGGCCTTTAATGGGATCGCCTCCACCCATTTGGTGAAATAATCTGTGGCTACCAGAATGAATTTATGTCCTTTACTCGACGGAGGATAAATTTGTCCGATGAGGTCTATTCCCCAACCTCTGAACGGCCACGGCTTGATAATTGGATTCATAGCCGATGCGGGCGCACGTTGCACATTCCCGTATTTCTGACAATCTTGGCATCCTTTATAATATTTGAAACAGTCTTCGAGGATTGTCGGCCAGTAGTATCCATTATTCCTAATCATCCACTTCATCTTATGTGCCGATTGGTGGGCTCCACATACTCCTTCGTGGATTTCTCCCATCAGAGTCTTTGCCTCCTCTATTCCTAGACATTTGAGTAGAACACCATCAATCGTCCGGTAGAACAAGTCATCTTCTAGTAACACATATTTCGTGGCCTAAAATAGTATTCGCCGATCCACTTTCTTAGACAGATCTTTTAAATAATCGGTGATCTCTTTTTGCCAGTCGTCGGCCGCGAGCTCCAGAACCATGGCACCTTGAATCGACCGATATTCGAACACGTGCTGGGTGAGCCTATTGGCCTCTTCGTTATAATCCCTTGGGATATGCTCAATAACCGCAGACTTGAATTCGTTCAGAAGCTGGAGGCAATCTTCGTAATAAATCCTTAATATGTCATCCTTGCACTCGGATCTTCCTATTAATTGGTCCACGATGAGCATGGAATCTCCAAAAATCTCGATGGCGTCGGTCTTAATCTCTCTCAGCAATTGTAACCCTTTTAACATGGCTCGATACTCTGCTTGGTTATTAGTGGTGGATGCTTCTATCTGCAGAGAGAAATCATAACTTGCCCCCCGAGGCGACATGAGAACGATGCCGATTCCTGATCCAGCCCCACATGATGAACCATCAAAATATAAGGTCCACGGTACTGGTTCCATGACGGTGATTTCTGGTCCGCAGTGTTGGGTGACAAAATCGGCCATAACCTGACCTTTGATGGCTTTTGCCGATTCATATCGTAGATCAAACTCTGATAAAGCCAAGATCCATTTTCCGATTCGTCCTTTCAAAATCAGCAATGATAGCATGTATTTTACTACGTCGTCTTTGCATACGACTACACATTCTACCGATAACAAATAGTGTCTAAGTTTGCTGCAAGAGAAGTAAAGGCATAGGCATAGCCACTCTACCGGGGGATATCTTGTTTTGGCGTCCAGAAGTCTTCTGCTGACATAATATATTACCCGTTCCTTTCCTTCAAACTCCTGGACTAGGGCCGACCCGATAGCCCGTTCATCGGCTGATAAATACAGCTTAAATGGCTTACCAGTTTGAGGTGGGACCAATACTGGTGGCGAGACCAAGTACTATTTGATGTCTTCTAGCGCCTTGCGTTGCTCTTCCCCCCATACGAACTCTTGGTCGGGTTTTAACTTTAACAATGGTGTGAAGGCCAGGATACGTCCGGATAGATTGGATATGAATCTTCTGATGAAATTGACCTTACCGATCAAGGATTGCAACTCAGTTTTATTCTGTGGGGCCACAACCTTATTGATGGCCGCTATGGTCTTTCAGTTGATTTCTATCCCACGCTCGTGAACCATGAATCCCAGAAACTGTCCGGCGGATACGCCGAAAGCACACTTGTTCGGGTTCATCTTCAGCCCGTGCTTTCTCGTGCATTCCAGTACCTGCCGCAAATCGGCCAGATGTTCCTAGTGCCCTTTTCATTTGACTACGACGTCATCGATGTAAATTTCTACCAGAATACCGATAAGTTTGTGAAATATGTAATTCATGGCTCGCTAATATGTAGCACCGGCATTCTTCAAGCTGAAAGTCATTACCACCCACTCAAATAAACCGAGGTGACCCGGACACCTGAAAGCCGTTCTTGATATGTCTTCCTCGGCCATTAGTATTTGATTATATCCGGCATTTCCGTCCATGAAACTGATAACTTTGTGACCCACGGTGGCATCTATTAGTACATCGACCATCGGCATTGGGTACCCGTCCATCGGCGTGGCCTGATTGAGGTTCCTGAAATCGATGCACACGCGTAACTTCCCATTCCTTTTGTACACGGGTACAATGTTGGAGATCCATTCGGCATAACGGCATTGCCGAATAAAGTTTTCTTCAATTAGCCTCGTGATTTCAGCCTTTATATCGGGTAGGATTTTAGGATTACATCGCCGTGCGGGTTGCTGATATGGCCGATATCCCGGCTTTATGGGCAACCGGTGTTCGACAATAGACCGGTCTAATCCGGGCATCTCATGGTATTCCCAAGCAAAGCAATATTTAAACTCTTTTAATAAATTTGTCAATTTACATTTATATTCCGGATCCAAATTAGCACTAATGTACGTCGCCCTTGGCTTGGTGCCATCACCTAAGTCTATCATCTCTAATGAATCGGCCGACGTGAACCCGTGCCCTAGCTTCCCGTCTTCCCGGACGAACTGATCCATTTAATCTGAATCTTCAGAGACGACTGCTCGGATCGGCTGTAGACCAAAATCAGATACCTTCAGGAAATCAGTGTCCCATATCCTCCTGGATATGCACTTGACATTCTCGCAGCTCCTTTGTTGTGTATCGGCCGCTGCGACACTGTATGCGGAATCGGCGGCGACCACTTCGATGTTGTCGCCGACCCATTGCACGAGGCATTGGTGCATTGTAGACGGGATGCAGCAATTTGTGTGTATCCAGTCTCGGCCGAGTAGCATGTTGTAGGACCCTTTGCCATTAATAATAAAGAAAGTAGTGGGAAGGGTCTTACTGCCGATGGTGAGGTCGACGCAGAGAGCGCGCCGCGGGCAAGAGACACGTTGCCTTCGAAGTCCTTGAGCATCATATTACCATCTTAGTCAGGTCGTCATCACTCTTTCCTAGCTTTCGGAACATGGCGTACGGCATGATGTTAACAGCAGCTCCTCCGTCTACTAGCAATCTGGTGATGGGTCGACCATTGACATGTCCCCTAAGGAACAATGCCTTGAGGTGTTGTCATTTGTCATCCTCGGGTTTCTCGAATGTGGCTGTCATTTCTTCTAAAGCCAATTGCGCCATCTGTTCTTCTATTGCCAACATGTTCTGTCGGTCGGCAGGAGTCATGAACTCCATCGGCAGAATAAAAACCATGTTGACATCAGCTGCCGATTCCTGGTTGTCGTCGTCTTCCCTGTCGTTTCTTTTGGGGCGCCAAATCCGAGGCCTGTCGCTTTTCTTGTCCATCATATGTTGTTGCTCTTCTTCCTGTTGTTCCCATTGGCGGAGATGTTGGATTCTTCATTTTTGAGACTTAGTCAATCTGTCAGGGCACCACCTGGGGTTTATAGTTTTAGTCGATGGTTTGGCGTGTTCCCATTCTGGTTCGCGTCCCAAGGGGTTCTCGTCTGATACCCGAGCATCGGCCATGTCTTCCAGCCGATTATGAGCGCTGACTCTATCTTCTGGTTGGTTGCGCCGATCGAATCTGCCCCCCGGCCTATCATCTCGTTCACGCCTGTCTTCCAACCGGTCATATTGGTCACTTCTGCCCCCCAGCCGATCACGCACTGAAGAGCGCCGATCTTCTTGCTCGCGCCAGTTCCTGCTGATCGGCTCTGGCCTTCCATCTCTGGAATGAGACCTCCTGAATGGCCGATTGTTACGATATGGGCCGTTGCACTCAGGGCAATTATCAGCCGATGGCAACCTAAGGTTTCTCTCCCAGCAGTGGATGAAGAACGGGCATCGCCAGTGATCTTCATGTCGTCGCACTGTCTCCTCCTGGGATCTTGAACTTTCTTGTTGCAGTTGATACTTGTTGAGTAGAAATTGGGAGGTGATGGGCCTGCGTGGTTCTCCTGATCCTCTGCCTTCATCGTCCATCCGTCGTTTCCCCTTGATGTCTTCGGGCGCCGCTTGATTTCTGGGGTTTACGGCGCCGCTCTTTTTAGCCGATTCAGATGTTAGCACCTTGGTCTGGAGTGAATTCTTTCCCGTGTCAACCATGTTGGTGGGGAAGGGGTGGTGATCAATCTTCATCGGCTTGGCCGGCTTTGTCGGGACTACAAATTTGAGCCTGCCTTGTTCGATGGCCGATTGAATTTGCTGTCGGAACATTTTGCATTCGTTTGTATCGTGGGAGGTGGCATTACGCCACTTGCAATATTTCATCTTCTTCAGCTGCTCGGCCGATGGGATCGTATGGTATGGTGAGAGCTTGATTTGTCCTTCCTGCAGGAGAAGATCGAAGATCTTATCGGCCTTTGATGTGTTGAAACCGAATGCTTCCGGCTCCTTTTTACCGAACGAACATGATATCGGCTTTTTTCCTTTAACCCATTCCGCCAGGCCGATTTTTGTTTCTTCTTCGGACTCAGCCTCTTCCAAGTATGCCACCTTTTTCTGGAAATTCCTTCGCGGGTCAAAGGGGCGTACTTCCTGACCAGACAATCGATGCACGATTTGGCTCAGGCTCTCAAACTCTTGTGAAGCATATTTTTGTTTGATATGAGGCAGAAGACCCTGGAAGGCTATGTCAGCCAGTTGTGCATCGGTCAGGGCTAGAGTGTAGCATTTGTTCCTGATCTCCCTACCTCTGTATGTATGAGGATACTGGCTCATCACTTCTCTGTATGAGGCTGGTTAAATCCGAAAGCTTCATCTCGTGTACCCCCGCGTAGAAGTATTTGTGAAATTGCCTCTCTAGGTCAGCCCATGTAATTATTGAGTTGGGAGGCAGCGTAGTAAACCATTGGAAGGCCGACCCGGACAGGGATGACGAGAAAAGGCGCACTCGTAGAGCATCTTGTGTAGCTACCTCCCCACATTGGATGATGAATCTGTTCACGTGTTCCACAGTTGAGGTATCATCCAGCCCCGAAAACTTTGTGAAATCAGGAACTTTGTACCGATGGGGAAACAGCAGTAATTCATAAGTAGGTGGGTATGGCGTCCTGCATGTGTAGGTCTGCACCTTCGGTTTAAAACTGAATTGCTCTTGAATCACCTCCGCTATGCGTGCCGTCCAGTCTGGTTGTTGCTGATGGACTATCGACTGTGGAACCGGCACGTGTTGGTAGACCGGCGGCGGGATGACCGGGTGGTGGATGAAAGCATGCGGCGCCTGATGCCACGCGGCCGGCTGCGTAGTTGGCATCGGTTGTCTCAGTGAACCGGCCGTTTCATCATATAGTACGATCGGCGCAGCGCCTTGGAGTGCTTCCGTTGCTTCTGCCCCCCTGCTCATCTCCGACGTGACTAGCTGATACTGCGGCATCACCGGCCGCGCGGCCGATTGGAAAGGTGCCTGGATCGGAGAGCTTCCATGGCTGGCCAATTGATCCTGGACGGTCGTGGCCGATGGTGCCCCCCAAGGCACTGAATTCAAAGGAGACCACTGCGTGGGGGATAACTGAATGGATTACGGCTGGAGATATGGTGCGCCGTTAGGTCCCAGAGAGATTGATGATGAAGGGGTGCTGGAACCTCCAGTCGAAGCTTGGATCGGCTGAGGAGCCGAATAGGGTATACTTGGATAACTCCTGGTCGGGGCCGTGATAGGTGGGGCATACGCCGGCCCCTGGTATCCCTGGGACACGCCGTTGGCCAAGGAGCTAATGATGGCATTATATACCGTATTAGAAATCACCGGGGATTGATCAATGAAAGCTTGGTAGACCGATTGTTGAACCATCTCGGACATCTTGCCCGAGTCCTCGGCGATTGTGATCTGGCGGGGAGTTGGAAACGGAGCCTTTTTGACAGCTTCCCCGCTCCTGGTATGACTGAAGGATTGTAGACATGTCTTCCGGTAGTATGCCATCTGCTTTTCCAATTCTTCCTTCTGGTCGTCCTTGAGGTCTGCTTCCGTCACCTCGATGACGTTGTCTTCCAAGATTTTGGCAACTTTCGACATAGTGGCGGTTGTATTGGTCCCACTGGGCGTGCCAAAAGTGTGTTGGCGCTAGAAATCGGCCAATCGAATCTCTAGCGTCGGACACACGACCCGGGAGAATCTGCTTAACTCCTGTTCGGGTGATTGCCCTGGTGCGGTTCACGCAGTGTGCCAGCCAATCTGACCTGTTGATTGGCAAGGAAAGAAACGTGTCAGATCCCAAAGGTTGCAATCGGCTAAGGTTCCGATCTCGAGAAAGCTTATCAGCGAATCGGCCGATTTGCTATAATAAAGAAATCGGCTTATAATGTAGCTGATTACCAGGCAACGTTGGTAAAGAAAACTACTAGAGTAATCTAAATAACGCTACAGTAGCAAAACTAGGAATAGATCTAAATCGGCTATGTAGAAAGCAGTAATTTAAGTGATAAGATATGAGAAAGCCGAAAGTTCAATTCCAAGCTAGATAACTAGTGATAAAACTAGAATGACAGGTAAAACCTAGAATTCTAGTGGATATCGATAACTAGTGAATAAATCTAAACGAAACAACAGCGATGTACCCGAAGTTAAAGCTTAGATATTACTCGATAAGCGAAACTTACAGAATCGGCCGGAGATCAAGTTGATGCAGCCCCGCCAACCCGTACGAACTCGTGAAAAGAAGAAAAGTCTTGGCGAAGTCGCCTGCTCGAAAGTAAGTGCGAGGAAAAAGTAGTTTGTTGTATTGATTTGATGATGATTACAGATCTATGAAGGCGGCTATTTATAGCCTGTTACAACCAATCTCTTAACCGACTAGGACTCTATCTCTAGTTTTAAACGAAAACAAATATTTACAAGTATGATTCGTATTGGAGTTGATCATCGCGATCCCATGGGCTGATCCCCTCTTTATCTTCATAGTTCATTTTAAGCCCATATTGGCCCAATTGCTCCAGCCTCCCAATCGGCCGATTTCCACCAACTCCATCCGCCGAAATACTGCAGCACCAATCGGCCGATCCTCACCTGTAGTACCAACCGGTCGATCCTCAACTATAGCACCAATCGGCCGATTCCCAATCGCGACCTCTGTGTCTTGCCGCATCTCTTGATTTCTTCCCTTCTTGACGCCGATTTCATATGTGTCAAAATCTGGCATCAACAGTTTCCTACTACTTCAAAAGGGTATGATTCCATATGGGTTATTGTTGACCGACTTACTAAGTCAGCCCATTTCATCCCCGTCAAGACTACATATCCAATATCGACATATGCAAAGATCTATATAGCCCGGATAGTGTCTTTGCACGGAGTACCAAAGACAATTATCTCTGATCGAGGCTCCCAGTTTGTTTCTAGGTTTTGGGAACAACTGCAAAAAGATATGGGGACTACTCTGATTAGAAGCTCTGCCTATCATCCTCAAACCGGGGGACAGACAGAAAGAGTCAACCAAATCTTGGAGGACATGTTACGAGCTTGTGTCCTTACCTTCTCTAAACTATGGGACGAATGTTTGCCCCTAGCTGAGTTCTCCTATAATAATAGCTATCAAGCTAGTATTAAAATGGCACCTTTCGAAGCCTTGTATTGTCGAAGATACCGAACCCCCTTGAATTGGTCGGAAGTGGGAGAAAGGACACAATTGGGATCAGACTTGGTTATGGAACCTGAAGAAAAGGTTCGGAAGATTTGTAAACATTTAGAAATAGCCCAGTCTCGACAAAAGAGTTACTCAGATAAAAGGAGACGGTCTTTGGAATTTCATGTTCGAGACTTTGTGTACCTAAAGGTATCTCCGATAAAAGGAGTGCAACATTTTGGAATAAAAGGTAAATTAGCACCAAGGTATATTAGTCCTTATGAGATTCTGGAACGAAAGGGTCCGGTGGCGTACAAGCTTTGGTTACCAGACCAACTTGCTTCTATACATGATGTATTTCATGTGTCCCAGCTTAAGAAGTGCTTAAGAGTTCCAGAAGAAATTCTAGAAGATCCAGAAATTGAGCTCGAGTCAGACCTGACCTACGAGGAAAGGCCTATTAAAATTCTGGATCAAAAGACAAGAGATACCCGAACTCAAAGTATTATGTTTTACAAGGTACAATGGAAGAATCATACTCCAGATGAAGCTACTAGGGAACAGGCTAAAGACTTAGAGTCCAAATATCCTGAGCTATTTGAAACTATCCAGATTAGATGAACAAAAGCCACCACCCCACTTTCTTTATACAGAAAAAAGAAGAATATTGTGTCTAAGGCAGTTTCCTTTCCATTCTCAAAAACAAGAATTTAACCCCTGGAATCTCGGGACGAGATTCTATTAAGGGGGAGAGGTTGTCACACTTGGTGTTTCAATCATCAAAGATGGTTAAGAAAAGTTAAAGGCAAATTATGGAGAAAAAGAGAAGAAATTGGCTAAAAGTCAAATTCGAGTCAAATTTGACCGAAATTTGAATTTTGAATTCTAAATTTAGAAAAATTGGCCAAAAACATGGAATAGAAGCTTGAGAGTGTTTAGAACTTTGGGAATCAAGATTGGAGACTAAACTTAGTGCTAAACATCTCAAGAAAAATAGTGGAAAAATTAAAACAGGAGTGTACTGTTCACTGTCCGAAAATGGATTTTCAGAAAAGCAGTGCAAGTATCCATTTTTGAAATTGATTTCTGCCAAATTTTCCAAATAAGTGGACCAAGGCAACTATACAGTGATGAAGTATGAACTTTGGACAAGTATATTCGGGTGTTGTTGATCTGGAACGCTAAAGGGATCAAATTCAAAATTTAGCTCTAAGTCTGAAAATAGTAATAAGTAGCTAAGTTTGGAGCAAATTTTAGAAGGATGTAGTGCAAAAGGTATAAGTGTTTATGAGCAAAATGGAATCTTTGGAAGTTGTAGAACATGAATGGTAGTAGTTGGACTGAAAGGAATGAGTTTGGGCCACTGAAATTAAGTTAACAGAAGTGCAAATGACCATGTTGAAGGTCTGACGAACTGAATAAGGTATTCAAAGGGATTCAGTTAACTGAGGGAAAGAAATTCGAAATTTCCAACATTTGGATGTTTATCTCGGGTAAGAGTTTAAATATGAATTGGAGAGCTCGAGATTATCTTCAAGTTTGCCTAAATGACTTTGGGGCCGTTGGATTCGAAATCGACCATGGTTGAGGTCTGAACTTCGGGTCTCGGAGAAACAAAGAAGGGGGGGGGGGCGACAGAAGCAGGGCATGATGTGTCGTCGTCGATGTCTTCGGTCGTCCGCCAGCGCAGCAGCTACGCCACCTCCTCACCACGCAAGCCTAGCACTAGGCCACGGTGTTGTCCATGCGCGTGGTAAGTCCCTTGAATATCTACCGTTCCCGCCACCGCTTCATACTACCTGGTTTTTCACCGCCGCCCGTAGCTCTCTGTCAAGTCACCGCCGCCAACTAAAATTCCACCGCCACAACGCATCTTCCGTCGATTCCTCTCGCCCACACCTCCGCTGATACCTCACCTACCGCCCGGTTAACTTGTTGTCCAGCTTCTCCGCCGGAGCGCCTATGACCGTCGCCATTCTCGTCCGCTGCTGCAAGACCCCCTGCTCACGGTGAGCACCTCCTTGCCGTCGCTGTCTTTCCTTGTCGTCAGTCGTAGGTAAGTTCTTGGGGTACTAGGAAGCTTTACAGGTAGTCGAAAGGGCGAGTTGCGCCGCCGCCGTGCTTGGCCACGGCCGGCCGTTAGCCTCGCCGCTCGCCGCCGTGAAGAGGATGGCTCCGGCCACCTCCCGGGGAGCTACCGCTGCGCACAGGTGCGCTAGGGCATGGTGATGCTTCCCCGACCTAGCCCCGTTGCCGGTGGGGCGCCGGCCGTCGAGCCGCGCCGCCCCCTGCCGTGCTCGAGTTTTGGCGCGAGAAAGAAGAAGGAGCTGGCATCGGCGAGCCCGCGCGTCAGAAGAACCGGGGAAGGAAGAAGGGCGGCCGGGCGATGGTGATTAGGTGGACCGGGAGTCCAGTAGGCCCAAGTGCCGGTGCGGGCGGTCGATAAAGGAAAGAGGCCGGGGGCCTGTAGGGTCCAGCAGGCCGTGGGCCGGTTTGGCAGGCAGGAAGCTGCGCGAAAGAAAGAAAGGAAGGAGTTGGGTCGTTGGGCCGAGTCAGGAAAAGGAAAGGAGGAGAGGAGAAGAAAACGGCCCAGTGAGCCCAGTAGAGGAGAAATGGGCCGGCGGGTAGAAGGAATAGGAGAAGAGGTGGGTCCAAGCTGCGGGCCTAGTGCAAGAGAGATGGGGTAGGGAGAGGGTGCGTGAGAAAAGTAGGCCGGAGGTTTTTCAGGAAAAATTTAGATTTTCTTTATAGAATAATAGATTAAATCCGAATATCACCATTTAAATCAAAGAAATTTCTAGGGGTGTCCAAAATTAGTGAAACCAATTTTGTTAGGATTGTTTTGTTTTCCTTTATGCATTAAAATTTTTATACCCTAGGAAAAATAATAAAAATTTAAGTATTTGTTTCATGCCTTTTCTTTAAGGTATTTAAATAAATACTTAATCTTTATTAAATGCATAAAATTTGGAATAACATTTTCATAATCACAAATTATTGTTAACTCATAGGAAATTAGGTTTCAAGACTAGAAAATAATTATAACATTTTCTAAAAATAAAAAGAAAAGCCTAAGGTAAGGTTAATAAAGGAAATAAAAATGGCGGGTTAATCTTTTTGGGTTTTTGTGTGTTGGCTTGCAACTTTATCATGATAAATTGTACAGTCACTTGTTGGCTTTGCAACTTTATCATGAAGGAAAGTTGTATAGCCTTGTATTTAAAAAGTTGCATCACTAACCCCTGCATATGCTTTATCATAGACACCGAAGCACCGGAAGAGGATTTCTTGGAATTTCAGAAGGATCTCTGGAGTTTGAAGAGATCATTGAGTAACCCAAGTCTAGAAATGCTTAGTTGCCTAAGTAATTTGTTTACCAAACCTTAAGGAGAAATGTTGGGTCATACATGCTAATTATGAAAAGGTATCTTGGAAGTTGAAAGGCGGACAGAAGCTAAGGATGTAGTTCTGTCTGCGAGATTAATTTGGTTAAGGCCCGATCGTTGTCTTAACCTTTGATCAAGTGATTGACACCTGATTACTTACTCGGTATGGGACCAGTAAAGCCCGGTAGGTTAGTAGACCCTCTGATCGTGAATACTTCGTACCCGTACTTGACGTGCTGGAGCTTGGCAGGGGCGTAGCCTGAAACTCACATGGAGATCAGGCCAGACGTGGGTTCCCATGTGGGGGTGCGTCCCTGCGTCCGGGTAGACTTGTTCCCAATCCTTGGGTTTGCTAATCGAAAGGTCGTTACGTACGACCTGGACAGTCGTACATAGCTGGTGATCAGGGTACTCTCCTGCAGGATGTAATTTAATCCGGATCGCCATAATTCTCGGTTATGAATGCACTTGATCACTGTTGAGCATCGTACTATAATTTCATGAATGCAATATCTTTCCACTAATGATTTGGTGTATAACTTAATGCCTTGTTGCTTGCAAAATATTCATTTTTGTCATCATTTAGAATGATTAGGTAATAACTTAATTGGAATAAAAGATAAGGCTAAGGTCTCACTTTTAGTAAGGTCGTTTGGCAAAAAGTGTGTTAGCCAGTACACCGAAAAAGCTATCATCTAGTTCCAGAAAAACTATTATATTGGTTAATTGGGTAAGCCTTGCTGAGTACCCCGTACTCAGGGTTATCCCTTGTGGTTGTTTTCAGAGGCACCGCAGGAGTCCGCCGAAGAGGAAGCGTCGAAAAATTAGGGTATTGTTACGAGTCTCGCAATACCCTTAGAGGAAAACTTAAATGCTCATCTCCCACCTGAAACTGTTTATGTTTAAATCCTAGAATCTCTTTCTGACCTGCACTGTTAAGTTTATTTCAAACTACGTCCTGTAATAACTCGTATCTCATGTATGTATGTAAAAATGTAATATTTGTTGATGCTTTCCCATCGTGGAAACAATCCTGGTGTATGGCTATGAGACGTGATGTGGATCATTCGAGGAGTCCTAGGGACACTCGACGGACGATCGGACTTATACTGTTTTAAGTATGTCTCGGATAATTGTTGTTCCGACAGCGATTAGGCGCATTTAAACCAGTTTAAGTTAGACGGTTCGGCCACTATATCGTGAGGCAAAGGGAATAACATGTACATAATGTTGTGATGGTTCATCTAATATGATCTTCGTGTGCGTATAGGAGTTGGCACGTCTTGTTAGAGGCCGCTACCGACTATTGGGCTGAGTAGGAGTACTCGGGCCATGTCTACACGTATCCGAACCCAGAGGGTCACACACTTAAGGGGCTAGAATCCCAATTTGGATGTGATCTGAGTTGGATTAGGTTTAGAAGTACTAATGGGCCTCGGACCCAGAGGCCCGTCAGGAACCTCTATAAATAGAGGGGTGGGGGCGCCCTAGGGTTGACACCTTTTGGTGAAACACATCTGCCACGCCTCCCACACCCTCGCCTGTTGCAACTCACGGACCTAGTAGTCCAACTTGCGACGCTTCCTCCCTGCACGTGTGGATACCTTGGAGGTGTTGCTTTTGTAGCACTTGGACGAGCCGCCGACGAGCCGCGGCACGAAGACGATCTTGCTGCACGTGGATGAGCTGCTGAGGAGCTGCTTGACATCGATGTGATCGACTACGTTCGACTACGCTGATCGACTTCGCTGCCCCGACGTGATTCTACATCTTCCGCACCAGTGCGTCGAGTGGTAATCCCGCGATCCTTATACAACAGTTTTCCTAGTTTACACGGTAGAAAAATTTTGATTTGCGCTAGCGTAGTGTGGCGGAACTGCCCAAATTAACTTGGCTAAAATGCATTAAAGTCGCATAACACGTGATTATGCACTTTAACCAAGTCAACCTGGTCGACCGTCGGATTTCATCCGATTAACCACATGAACAGGATCGAGAAGCATCGCTCACACGAAGGTGAGTAGCACAGAGGTTACAACATTCCATCACAAAACTTAGTCTCACAAATTATTACATTAGAGTTCTGAAATTCAAACGAGTTGCCGGGTTCGAAAAGTCAAATAAAACCAGTGGTAGCTAAACGTCGATACATGACATCACGACAGAGCCGATCATGACATCAAAAATCCCTTCCCTCGTCGTCCGAGGAGGGATCCCACTCGACGGTCCAGCCCGGAGGGAGCTGGGTAGGCCAAGTGGTACCAGCAACCAAACTATTGACATCACCTGAAAAAGATTAGCCACAACAAGGCTGAGCAACTAATACTCAGCAAGACTGACCCGTCGAGGGAAAAACACGACCAAGACCTAGACATGCAAGGCTTTCTGGCTCTGGGGTTTCTTTGCCAAAAGCGTCTAAATTGGTCCTTATTTTCAATATTTTAGCTTATGTTCTACGTTCTTTATCCAGTCTAGATTAGCATGTATACTAAGCAAACATGATTTCCAAGCAATTACTTAACAAGCATCAACTTAATCTCGTAATCATGTTTCATCATTACTCAGTGCAGAATAGCGATCAAGTAGTCCCAAACTGTGAGAGGCAGACGAATCGATTCGAATTTATTAACCATGCATGGCGAACCTAATCTCATGACATCCTCGCACCACGAAGGGTCGCTTCATTTGTCAGCCATCCCCATCGATCCCATAGGCACATGTTAGGGCCAAACTGCCTTTGGCATGCAATGCTCCACAGTTCTGACCTCTGCCGTACTGCGGCCGCCATTGCACCCACATGATGCACCATGGGAACGAAGTTCCAAGGACAGCAGGAGTATAAGCCATGACCCAGTTCACTCAGGTACTAGGCTTTCCCATCCCATACTAGGTATGAGATTAGTACTTTCAAACACTTGATCAGGAACGCTGACATATTTCGACCTTGGATCAATCTCCTTTAGACAGACGGGGAAAACCACCAAGTATCGAACATAAGCCCGACCCCGTCCGTCGTCCTTATAGTTGCAACATAAATAAACATTCAACTCCTATAACTCGCGAGTGACAGGAAATCACTCGACTTTTACCGAGACCTATTAAGCATTGCAACTACTCGACCTTAGCAACTAGTATTCAAATCAATGTACTAAGTTCATGCATCTACGGTTTGAATCAACTCCTACAAATGTAAATGCACAATCATACGCATTGTAATTGGCATAAAAGTAAAACAGGGAATTCATGCACCGGGGCTTGCCTTCAGGGAAAGTTAGTGAGTCCTCGGGGTCTTGCTCCAGTTCGGGCTCGCCTTCGAAGGGGTAAAGTTCTGCAGCGGGGTCTTCTTCCGGTGCCGGGTGGAGCTCGTAAGTTCTGTCGGTGAGATTTGCTTCTATACGACATGCACATGCAAACACTTAGTTGGACTTGCGCGTTTAATCAACGATGCAAGGCAAAGCTGAAAACAAGAGTTACAACAGCCATAACAAGGCGAGGTTTGCTTTCTTTTAACTTTAACGGGAGGGGTCGCTTTAAACTTGAGTTCGCGTTGAATGGCGATTGTGTACATATATAGCTCTTCGCATTTTAGAGTTGCATAAAGAGAGTGAAGGGTTGCATTTGGGTGATTTGGGTGCAATTAGCTTAATCACTTATTTCTGAATGTTTTTATGTACCTCTTTCAATTTCCACTCATTTATCGTATTAGAGTTTGTGTTTTCCTTTTATTCCTTTAGGTTGCTTAATTAACCGAAAATGACATCCTATTCAAACAGTAGTTAAAGGCATTGCTAGAATTACCGTATCTCTTTCAAGCCGTCACTAGGTCACCGCAAAAGTTTGGGGGCCAACGGATGACTTAAAAAGAAGTTATATACATTTCATTATTTAAGGTGAAATGAACTTAACTTTTTTCTATCTTTAAACTTACTGTGCAACAGGGGGTGAAACTTAACCAGTGTGTTAAGGGTAGGTTACAGGAGCATTGGTGAATTTTTCAAAATTTTTGAAGGAGATTAACTATTTATTCTATTCCCGTTATAATTACACATGCTTAATGAGGAAGGTGCTTTTCTTTCTGATTTGCATAACACTTTACATTTTTCCTGCAAACTTCTCAGCAAAACAAAACTAACCCAACTAGTTTCACATTTTTTTGAGTTCTGGAACAATTATTATGCAAAAAGCAAAATTTATACTTAGATTACCAATTTAAAGTCAAAACAGTGACTTAAAGTGTTAAACCAGAGCCCTAACCATTTTTCTGAGGTTCTACACATATAAACAAGCACCACAGAGTTGGTTTCATAATTTTTCTACCTTTCTTCTATTTATTAGGATTTAAAAGGCCTAAACCATGATTAAAAGCATAGGATATTATTTACCACAGTAACATGAGCAAACTTATTTTTCTTAGAAACTAGACAGATCAAGGATTCCAACAAAAGTGGTTTGGTATTTTTGTGATTTTTCTATGATTTACTGGGCATTTCCAAAGTTAAACCCTTTTCCTGCTTATTATTAAAAGAAAAGCCATGGCAGACTTGCAAGCTAGCCCCTGGGTTTAAGGTTAAACTACACAGAGGTCCTTTAGTTTCACGTCCAGGCCCCTGGAAAGATTGGGGATGATGCAATGTGGTCCCCGGGGCGCGCGCGGCGGCGGCAGGAAAATTTCCGGCGGTTCGCCAGCGATGATGGGACGACAAGTGGCCGGGAGGGCGCGGGGGCTCACCTGAGCTTGGTTTGGCAGGGTTGGGGCCACGGAGATGGCCGGTGGAAAGCGGAACGCGGCGGCGGTGGCGGAGCTCGGCTGGTGGCGGTGCGGGCGGCGTTCCGGCGCACCGGCGGCATCGGGGAGGCGACGGACTGCTCGGAGATGTACGCGGGGAGGTGACGAAGCGGGCGGCGAAGTCACCGGAGTGCGGGGTGGAGCGGAGGGGTGAGCTCCACAGAAGCTCAGCGGCGGCGCAGAGGAGGAAGCGGTGGCGCGTGTGCGGGCAGTGGCAAAGGGGTGGCGTTGCTGGTGAGAGGGACCCTTTTATAGGGCCGGGGTGGAGCGAAGGGTCGAGGCGGGGCTCCGGTGGGGGAGGGATAAGGCCGGGAGTGGCGGGTGCGTGGGCAAGGTGGCCATTGGCCAGCAGGGCCATTGGGTAGAGGAGGCGGAGCTCCAGGTGGTCTCCGGCGGCGATTGGCCTTGGGCGACGCGCGACTGGGGCTTCTGGTTTGTCGGGCGGGTGAGGCGGAGGGCTACCGTGGGGGTTGGGCGAGCAGGCGGAGGCGCGGGATGGCGTTGGCGTGGCGGCTTCTCCGGCGGACGGGTGCGCGCGCGGTTGGTGGAGCAGAGCCGCGGCAGGAGGAAGCGGACACGCGCGCGGCCGGAGGAAGCGGACACGCGCGCGGCCGGCCGTTGGCTAGCCTGGCGTTCGCCCCGTCCTATCGCAGGCGCGGGTTGGGCACCGTGGCCCTCACCCTGTCGCTGTCGCACTGATGATAGGGCGCCGGCGAGCTACCGGTGGCCGGCGGCCACGCGGCGCGCGGCGCGCGAGCGAACGTGCTCTGGCGCGCGGGCGTCGAGGCTCCCTTTGGGCAGCAAGCCCGACCAGCTTTGGGGCGATCTTTCTCCGGATTTTTCAACACAACTTTCAAAACTCTTTTAAACAAACTTACTCAACTCTGGACGTTCTTCAAACTTTGTTTAAGGTGTCGGTTTAGATTGTGAAAGGATTTGAAGATAATTCGTGGCAAAGTTTGCTAAAAATCTGGAATTCCAGACTTAGCCAAATTTGGCCGGAGAGATAAGATTTCAGGGACTTAGCTATGTTTGAGTCGATTTTTGAGCAGCTTCCAAGTCGAATTAGACCAAGGTGTTATGGAAAGAGTTGTTCTAAAAACTGAGGACTTCAACTTTTATTTAGGGTATTTCTTGATCTTAGTTCAGAAAATTGGAGGAACACCCTCGCCAAGAGGTGTAACCTGCTCAGTTTTCCAGACTTAGGATTTTTAAGGCATTAGCGGTGAGTTGACTGTTTTACCTCACTTTGACCGGTGTTTTGAACAGGTTATGGCCCGATTTGGACCTGGGTCAGTGTAACAAAGTTGGAACACACTCGAGGTACTACAACCTTCATTAAGGGCCTGACTTGAGTTTAGATAGAAGTTTGTGAGGTAAAAACTTGCAAATTTGGAAGAAAACTCGAATTCCAGGACTTAAGAGGTTTTTTAGGGTTGTTTAGTCATCCGGTTTTGATTGCTGTTTTTAACTTCCTTCCACTCCGAATTAGTCAAAGTGCCTTTAACAAAAGTTGTTTGAATTAAAAAGTTTTACAACTCTTATTTGGGCAAAAACTTATGTTTGTATATAAAATTCCAAGTTTTGATTCGAACTCCAAAAAGAACTTCTTAGGGTTATAAAGGTCATTTCACCTTTTTAATTAGGGATTACACAATGGTTTACATTTAAAAGCACTTAATTTAGGTAGAGTTGTTACAGCCTACCCCCCTTAAGGGAATCTCGCCTCGAGATTCAAGTGCAGAAAGAACTAGTGTGGCTGGTGCAACGTACCTCCCTGATCGAAAAGAAAACCGCGGAAGTTAGCATTGAGATACTCTTCCGTATCCCATGTCGCCTCGTCTTCCGTATGGTTACTCCGCTGAATTTTGTACATTTTTACCATTTGCCGACGAGTATGTCTTTCCTTCCGGTCGAGGATCTTAACTGGATACTCTTTATATGATAAATCGGGTTCGATCTCCAATTCTTCCGGGGCAATGATTTCATTTGGAACCCGGATGCACTTCTTGAGTTGTGAGACATGGAAAACATCATGTATCACTGCAATCTTCTCTGGAAGTTTAACTCGGTATGCTACGGTCCACACACCTCTATGATCTCATAGGGACCAATATAGCGCGGAGCCAACTTTCCCTTTACTCCAAAACGTTGTACACCTTTGGTCAGTGAAACCCGTAGGTATACAAAATCCCCAACCTCAAATTGAATAGGTCTTCTTCTTTGATCGGAATAGCTCTTCTGTCGAGACTGGGCGGCCTTGAGATTTTTGCGGATAACTCTCACTTTTTCTTCGGCCTCCATGACCAGGTCAGGTCCATACACCGTTCGCTGTCCGGGTTGCGACCAGCTTAGCGGGGTTCGGCATCTACGTCCATACAAGGCTTCGAAAGGTGCCATTTTCAGGCTAGCTTGGTAACTATTGTTGTAGGAGAACTCCGCTAATGGCAAACACTTATCCCAGTTCTTGTCATAACGAATAGCACAGGTGCGTAGCATATCTTCCAAAATCTGATTAACCCTTTTAGTTTGCCCATCGGTTTGAGGATGATATGTGAAACTACGAATCAATTTAATGCCAAGGGAAAACTGCAAGTGCTCCCAAAAGCGTGCTACAAACTGACTACCTCGATCAAAGGTGATCGTTTTAGGTACACCATGCAAGGAAACAATCCGGTCAAGGTACAGTTCTGCATATTTCTGTATGGCGTGGGTGGTGTGCACTGGAAGGAAATGTGCTGTTTTGGTTAGTCGGTCTACTATAACCCATATGGAATCATGCTTGCGGGAGGTATTGGGTAGTCTGACTATAAAGTCCATGCTTATATCTTCCCATTTCCATGAGGGAATATGCAGCGGCTGCAAGGGGCCAGCTACCCTCAAGTGGCTTGCCTTGACTCGCTGACAGGTATCACACTCTGAGACATATCGTGCAATGTCGGGTTTCATCCCACTCCATCAAAAATTTTGTCGGAGGTCGTGGTACATCTTGGTACTACCAGGGTGAATCGAGAACTTGGAAAGATGTGCTTGGTCTAGAATTTTTTTCTTAAGATCGGGGTCATTTGGAACTAGAAGTCGAGCTTCATAATGTACCACTCCTTTCCAATCCTGTCGGAAATGTTTATATCCCTCATCCTCCTGTGCGAGTTTCTCTATGATAAGGTGTTGGCGCTAGAAATCGGTCAACCGAATCCCCAGCGTCTGACACACGACCCGGGAGAATCTGCTTAACTCCTGTTCGGGTGATTGCCCTGGTGCGGTTCGCGCGGCGTGCCAGCCAATCTGACCTGTTGATTGGCAAGGAAGAATACGTGTCAGGTTCAGAAATCACGATCGGCTAAGTTTCCGATCTCGAGAGAGCTTATCAGCGAATCGGCCGATTTGCAGTAATAAAGAAATCGGCTATAAGGCAGCTGATCACTGTAGCCTTGTAGATGGAAAACTACTAGAGTAATCGACACAACGCTATGATAACAACACTAGGAATAGATCTAATCGGCAATATAAAAATAGATGAATTTAATAGCAGAACGTGAAGAAAACCGAAACTACCGATTCCTAGCTGGATAACTGGTGATAAAACTAGAAAGACAGGTAAAACCTATGATTCTAGTAAATATCGATAACTAGTGAATAAATCTAAACGAAACAACAGCGATACGCCCGAAGTTAAAGCTTAGATATTACTCGATAAGCGGAACTTACAGAATTGGCCGGAGATCAAGCTGATGCAGCCCTGCCAACCCGCACGAACTCGTGAAAAAGAGAAAAGTATTGGCGAAGCCGCCTGCTTGAAAGTAAGTACAAGGAAAAAGTAGTTTGTTGTATTGATTTGTTGATATCTACAGATTTACAAAGGTGGCTATTTATAGCCCCGTACAGATGACTCCTTAACTGACTAGAATTCTATCCCTAATTCAAATAGAAAACGAATATTTACAAGCACGATTCGTGCTAGGTTGGTTACTATACACTTCATGGGCTGATCTCCCCCTTATCCTTCTATTCTTTTCCAAGCCCATACAGGCCCAATTAAACCAACCTCCTAATCGGCCGATTCCTAATCGGCAAAAGGCAACCGATTGGGACCCCGGCGCGTACGATCCGAAGCGAGGGAGAAGTCACCAGCCGATCTTGCACTGTAGCACCATTCGGCCGATTCCCAACCGTACTTTGCCAATTCCCTCTCTTCTTGGCGCCGATTTTACTAGTGACGAAATCTGGCGTCAACACATGCCCCCCAGTTTCGGAGTAAAACATAGTCTTTTACTTCGAAATTCTTTTCAACTTCTCCTCCGAAACAGCCGCAATGAAAATATCCTTCCATTTCGCGGTCTTCCAGCTGATGATTGCAATCCTTTCGAAACGGGCGCCCATGACAACCACTACTCCCGAAAAACTCGAAACGCCGGCACGGTAAAAATTCCATTTTTACCCCTTCTTCGGGCGTCCTTTAAATAGCGGTTCACCCCGCACTACATCTTCAAGCTCACGTCTTTCTCCCTCAGCGCGCGCGCCTTCTTCTTTCCTTAGCACCTTTCCCTTGCCGCCGAAGCTTTCTAGCGCCATCCTCCTGTCGCTTCTTCCCTTCTCCTCCAATGGCGGCTCCTTCTGGCAGCTCTCCAGCGCGCGATGCTCCGGAAGTAACACCTCCGGCGGTAGTGGCGACGGCAGTTGCTCCATCGACAGAAGAAGGAGCTTCATCGGAGATCCCAATGGCGATCTCCATCACGGCCTCATCATCCGCATCTGCACCGGCGACCACGCCGACCACATGGAACTTCATCCCAGAGGTATTTACCGAATCCTTCTTCTATCGGCAATGCATTTACTTTAGATCTGTTTCTTACCTTTTTACACCCCCTTTCCTTTTTTAGGCGGTTAGGCATCGCATTACTATCCATCTTACGGGAAATCCCGGCCTTATTTGTCTCGGACCTATGGGGAACCCAGATCCAATAGAGCTTATCAATTTAGAAACCCACAGGATCCCCTTCAAACAATCCGGTATGGACCTGGATCACTGGTTGGGTACTTTTAGGTCCTGGCCGAATGAAACCCCAGGTTGGAGGGAGTGGTACCAACGGGTAGCCGCGTCAAAGAGTGTCTCATGGGACGAGCTCAAAATCGGCCAGTGTATCAACCTGTCGTTATCCTAGATGGAGAGAAATGAGCCGTTGGTAATAGCGGCTTCTTACTTTTGGTCTGATGCACTCAATGCTTTCTTATTTGGGCACGGACCTATGACCCCAACACTGGCCGATGTGGTTCTGTTGACCGGCCTTGACATTTCTTCCCCGGATACACCTTTCCACCTTTTAGCCGCAATGTCACATCGGCTGGACACAAGGGGAATCGGCTGGTTCATCAGATGTAATAAAAGAGCTGGGTCCGTTGAGAATAGGGAGCACACGGCCTTCTTAATGATGTGGTTAGAAAAACACTTCTTTTGTGGAAGAGCCGCCGGCCCATCAACCAACACCTAGGCTTTAGCCGAAGCACTGTCCAGAGGAAACCGTGTTCCCCTTGGGAAACACTTGCTAGGGGCAGCGTACCACATGCTCCACCAAATCGACGTCAGACTATCCAAGGGAGAGCCAATCGGAAATCCAGGCAGACCCTGGTGGTTCATCAACCTATGGCTGAACCTCTATATGAGCGAGATCACTCAGCAGAGGGTGGACCGTATGATGTTCCCCAACATCGAATCGGCAGAAGATCCTACCGAACGTCGCCGATGCATGTCTTTTGGTGAAGCAGCGTCGGCCTTTCCAGGTTACACGTATTCTGCTACAAAAGTAGCCGAGTACTTTCGATGCTTTTATAACGGTTTTAATGAAGATGCAACCGTTTGGTTTCCTTATCGGCGGGATGACCCAATCTTTGAACTCCCAACCTCCTTCGACTCAATCACTGGCCGATTCGACGAAGAACTCAACGATGAATTAATCAAGCCAGGAATCTTGCCAGCCAACTTCTTTTCGGGGAAAGATGCCCCCACGTACGAGTTCTACAACCCCTCTGTTGCAGCTCGTCAGTTCGGCATGGGTCAGCTGCCGATTCAAGTGTACTTCGCTGGCCGAGTCAAGTTCAGAGATGAGCTCACATCCGGTCTGGACTACAGTCGGGTACGAGACCGGATCCCGGACTCTAACACCATTGACCTGAACAACTGGATAGTAGCTCCTTTTGCTGACCAGCCATTCAAACTCTGGTGGGCCGATTGGAAGCAATTCCTCTTCTGCAATTCGGCATCGGCATACTGCAACCTCCTAGATCCAGCCAACATCGACCCGAATGCCGAGGTATTTTCCTTAGCCGATTTTTACTCCTCTTAACGCGACTGAGCACTAATGGTTTTACTATTTCTTCAGGCCGAGAATCGTACTCCTCCAACACACAGCCGGAGTGGTCGGCTAATAGAGGGTCATCATCCATACACCTCCTACCCTCTCATCGGCTATGATGCTCCGACTGTGGACGTGATTGCTGGCCGATCGAAACAAGTTCAGAAGAGAATCACCAAGAAGACCAGTCGCCGAGTCCGAGCCCGTATAGAATCGGCGGATCCTCCTATGCTTGTATCGGCAGAGACTCCGGCCGCGCCACCCCCTCAGGCCACCAAAGATGACGATACTCAAGTCATCGCACAAGCTGGGGCAGCCACCGCATCATTGTTGTTAGAAGCCGTTCAGGTAAACTTATGTTTTATTTCTCCCAATTGTCGTCCTGATATTAATCCTTCTTATCTTAGACTGCACAGAGAACTCCCATGGACACACAACCATCGGCAGTAACCCAATCGGCCATCGACGCGCCCCCGCTTCCGTCCGTTGAGGTACAGCACTATCTCACCGATTCTCCCTGGTTTTTGCATAATATACTTATTCAACCTTCTGACACAGGTCATCGGTACGCCAAGCGCTCCTCAACCACTGGTCTTCTCTCAGGGAGTTGGTCCAAGCACCGCGCCGATCGTCGTGGAGTCTTCCTCTTCTGATGAACCCATGGTACAAGCCCCTGAGCAAGGCACGACGGCTTCCCAAATGCAACACGAAGAAATTCGCTTCAAAGCGGTAAGTTATCTTCCGACTTTATTTAGCCGATTTGCTTCCACCCTCAGCCGATTTATTTTTCCTCTTTACTATCTCCAGGAACAAGATACCCCTGACAACAGCCTCTTCTCGTTTGCGGTTGCCCTCTCCGATGATGAAGAAGTCGCTTCCCACCAAGTCCCCTTGAGTTCCATCCCTGACGACGTCCGAGCCAAACTTACTAGTATCCGATCCCTTCTTCAAGGGGACATCGGCCGATTAGTAGAAGATGCCTCACCGATTCGGCAACTTTTCGGTGACATCAGCGGACGGGTACCAGAAGAGGCGGAGGAAGCCTTGGCGCCGGCTGCATTCATCGAGTCCATGAGGATCCCGGTCTTCAGAGCCCTCCGTCACATGGCCGATCGCGCCAAGCTGGCCAAGACTCGTGAAGAGGAGGACGCGTTCAGACGTCAAGCTCAAGAGGCGCACCAGCGTATCCATTTTCTGGAGGACTCCCGCCCAGGGATCATCGGTGAGATAGACCGCCTCAAACGTCGGAGGGCAGAGCTCGCCAAGGAAATGGAGCAAGTGACCAAGGCAATCAGTGCCGAAGAGAAAAGGCTCCAAGAACTCCCTTCTGTCATTGCCGATTTGAAACGGGAGAGGCAACACTTGGCCCACGAGGCCCTAAAACTCCACCGCAGCGCATCAGAAGTCCCTGGATCGGCGGATGAAGACCAACGGGTCCTGGACTCTGCCAATCAGATCCGGCGTCGGGCGATCGCAGCTATCGATACCCTTCTGGGTAATCTATAAAACACTGACTATTTTGTACGAACATTTAATAACTGCTTTGACCGTCCTTCGCGACGCCCTTTCTATTTATTGCCTTTCTTATTTCCGACGGGACGCGCCCTTGCCAAATATCCACACTCCTCTCTCTTATAAATGCCGGCCTAGACTCCCCCTTCCGAGAGCACCAACTTGGCTTTCGGCTTTATTCTCTCACCCTTCTCGTCGGCGCGACCTTCTGTCATGTCTTCGTCGGCCTCCTCCTCCTCTGTCAACCAGGTGAAACCTTGGCCTTGATTCCCCTTTTTCTTTTTAGATCTTAGGAAGAGGATGCCCCTTTTTAATCTCTCTTTGTTTCAGCCTCGGCGTCTTAGCCCCGAGCTCGAACGCGCCATTGAGCTCATACACTCTGAGGACCCATTGTCGTCAGAGGATAAGGACCTGATCAGGGCTCATCGTGACGAACTTCAAGAACACATCACCACGGAGGCCTGTGTGGTCTTGGACTTTCTGGAGAGCAACGGTCGCCAGCGATCTCCGACCGACAGGAGTCATCCGCTTCCTCCGCGAGTCGTCCTTGAAGACGCGGCGGCAGGAACTTCGCGCCCGGCCATGGATCAGAGCCACCCTCTCCCCCGTCAAGTCGAAGCGGAGGCTTCAATGAAAGAAATAGAAGACGAGTACCTCCGTCTCATGATAGAGTTGGGTCGGACTGAGAGAGAATGTAAGAAACAGGCTGGTGAGGCTTCGGAGATGGACGAGGAGTACATCCGTCGTATGATAGAATTAGGCCGAGCTGAGAGGGAGCGCAAGAAGAAGAATTATATTTTTGTTCTAAGGGCGACTTGTATCTTGTCGGCCGTGTAATCCATCATCCGTACCGAATGAATACATTGGCCGATTTGGACGACTATGTGCCTGAACCGTTTTGTATCGGCTGTGTGTGATTATATTACGGTCAATCCCTCATGCTCCGACCCATATACTGGGGTAGTATCTTTTTAAGTACCTTCCGTTCAGAGCTCTAGTAAATTCTTCTCCCTCTATTGTTTCCAAAATGTAAGCATTCCCTGGAGCACATCTGCCAATTTTATACGGCCCTTCCCATGTAGGGGACCATTTTCCGAACTTAGGATCTTTTGACCCAATCGGCAATACTAGCTTCCAAACCAAGTCCCCAGGGGAAAATTGTTTAACTTTGACCTTCTTATCGTACCACCTGGCTACTTTCTTTTTGTTTTCCTCAATGCTTATCAAAGCTCTCAATCGCTGGCCAGCCAAGTCATCGAGTTCCCCTTTCATGAGCGATGAGTATTCATCGGCCGTTAACTGGTCCTGGAGCGAAATGCGCCTCGATCCCGCCCTCGATTCCCATGGTAGTACCGCATCATGACCGTACACCAACTGATAAGGACATAACTTAGTGGCCCCATGACAAGCCATCCTGTACGCCCACAAGGCCTCGGTCAAACATAGATGCCACTTCTTCGGCTGCTCTTCGATTTTCCTTTTGATTAACTTAATTATACCTTTGTTGGAGGATTCGGCCTGACCATTAGCTTGGGTGTAATACGGAGAAGAGTTCAACAATTTGATCCCCATATCGGTTGTAAATTCCTCGAATTCCCCCAATGTGAACATTGTTCCTTGATCGGTCGTTATAGTCTGAGGGATGCCGAATCGGTAGACGATATGATCCCTTATGAAGTCGGCCATGATAGCCGATGTCACGGCTCTTAACGAAATTGCCTCTACCCATTTGGTAAAGTAATCGGTAGCCACCAGAATAAATTTGTGCCCTTTGCTTGATGGTGGGTAAATTTGGCCGATAAGGTCTATTCCCCATCCCCTGAACGGCCATGGCTTGATAATGGGATTCATGGCCGATGCGGGTGCACGCTGGACATTCCCGAATTTCTGACAATCCTGACACCCCTTATAATATTTGAAACAGTCTTCGAGGATCGTTGGCCAGTAGTACCCATTATTCCTGATCATCCACTTCATCTTATGGGCCGATTGGTGTGCTCCACATACCCCTTCATGGATTTGTCCCATTAGAGTCTTGGCCTCCTCTGTTCCAAGGCATTTGAGTAGAACACCGTCGATCATTCGGTAGAACAGGTCGTCCTCGAGCAGTACGTATTTAGTAGCATGAAAACGTACTCGTCGTTCCACCTTTTTAGACGGATCTTTCAGGTAGTCGGCAATTTCTTTTCGCCAGTCATCGGCCGCGAGTTCTAGAGCCATAGCGCCTAGAATTGGCCGATATCCAGATGCGTGCTGGGCGAGCTTGTTGGCACCCTCATTGTGGTCCCTTGGGATGTGCTCGATTACTGCCGATCTAAATTCTTTTAAGAGCTGTAAGCAATCTTCGTAATAAATTCTTAGTACGTCGTCCTTGCATTCGGACCTTCCGGTCAGTTGATCCACAATAAGCATGGAATCCCCGAAGATTTCAACAGAATCGGCCTTGACTTCTCTTAATAGTTGTAGGCCCTTCAGTACAGCTCGGTACTCCGCTTGATTGTTAGTGGCGGTGGTTTCTATCGGCAGAGAAAAATCATAGCTTGCCCCCCGAGGCGATATGAGAACGATGCCGATTCCTGATCCGACC
Organism: Setaria italica; assembly: GCF_000263155.2. Classification (NCBI taxonomy): domain Eukaryota; kingdom Viridiplantae; phylum Streptophyta; class Magnoliopsida; order Poales; family Poaceae; genus Setaria; species Setaria italica. The sequence goes on along the minus strand of NC_028456.1, from coordinate 6,109,566 downwards.
CCACATGACGACCCATCAAAATATAAAGTCCAAGGTGCCGGCTCTACGAGGGTAATCTCCGGTCCGCAGTGTTGGGCGACGAAATCGGCCATGACCTGACCCTTGACGGCTTTTGCCGATTCATACCGCAGGTCGAACTCTGATAATGCTAAGATCCATTTGCCGATTCGTCCTTTCAAGATCGGCAGTGATAGCATGTATTTTACTACATCATCTTTGCATACGACCACGCATTCTGCCGACAGTAAATAGTGCCTGAGTTTAGTGCATGAGAAGTAAAGACATAGGCACAACCGCTCCACTGGAGGATATCTTGTTTCAGCGTCCAGAAGTCTTCTACTGACATAATAAATTACCCGTTCCTTGCCTTCGAACTCCTGGACTAGAGCCGACCCAATAGCTTTTTCATCGGCTAATAAGTATAGCTTAAACGGCTTACCAGTCTGAGGAGGAACCAATACTGGTGGTGAGACCAGGTATTGCTTGATATCTTCCAATGCTTTGCGCTGCTCCTCCCCCCATATAAATTCTTGGTCAGGCTTTAACTTCAGCAGTGGTGTGAACGCCTGTATCCGCCCAGATAGATTAGATATGAATCTTCTGATGAAATTCACCTTGCCGATTAAAGACTGCAATTCGGTTTTGTTCTGCGGGGCCACGACTTTGTTGATGGCCGCTATGGTCTTCCGATTGATCTCTATCCCTCGTTCGTGCACCATGAATCCTAAGAACTGTCCGGCGGATACGCCGAAAGCACATTTATTAGGATTCATCTTAAGCCCGTGTTTCTTGGTGCACTCTAGCACTCTTCGTAAATCGGCCAGATGCTCTTCGTGACCTTTGGACTTGACTACGACGTCATCGATGTAGATCTCTACCAGAATGCCAATGAGTTTGTGAAATATGTAATTCATGGCTCTCTGATACGTAGCGCCAGCATTCTTCAAGCCAAAAGTCATCACCACCTACTCGAATAAACCAATATGGCCTGGGCATCTGAAGGCCGTTTTGGGTATGTCCTCTTCGGCCATAAGTATCTGATTGTACCCAGCGTTCCCGTCCATGAAGCTAATAATCTTGTGCCCCGCGGCAGCGTCGATCAGCACATCGGCCGTTGGCATGGGGTAACCATCCATCGGTGTGGCCTGATTAAGATTCCTAAAATCAACGCAAACGCGTAGCTTTCCATTCTTCTTGTACACTGGTACAATGTTGGAGATCCACTCGGTATAACGGCATTGCCGAATAAATTTTGCTTCGATTAGCCGAGTTATTTCAGCTTTTATGTCTGGTAGAATCTTAGTATTGCAGCGCCGTGCAGGCTGTTGGTACGGCCGATACCCTGGTTTTATGGGTAGCCGATGTTCAACAATAGATCGATCTAAACCGGACATCTCATGATACTCCCAAGCAAAACAATCCTTAAATTCTCTTAACAGGTTTGTCAATTTACACTTGTATTCTGGGTCTAAATTTGCACTAATGTAAGTTGGCCTTGGTTTGGTACCATCGCCTAAGTCTATCATCTCTATGAATCGGCCAACGTGAACCCGTGCCCTAGCTTCCCATCTTCTCGGGCGAACTGATCCATCTATTCTGAGTCTTCAGAGCTGACTGCTCGGATCGGCTGCAGGCCAAAATCGGTGACCTTCAGGAAATCAGTTTCCCATACTCTGCCGAATATGCACCTGACGGTTTCGCAGCTCCACTGCTGCGTGTCGGCTGCCGCGATGCTGTACGCGGAATCGGCGTTGACTACCTTGATGTTGTCGCCGACCCATTGTACGAGACATTGATGCATTGTTGACGGGATGCAGCAATTTGCGTGTATCCAGTCCCGGCCGAGTAGCATGTTGTAGGATCCCTTGCCATTAATAATAAAGAAGGTGGTAGGAAGGGTCTTACTGCCGATGGTGAGGTCGACGCAGAGAGCGCCGCGAGCGTTTGACACGTTGCCCTCGAAGTCCTTGAGCATCATGTCCGTCTTGGTCAAGTCGTCGTCGCTTTTTCCAAGCTTCCGGAGCACAGCGTATGGCATGATGTTGACCGCAGCTCCTCCGTCTACCATCAGTCTAGTGAGGGGGCGGCCGTCGACATGCCATTTAAGGAACAGCGCTTTCATGTGTTGTCGTTTGTCATCTTCGAGCTTCTTGAACGTGGCCATCATTGGCTCAAAAGCCAACTGTGCCGTCTGTTCTTCTATCGCCGATATATCCTGTTGATCGGCGGGAGTCATGAATTCCATCGGCAGTATGAAAACCATGCCGATCTCGGCTGCCGATTCGTCACCCGCCGATTCGTCGTCTCCTTTATCGTTTCTTTTGGGGCGCCACACCCGAGGCCTTCCTTCCTTCTTGTCCATCGTGCTCTGTTGTCCCTCTTCTTGCTATTCCCATTGGCGGAGACGTTGGATTCTTCGTTTTTGAGACTTGGTCAACCCATCGAGACACCTCCTGGGGTTTATTGGTCTGCCCCCTGACTTGGCGCGTTCCCACTCCGGTTCGCGTCCTAACGGGTTTTCGTCTGTCACCCGAGCATCGGCCATCTCTTTGAGCCGGCTGTGAATGTTGGCCTTGTTTTCTGACCGGTCATGCCAATCAGTCCTGCCCCCCTGCCTGTCATGGCGTCTATCTTCCGACCGATCATATCGGTCACTTCTGCCCCCCAGCCGATCACGCACGGGAGGGCGCTGGTCATCTTGGTTGTGCCAATTCCTGCTGATCGGTTCTGGCCTTCCGTCTCTGGAGCGAGACCTGTTGAACGGCCGATTGCCACGATATGGGCCATTGCATTCTCGGCAATTATCGGCCGAAGGTAGCCTGAGGTTGTTTTCCCAACAGTGGATGAAGAACGGGCACCTCCAATGATCTTCGTGCCGTCGCATCGCTTCTTCCCGGAATCTTGAGCGTTCATGCTGATGTTGGTATTTCTGGAGCAGGAACTGGGAGGTACTGCGTGGCTCTTCTGATTCGCCATCGTCGTCCTCCATCCGCCGCTTCCCCTTGACATCTTCAGGCGTAGCTTGATTTCTGGGGTCGACGACGCCACTCTTCTTAGCCGATTCGGACGTTAGCACCTTTGTTTGGAGCGAATTCTTCCCCGTATCAACCATGTTGGTGGGGAAGGGGTGCTGGTCGATCTTCATCGGCTTGGCCGATTTTGTCGGCACTTCAAATTTAAGTCTGCCCTGCTCAATGGCCGACTGTATCTGCTGCCTGAAGATTTTGCATTCATTAGTATCATGGGATGTGGCGTTGTGCCACTTGCAGTATTTCATCTTTTTTAGTTGTTCGGCAGAAGGTATTGTATGATACGGCGAGAGTTTAATCTGTCCTTCCTAGAGGAGAAGGTCGAAGATTTTATCGGCCTTAGTCGTGTCAAAACCGAACACCTCCGGCTCCTTTTTGCCGAATGGGCATGATATCGGCTTCTTTCCATTGATCCACTCCGCAAGTCCGACTTCAACATCTTCCTCGTCCTCTAACTCTTCCAGGAACGCCACTTTCTTCTGGAAATTCCTCCGTGGATCGAAGGAACGTACCTCCTGTCCAGACAATTAGTGGACGATCTGGCTCAAACTCTCGAACTCCTGTGAGGCGTATTTTTCTTTGATGTGGGGCAGAAGGCCTTGAAAAGCTATATCGGCCAACTGCGCGTCGTTTAGAGCCAGGGAATAGCACTTGTTCCTGATTTCCCGAAACCTCTGTACATATGAGGATATCGGCTCGTCACTTCTTTGCCTGAGGCTGGTCAAATCGGACAGCTTCATCTCATGCACCCCGGCGTAGAAGTATTTGTGGAACTGTCTTTCTAAATCGGCCCATGTGATAATCGAGTTTGGTGGCAATGTCGTGAACCACTGGAATGCCGATCCGGACAAAGATGACGAGAACAGCCGCACCCGTAGAGCATCTTGCGTAGCTGCCTCTCCGCATTGGATGATGAATCTATTCACGTGCTCCACGGTTGAAGTATCATCCATCCCCGAGAACTTGGTGAAGTCAGGAACTTTATACCGATGGGGAAACGGCAATAGGTCATATGTAGATGGGTATGGTGTCCTATAGGTGTAAGTTTGTACTTTCGGCTTTAAGCTGAATTGTTCTTGAATCACCTCCGCAATACGTGCTGACCAATCTGGCTGTTGCTGGTGAACCGTTGGCTGAGGTATTGGCACGTGTTGGTATACCGGAGGTGGAGTAGCTTGATGCTGAGTGAAAGCAGGTGGCATCTGAGTAAAAGCCAGCTGTGTATTGAAAATCGGCTGTTTGAATGAGCCACTTGTTTCATCATACAACATGAGCTCTGCTGTCTTGTTGACCTCCGGTGCGACAGGCTGGTATGGCGGCAGGGTCGGCCGAGTGGCCGCCTGGAAAGATGCCTGGAATGGTGGGTTCCCTTGACTGGCCGATTGATTCTGACCAGCCGTGGCTGATGGTGCCCCCCAAGGCGATGGGCTAACTGGAGGGAATGGTGCAGAAGACAGTTGGATGGAGTTATACCCCATAGGAGCTGATGATGAGGAAGCACCTGAACCCCCGACAGAAAATTGGATCGGCTGTGAAACCGAATTCGAATAATTCTGATTTGGTGGAATCGGCTGAAAATATGCCGGTCCCCTGTATCCTTGAGGTATCCCACCAGCGAAGGAGTTGACAACGGCGTTGTACACCATATTTGAAAGTACCAGGGACTGATCAACGAAGGCGTGATAAACGGACTGTTGAACCATATCGGCCATTTTGGCCGAGTCTTCAGAAATCGTGATCTGGCGGGGAGCGGGAAACGGAGTCTTCTTGATAGTCTCCCCACTTCTGGAGCGACTAAAAGACTGCAAGCAAGCTTTCCGGAACTGTGCCGTATGCTTATCCAGTTCTTCCTTCTGGTCGTCCTTTAGATCTGCTTCCGTCACCTCGATGACGTTATCTTCGGAGACTTCAGCAGCTTTCGACATGATGGCGGTTGTACTGGTCCCACCGGGCGTGCCAAAAGTGTGTTGGCGCTAGAAATCGGTCAACCGAATCCCCAGCGTCTGACACACGACCTGGGAGAATCTGCTTAACTCCTATTCGGGTGATTGCCCTGGTGCGGTTCGCGCGGCGTGCCAGCCAATCTGACCTGTTGATTGGCAAGGAAGAATACGCGTCAGGTTCAGAAATGACGATCGGCTAAGTTTCCGATCTCGAGAGAGCTTATCAGCGAATCGGCCGATTTGCAGTAATAAAGAAATCGGCTATAAGGCAGCCGATCACTGTAGCCTTGTAGACGGAAAACTACTAGAGTAATCGACACAACGCTATGATAACAACACTAGGAATAGATCTAATCGGCAATATAAAAATAGATGAATTTAATAGCAGAACGTGAATAAAGCCGAAACTACAGATTCCTGGCTGGATAACTGGTGATAAAACTAGAAAGACAGGTAAAACCTATGATTCTAGTAAATATCGATAACTAGTGAATAAATCTAAACGAAACAACAGCGATACACCCGAAGTTAAAGCTTAGATATTACTCGATAAGCGGAACTTACAGAATTGGCCGGAGATCAAGCTAATGCAGCCCGGCCAACCCGCACAAACTCGTGAAAAAGAGAAAAGTATTGGCGAAGCCGCCTGCTTGAAAGTAAGTACAAGGAAAAAGTAGTTTGTTGTATTGATTTGTTGATATCTACAGATTTACAAAGGTGGCTATTTATAGCCCCGTACAGATGACTCCTTAACTGACTAGAATTCTATCCCTAATTCAAATAGAAAACGAATATTTACAAGCACGATTCGTGCTAGGTTGGTTACTATACACTTCATGGGCTGATCTCCCCCTTATCCTTCTATTCTTTTCCAAGCCATACAGGCCCAATTAAACCAACCTCCTAATCGGCCGATTCCTAATCGGCAAAAGGCAACCGATTGGGACCCCGGCGCGTACGATCCGAAGCGAGGGAGAAGTCACCAGCCGATCTTGCATTGTAGCACCATTCGGCCGATTCCCAACCGTACTTTGCCAATTCCCTCTCTTCTTGGCGCCGATTTTACTAGTGACGAAATCTGACGTCAACATAAGGTTTATCTCTTCATCCTCTAGTTGTGCTAGAGTTATTCAGTCAAGCAGGGTGGGCTCCAGAGAAATATGACTTAAGGTGCCATGTGGAAAAATTTCCAAGTTGAGTTTAGCCATTTCATGACACAGGGTCTCAGCATAATTAATCGCCGATAAGCAGTTACAATGGATTTTGCGGTTGAGAGCATCTGCAACTATGTTGGCCTTGCCTGGGTGATAATGCACTTCTAGGTCATAGTTTTTGATTAATTCTAGCCATCTTCTCTAACGCATGTTGAGGTCTGCTTGAGTGAATATATACTTAAGACTCTTGTGATCTGTATAGATGTTGCATCGGGTTCCCATAAGATAATGCCTCCATATTTTCAGAGCATGCACGACTGCTGCTAACTCAAGATCATGGGTAGGGTAATTCAACTCATGTGGCCGTAACACTCGCGAGGCATAGGTAATGACTCGGCTATCTTACATAAGAACACAACCAAGTCCAGTGCCAGAGGCATCGCAATATACATCAAACGGCCTGGTGGTGTCGGGCTGAGCTAAAACTGGCGCAGAGGTCAATAACTGTCTCAGGGCGTGGAAGGCTTCTTGACATTTGTCGCTCCACACAAACTTAATTCCCTTCTTTAGCAGTTCCTTCATTGGCTTAGCTATTTTTGAAAAGTCAGGAATGAAGCGACGGTAGTAACCTGCTAAACCAAGGAAACTTCAAATTTGATGAACTGAAGTGGGCGGCTTCCAGTCCATTACTTCTTGCACCTTGCTGGGGTCTACTGCTATACCGTCTCTGGATATGGTGTGTCCCAAGAATTTAACACTGTCCAGCTAGAAGTCACACTTAGAGAATTTGGCATAGAGTGGTGGTCTCTTAAGCGTTGGAGTACAGTATGTAGGTGCTCTGCATGCTCTTTCTCATTCTTCGAGTACACCAGAATATCGTCAATGAATACCACGATGAATTTGTCAAGTTCGGGCATAAACACCGAATTCATGAGGTACATGAAATAAGCCGGTGCATTAGTAAGCCCAAATGACATGACTAAGTACTTGTAGAGTCCATATCGAGTAGAGAAGGCAGTCTTTGGAATGTCGCACGGGCAGATCTTGATTTGATGGTAGCTAGAACGGAGGTCAATTATGGAAAACACTCTTGCTCCAGCTAACTGATCGAACAGAACATCAATGCGGGGTAGTGGGTACTTGTTCTTTATCGTCACCGCATTGAGAGTTCGGTAGTCCACACACATACGCAGACTATCGTCCTTCTTTTTTCACAAACAAGGCATGACAACCCCAAGGGGATGTACTTAGACGAATAAAACCCTTTTCCAACAAATCATGCAACTGAGCTTTCATTTCCGCCAGCTCGGCTGGTGGCATCCGGTACGGTCTCTTGGAAATTGGGGCAGTACCTGGTTGCAACTCAATAGCAAACTCGATATCTCTATCAGGTGGCATACCGGGCAAATCATCTAGAAACACATCAGGATACTCACACACCACTGGAATATCTTCCAAACGGGCTTCCGACACGGAATAGGCACGAGAAGTTTGGCACTCTCGGTGGGGTAAGTGTAGGATGGAGCTACCATAAATGTGTGAATTTATATGGATGGCTCTGGCAGGGATGTCTAGCACCACTCGATGCCGAGTCATCCAATCCATACCCAAGATAATATCTATTCCTTCCATTCCCAGGATAAGAAGGTTTTCCTTAAAAAGGGTCTTTCCTAGAGTTATAGGTACCTGGCGGGTCAACTGGTATGAGGATACTTCCCCACCGGGTGTAGTGATTATATATGCCCCTTTTGTATGAAAGAACCCTAGGCCACACTTGGCACAGGTTTTGGACCCAATGAAGCTATGAGATGCTCCTGGATCAAACAGAATAAGGACGGGTTGATTATGGATAGAGAAGATACCCGTCATCACTGGTGCGCCCTCTAGGAGTTCAGCAAGGATGGTGAAGTTTAGCCTGCCTTGTCAAACCTGAACCCTTGGCTTCTTCCCCTTGTTGCCCAGTGTGTTGCTCTGACCGGGTCATTGATTCTTGTTGTGGGGGCAGTCCTTGGCAAAGTGTCCTGGGTTGCCACAGGTGAAACAGCGGTTTCTAGTGACTGAGCGTGGTGGCATTGGGAGAGCAGGTCGAGGCCCTTGTGGCTGGAATCCGGGGAAACGAGGTGCTGCCTGCAGTGGAGGTCGAGCAACCCATCTCCCAGGCTGTGCGGGCCTGCGAGGCGCTTGTGGGGGAACCACTCTATATTTCTGGGCAGGTGGGCCGGGTGCCGGCATTGGGGCCTTCCTCTTCATGTCGGCCTTGAGGGCCCTCATGCAATCTTCCTGGGAAATTGCCAGGTTCATCGATTCATTGTAGGAATCCACCTTGATGGGATTCAGCCTTTCCTTGAGCTCCAAACTCAAGCCTCTGCGGAAGCGGTCCCTCTTCTTCTCATCGGAGTCCGCATGATAGCTTGCATAGCGACACAGGTCATTGAAAGCCTGCGCATAGTGTAGGACATCGCGGCCTCCCTGGGTGAGAGACAGGAACTCGTTGAGCTTGCGCTCCAGAAGACCCTCAGGGATGTGATGGCCCCTGAACGCTGTCTTGAATTCCTCCCAGCCGACGATGTGGTCGGCCGGCTGCATGGTGTGGTAGTGATCCCACCACAGGAGAGCAGAACCACACAACTGCTGCGCGGCGAACTGAACCTTGTTCTCCTCCGGGCAATGGGCGGTGAGAAGGGAGAACTTGGACTCAATAGCACGAATCCAGGCATCGACGTCAAGTGGGTCCTCTGTCTTATGGAACAGAGGAGGTTGGGTCCCCAGAAAATCCTCGTAGTGAGCCACATGGGGTTGTGGATGGGCCCTTCCTCCCTGGGGCTGCTGCTGCTGCCCCTGAGCGATATGCCTCAGCAGCTCGGTCTGGGCCGCCAAGATCGCCTCGAGGGTGGTCGGAGGCGGAGGTGGGGGAGGCACCTCGCTGCCACTGGGAATGGAGCCGGAGCGTGTGCGATGCGCCATCTGCAAGATTCACCTTTCCATTAGTCACATAGCCCCAAACCTTGTTTAGCCATAAGGAAACATTATGTGCAGAAAATGACAAACGCCAGTCTTGCCGATGGTGCAAAAGCAACAATCAAACTTTATTGAGTAGGTGCATATCTCTTCTTCGAAGTGCACAAGGTTCTCATCCTTAAGCGAGGGTTAGCATATGTCATACACAACCACTTTCATGTTACGCTTGTTGATCGAAAAGGAAGGGAAAGAGGTCGTTTAGATGTTCTAGCAAGTTGCTGTCCGGCTGATTTTTGGCGTGGCGGCTTCTCCGGCGGACGGGCGCGCGCGCGGTTGGCGGAGCATAGCCGCGGCAGGAGGAAGCGGACACGCGCGCGGCCAGCGGTTGGCTAGCCCGGCGTTCACCCCGTCCTGTCGCAGGCGCGGGTTGGGCGCCGTGGCCCTCGCCCTGTCACTGTCGCGCCGGTGATAGGGCGCCGGCGAGCTGCCGGTAGCCGGCGGCCACGCGGCGCGCGGCACGCGAGCAAACGTGCTCTGGCGCGCGGGCGTCGAGGCTCCCTTCGGGTAGCAAGCCCGACCAGCTTTGGGGCAATCTTTCACGCTCTTGAGTGTGTTCGCGCTCTAAGTCAGTGTGGGAGTGTTCTATTTGCTTGAGAGTGTGTCCTGTCTCAGGACCCCCGGTCCTCCTTTTATAGCGCAAGAGGGAGCTCGGGGTTACAGTTGAGCCAGGCATCAGGAGAAGAAGTTGAAAGGATAAGCCAAGTACAAAATAACATAAGGAGAGGGCCCCAGGGCTGCTGCTCTCGCTCCGACCTCCGGTCCCTGTCAGCGCGTCCGTCGAGGGAGGGCGATTTCTTCCCGATCTTGTCGATGATCTCCCTGGTCGCCGTCGCCGTTGAGCATGATGATGAGCCTCAGCTTCAGCATCTGTGCCCGCTGGGGAGGAAGGCCGATTCTGTTGCCCTGTTGATTACCATGAAACTCGGACGTTGCATCCCCATCATCGGGAGCGCGGGGCGCGAGAGCAAGCGATGCGCCCTCCTGTGCCATTCGGCGCAGGTCATGAGTATTCTGCGGCAAATCAGAGGGAGCTGTGGCTACTGTAGCTCGCGCTGCACGGCCGCGCATAGGTATTCATGACCGGTTACGTTGGGGATGCCGCTCCCTTTTGGCTTGGAAGGGCCGCGGCACATTTATGGCGAGGTCGATAGGGGGACCCACGAGATTGGCGCCCTGATCCTCCAATCCGCGCCCGAGGCGGATATTCGTCAGGTGGACCCGAGCAAGCCCGACCCCCGCGTCCAGGGTCGGGCGAGGCAGAGTTTTTGCGGAGGGGGTCGGGCACTCCCGACCCCGGCCCTCTGGGTCGGGCGGGGCGGAGTTTAGTCTTCGAGGGGTCGGGAGCGTCCGACCCCGGCACTCCGGGTCGGGCGAGGCGGAGTTTAGTCTTCAAGGGGTTGGGAGCGTCCGACCCTGGGACTCCGGGTCGGGCGAGGCGGAACGTGGCCTCTCCCTCTCATATTGGGCTGATAGCAATTTTGCTACCTTAGATGGGCCTGGGCCTTTAAGTTCTGTTAATTTTGTGGGCTAGGGGATATCGTTGATATTTCCCCCCAATAGTAGCCCCCGAGCCTGTGGTGGAGCGGGAATGCTCCTCCAGAGGCTGCAGTGGTTGCCAATACGGGATCCTCTTCGTTTGACCCAGGTCAGAGGAGCTGTTCGGATGGTGTTAGCCGGAGGGATTGATTGGACGACTCATCCTATGCGCTACTCGGTGCGGGGGGACTTCTGGTCGTTTCCTTCCGTCCGCGAGCCTTAAGTTAAGACCACCCGCGTGGCCTTAGGTTGCGAGGCCAGCTCCCGAGCCCCCGCGCGTCGCAGGGGACCGGTCGGAGGTTGGGTCGACTTTTATTCGTTCACCCTCAAGCGTCCGTTCGCTAGGACGGAGGAGGTGAGCCGTGCCACGCTATCCTCGTCGGTTGAACTGTGGTGCTCTTGGAGCTACTAACGGGTTGATTCGAGTGGGATCCCGGTCCCTATTCGGGGGGGTCCGGCTAGGGCCAGGCTGGTGGCGTACCCCAGGCTCCAGCCGACTAGTTCATATAGTTCCCGAGTCTGTTCGGTCGGATCCGGGGGCTTGTTGCCTTTCTTCGGGGAAAAACCATGAACTGTGATGCCGGTCTGGACTCGAATGTGAGCTTGAGACGCCCGGGGCCATCGCACGCCCGGGTTACGGTCGCTAGCGGACTCATCCCTTCTCACCCCTCGCTCGTGGGCATCCTGAGGCGGCTGTCGAACCCGCAGCGGGCCAGCCTTCGAACCTCTGGATCGTAATGGGCCGTAGGGGCGTTTTCAGCCCCGTATCCCTCATTACCTTTTGGTGGGCCTTGGCCTGAATCATGGTGGGTGTTGCGTCTTGGGCCGAACGTGGGGGACGTCGTGCGCGCGTCTTCCGGGAGACGGAGTTACGGAGGGCGCCGACCCGTGAATCGAGGAGGAGGGGATGTTTCTGCCGCAGGTCGTGCGCGTGGTTTCCGAAAAGAGAGTGGGCGTGATGGGAGCGTACCTAGCGCCACATTTATGGCGACAAGGGCGTCAGTTTCTCTTCCTTCACGCCTTCCCTATAAAACGTAGGCTCCGCCTCGCCGGTTCCGCTCGCCTTCTGACTTTGAGTCTTTTCTCCTTCCTAGCTCGCCCTCAGCTCATTCGCTCCCGCTTCGTCTTCCTCCGCTCAGTGCTATGCCCTTTCTTCCCATCCCCGTCGAGTCCCTTCCTCTTCCAGCGATGGGATCCTGGGGCATTTCCCACTTCAACTCCTCACGCGGTGAAGGCCTAGTGAGGAAAGGCCTCCTCTGCGAAAGGACGGAGGTGGGCGAGTGGGAGTTCCCGGGGTCAGAGCAGGTGCTGACGCCGCCCACCGGCTACATCGTCTCTTTTGCCCACTTCCACGAGCGGGGGTTCGTGACTCCGCCGAGCTGCTTCTTCCGCAGGCTCCTCCATTACTATGGGCTTGAGCTGCAGCACCTCAACCCCAATGGGATCCAGCATATCACGGGGTTCATCGCGCTGTGCGAGGGGTTCCTGGGCATCAAGCCTAACTTCTCGCTGTGGAAGTACTTTTTTACAGCCTGTACCAGAAAACGGAGAAGAGGGGGAACCAGCAGCGGTTGCCCCCGGTGCCGATAGGGTGCGCCGGGATCCACCTCCACCATACTCGCTCCAAGGAGTACATGGCGATGAAGATCGCGACGTCCCACAAGGGGTGGCACAATCAGTGGTTCTATGGGAAGAACTACTCAAACTCCCCCCTGCCGGAGTTCACCGGCCGCACTATCGAGGCGGCGCCGGAGGTGTGGGCGTACGGACCGGTCGAAAAGGAGAAAAAGCAGTTCCATGACCAGCTGCAGGCCATCGAGCAATTGAAGAGGAGGGGGTTGACCGAAGCCGGGGTCATCGGGGCGTACCACGCCCGGCGAGTGGCACCGCTGATGCTCCGGGTTTGTTCGGGCACGTCGACCGAGGGTACCATCCTTGCGACGGGTGCGCTCGCCCCCTCCGAGATCCGACAGCGGATTCGGGAGGCGTTGGAGGACAAGGATGCCGACTACCCGGGGCCTTTTCGTATTTGTAGGGCATGCTGACCCAGGTCGTGGACTCGCACCCGCCGGTGCCGGAGGACGCCGATTGACGGCTGCAAAACCATCTCCTTGCTGAGGAACAGAAGCGCCGCAAGGTCAAGGAGTCGGCGAAAAAGAGGAAGAAGGCCGCCAAGGAGTTCCAACGGCGGCGACGAGGGTAGGTCGTGTTGGACAACAATGATGATGACGATGATGAGGAGGAGGAGGAAGATGAAGAGGATGACGAGGCGGAGGAAGAGCTTGTCCTATCCCCTTGTTCGGGCGCGCTCGTTATTCAGGAGGCGCGCCCATAAACGGCCGTGAGGGATGAAGCGGGCGGATCGTCCACCCAGGGCTTGGTTCCGCAAGGGTCCGGGGCCATGCCCCTGGGGTCGGCGTGGGGCGCCCCCCAGGGGTTGGCGCGGGGCGTCCCCTAGGAGTTGGTGCGGAGCGTCCCCCAGGAATCGGCGCCGTGCGCCCCCCAGGAGCCGGCGCGGGGCGCCCCCCAGGAGTCAGCCCGGGGCGCTCCTCAGGAGTCGACGCGGAGCGCTCCCCGGAGGTCTACGGAGCCCACCCCCGCCGTCGCGCCTGCGGCCCAAGAGCAGAGGAGCGGCGGTAAGCGGCCGCTGCCGGACACCCCGGGGTCGGCGTTTGGCCCGGAGCTGGTGGCGCTTCGCCGACCCTCGCCGGTTGTTGGTAACGGATTGAAGGCTTGAACTGGTCGCTGACGAAGACGCCGTCGGGGACGGGCATTCGGCCGGATGCTGCCTTCGCCAGCTCGTCGGCTGCCTCGTTGAAACGCCTTGCGACGCGGTTGAGCTCCAGCCCGTCCAACTTGTCTTCAAGCTTGCGAACCTCGTTGCAGTAGGCTGCCATCTTGGGGTTGTGGCAGCTCCACTCCTTCATGACTTGTTCGACGACTAGCTGGGAGTCACCCCGGATGTCTAGCCGACGGATGCCCAGCTCGATGGCGATGCGAAGCCCGTTGAGGAGGGCCTCATACTCGGCGACATTGTTGGTTGCAGGAAAGTGGAGGTGGATCATGTACCTGATGCGCATGCCTAGAGGAGAGACAAAGACGAGGCCCGCTCCAGCACGGGCCCTCATCAATGACCCGTCGAAGTACATTGTCCAGTACTCCTGCTTCTCTGGCGCTGATGGCGTTTGGATCTCCGTCCACTCTGGTACGAAATCGGCGAGTACCTGGGACTTGATGGCGATGCAGGGGATGTAGGTGATGCCCTGGTCCATGAGCTCGAGCGCCCACTTCGTGATCCGTCCCGTGGCGTCCTGGTTCCGGATCACTTCGCCTAGTGGGAACGACGAGACAACCGTTACCGGGTGGGAGGTGAAGTAGTGGCGCAGCTTCCTCTTCGTGATGAGGACGGCGTAGATGAGCTTCTGGATCTGTGGGTAGCACGCCTTGGATTCGGACAAGACTTCGCTGATGAAATACACCGGGCGTTGCACCTTGAGAGCGTGTCCCTCCTCTTCTCGTTCCACCACCAGGGTCGCTCTAACCACCTGGGTGGTCGCCGCGATGTAGAGCACGAGGGGCTCGCCGTCGGTCGGCGGGACCAAGATCGGGGCCTTCGTCAGGAGGTCCTTGAGTCGGTCAAGTGCCTCCTGGGCCTCGTCGGTCCATTCAAAGCGGTTAGTCTTCTTTAGGAGTCGATAGAGAGGAAGCCCCCGTTCGCCAAGGCGCGAGATGAAGCGGCTCAGGGCCGCTAAGCATCCCATGATGCGCTGGACTCCCTTTATATTTCGGATTGGCCCCATGTCGCTGATGGCCGCTATCTTCTTCGGATTGGCTTCGATGCCGCGCACGGAGACGATGAAGCCTAGCAGCATGCCCCTCGGAACCCCGAAAACGCATTTTTCGGGATTGAGCTTAATACGCTTATCCCTTAGCCTTTCGAAGGCTAGTTCGAGGTCAGGAACGAGCTGGTCGCCCTTCTTGGATTTGACTACAATATCATCAACGTAAGCCTCAACAGTCCGCCCGATGAGGTCCCCGAAACATTTTAGCATGCATCGCTGGAACGTAGCCCCCGCATTTTTGAGGCCGAATGGCATCTTAACGTAGCAGTAGGGGTCGAAGGGGGTGATGAAAGAGGTAGTGAGCTGGTCGTTTTCTTTCATCGTGATCTGATGGTAGCCGGAATACGCGTCAAGGAAGCTAAGGGTTTCCCACCCAGCGGTCGAGTCGACTATCTGATCTATGCGTGGCAAAGGAAACGGATCCTTTGGGCACGCCTTGTTGAGACCGGTATAGTCAACACACATCCTCCATTTCCCATTCTTTTTTCATACAAGAATAGGATTAGCTAGCCACTCAGGGTGGTACACTTCCTTGATGAATCCGGCCACCAAAAGCTTCTGGAGCTCCTCGCCGATGGCCTTGCGCCTCTCCTCGTCGAAGCGGCGCAGTCCTTGCTTCACTGGCTTGGAGCCGGCCTTGATGTTCAAGGAATGCTCGGCGACTTCTCTCAGAATGCCGGGCATGTCCGAGGGCCTTCACGCGAAGATGTCGCTATTCGTGCAGAGGAAGTCGACGAGCGCGCTTTCCTATTTGGGAGATAGGGTAGTGCCGATCCGCACGGTCCTGACGTCGGAGCTGCTGGGGTCGAGAAGGACCTCCTTGATGCCTTCGGTGGCCTCAAAGGAGGTGGCCGACTGCTTAGAGTTGGGCTGGTCCTCGGCGCCTTCCGTGAGCTGGATCGCAAATCCCCGGTGAAGGTGATGGCTGCGGCGTACTCGCAGCATTCCACGTCGCACTCGTACGCCTTTTGGAAAGATGTGCCGACGGTGATGACCCCGTTGGGCCCCGGCAGCTTGAGCTTGAGGTAGGTGTAGTTGGGGATGGCCATGAACTTCGCGTAGCATGGTCGCCCCAAGATGGCGTGGTAGGTTCCGCAGAACCCTACCACCTCAAAGGTGAGGACCTCCTTCCTGTAGTTGGAAGGGGTCCCGAAAGTGACGGGCAAGTCAATTTGCCCGAGAGGCATTGCCTGTTTTCCCAGCACGACGCCATGGAATGGCGCCTTGCTGGGGCAGAGGCGGGAGCGGTCAATCCCCACAGCATCGAGGGTCTCGACGTAGAGGATGTTGAGGCCGCTGCCTCCATCCATGAGCACCTTGGTGAGGCGCGTCGTGCTGACGATGGGGTCGACGACGAGGGGGTAGCATCCCGGATGCCGGACGCGTCCCGGGTGGTCGGACCGATCGAAGGTGATGGTTGATCCCGACCAGTCGAGGAAGGCCGGCGTCGCAGGCTCGGCCGCGTAGACCTCGCGGCGCTCCAGCTTCTGACGGCGTTTGGAGTCGTACGCCACCGGGCCGCCGAAGATCATGAAGCAGCCGTCCACCTTGGGGAAGCCATCTTCCTTCTCTTCGTCGCCCTTCTTCTCCTCATCGGGCTTCCGCTTCCGGTCGCCCTTCACTGGGTTGCCTACAAAGTACCTCTTCATGAGGTTGCAGTCTTTGTACGCGTGTTTCGCGGGGAACTCGTGGTTCGGGCACAGTCCCTCGAGCAGTTTGTCGAAGAAGCTAGGAGTGCCCTTCGGGGGCGGCTGTCCTCGCTTGCGCTCGACAGCAGCTACGAGGGGGGCCTCGCGCCGCTGCTTGCCTTTCTTCTTCTGCTGGCGGTCGGAGGTGCCCTCGTCAGCATCCTCCTCCCGCTTTGCCTTGCCTTTGGAGTGGTCGAAGATCGCTCCAATAGCCTCTTCGCCCGAGGCGTAGCTGGTGGCGATATTGAGGAGCTCCTCCGTGGTTCGCGGGCCTTGGCGCCCCAGCTCATGGACGAGGGTCGGCAGCAGGTTCCCGCCAAGAAGGCCCCTATGACGTCGGCATCCGCGACGTTGCAGAGCTCAGTGCGCTTCCTGGAGAAGCGTCGTATGTAGTCCCGGAGGGACTCGTCTGATCCCTAGCGATAGCTCCGGAGATCCCAGGAGTTGCCGGGGCACGTGTACGTACCCTGGAAGTTTCCTACGAATATCTCCTTCAGGTCATTCCAGCAGCGGATCCGTCCTGAAGGGATATGTTCCAGCCAGGCTCACGCTGAGTCGGCCAGAAAGAGTGGTAGGTTGCAGATGATGAATAGGTCATCGTCCGCCCCGCCGGCTTGACATGCAAGCCGGTAGTTGCTAAGCCATACCCCGGGGTTCGTCTCCCCCGAGTACTTGGCCATGTTCGTCGGTTGCCTGAAGCGCGGCGGAAATGGCGCATTCAGGATGCGCGCGGAGAAGGCCCGGGGCCCCGCCGTGTCGGGGCTCGGGCTGTGGTCTTCTTCGCTATCATAGCGCCCGCCGCGGTGGACGTGGTAGCCGTGATCTACCCTGTCCTCCCTATCCGTGCGGGAGTGCCTCCGCGCATCCAAGGTGTCGCGGGCGTCGCGGATGGGGCCGACACGTCGATGAATGGATCGAGCCCCTCCTCCTGCGGGCAGTGGTGGCCGCCGGGCGGACGCGGCTTGGTTTGCCCTAGGAGGGGGCTGGTGGACAGACTCCCTCCGTCTCTCTGGTGGCGCGTCGGGTGCCGCTCTGCTGGCATTTTGCCCGTGTCATCAGGACGCGGAGCTTTCCGCCTGCTGGACGGTGGCGCCCTCGAGCAAGTCATGCACCTCTTGGCGCGCCCGTCGCTCCTCGGGCATCGCTGGCTCGGGGAGTCGCCGTAGTAGGGCCGCCACGGTAGCGATGTTCTGGCTGGCATGAGCGAAGAGCTGAGGGCGCTCTTCATCCGCGCAGATGCGCGGCTGGACGTCGCGCGCCCGCTGCGTGCTCCGCCTTCGTGGCGGGGGCACTCAACCTCTTGGGGGGATGCCGCGTGCACCTCCGGCTACCGAGGGCGCTCCAGGGCCTTGCCCAGGGCCCCGATCGTAGCCGCAGCGCACGGAGGGGGAGTCCTCTGTCTCCCTCCGGCGCCATCGTCGTTGGATCCCTCGGAGTGCACGTCAGCCATGAAACACTCACGCGAGGGGTGGTGGCTCCCGTTGTCAGAGCTGTCGTCGGAGATCGTCCTCGCCACACCTGCGAGCTTGTTGCTCGTGGGCGACACAGTCATGGACCGCGTTAGGAGGCGACCGTAAGTCACCGCGGCATTGCACAGCTCGAAGAGCTGACTCCCTGGGAAGGGCCCTCCGGCGCGCGCTTGGCCGCTTGCCACTATCCCAGCGGCGGAGCCGGGGATGGTGGGACGAGCAGGTAAGACGAGGAGAGGGATCAGCTCGATCCCCTCCCTAATGGCAAGGAAGTCCAGACTCCCGAAGCGGATCAGGGAGCCTGGAGCGAAGCTGGTGTTGTGGCTGGCCATCTTAAGCTGAAGATGTACGCGCAAAGGTCCCCTACCTGGCGCGCCAACTGTCGTTGTCGAGATTTGCGGATCAAGACTTTAGACTAGTGAATTTCTTTTATGCGCGTAAGGCTCCAGATGGTGGTGTGGGAGACACGGGGTTAGACTGGTTCAAGCGAAAGAAGGCCCTACGTTCAGTATCGAGGCTGCTCGTGTTACCCATGCGGGGTTCTGTAGTAGGGGTTACAGGTGGGCGAGAGAGGGAACTGATCCCAGGTCTCTTGAGTGCGTTCGCGCTCTAAGTCAGTGCGGGAGTGTTCTATTTGCTTGAGAGTGTGTCCTGTCTCAGGACCCCCGGTCCTCCTTTTATAGCGCAAGAGGGAGCTCGGGGTTAGAGTTGAGCTAGGTGTCAGGAGAAGAAGTAGAAAGGATAATCCAAGAACAAAATAACATAAGGAGAGGGCCCCAGGGCCGCCGCTCTCGCTCTGACCTCCGGTCCTTGTCAGCGCCTCCGTCGAGGGAGGGTGATTTCTTCCCGATCTTGTCGATGATCTCTCTGGTCGCCGTCGCCGTCGAGCATGATGATGAGCCTCAGCCTCGACATTTGTGCCCGCCGGGGAGGAAGGCTGATTCTGTTGCCATGTTGATTAACGTGAGACCCGGACGTCGCATCCCCGTCATCGGGAGCGCGGGACGCGAGAGCAAGCGATGTGCCCTCCTGTGCCGTTCGGCGCGGGTCATGAGTACTCTACGGCAAATCAGAGGGAGCCGTGGCTACTGCAGCTCACGCTGCATGGCCACGCATAGGTATTCGTGACCGGTTACGTTGGGGACGCCGCTCCCTTTCGGCTTGGAGGGCCGCGGCGCATTTATGGCGAGGTCGATAGGGGGACCCACGAGAACGGCGCCTTGATCCTCTAGTCCACGCCCGAGGCGGATATTCGTCTGGTGGACCCGAGCGAGCCCGACCCCCGCATCCAGGGTCGGGCGAGGCGGAGTTTTTGTGGTGGGGGTCGGGCACTCCCGGCCCCGGCCCTCTAGGTCGGGCGAGGCGGAGTTTAGTCTTCACGGGGTCGGGAGTGTCCGACCCCGGCACTCCGGGTCGGGCGAGGTGGAGTTTAGTCTTCAAGGGGTTGGGAGCGTCCGACCCCGGGACTCCGGGTCGGGCGAGGCGGAACGTGGCCTCTCCCTCTCATATTGGGCTGACAACAATTTTGCTACCTTAGATGGGCCTGGGCCTTTAAGTTTTGTTGATTTCGTGGGCTAGGGGATATCGTTGATATTTCCCTCCAACACAACTTCCAAAACTCTTTTAAACAAACTTGCTCAACCCTGGACGTTCTTTAAACTTTGTTTAAGGTGTCGGTTTAGATTGTGAAAGGATTTGAAGATAATTCGTACCAAAGTTTGCTAAAAATCTGGAATTCCAGACTTAGCCAAATTTGGCCGGAGAGATAAGATTTCAGGGACTTAGCTATGTTTGAGTCGATTTTTGGGCAGCTTCCAAGTCGAATTAGACCAAGGTGTTATGGAAAGAGTTGTTCTAAAAACTGAGGACTTCAACTTTTATTTAGGGTATTTCTTGAGCATAGTTCAGAAAATTGGAGGAACACCCTCGCCAAGAGGTGTAACCTGCTCAGTTTTCCAGACTTCGGATTTTTAAGGCATTAGGGGTGAGTTGACTGTTTTACCTCACTTTGACTGGGGTTTTGAACAGGTTATGGCCTGATTTGGACCTGGCTCAGTGTAACAAAGTTGGAACACACTCGAGGTACTACAACCTTCATTAAGGGCCTGACTTGAGTTTAGATAGAAGTTTGTGAGGTAAAAGCTTGCAAAGTTGGAAGAAAACTCGAATTCCAGGACTTAAAGAGGTTTTTTAGGGTTCTTTAGTCATCCGGTTTTGATTGCTGTTTTTGACTTCCTTCCACTCCGAATTAGTCAAAGTGCCTTTAACAAAAGTTGTTTGAATTAAAAAGTTTTACAACTCTTATTTGGGAAAAAACTTATGTTTGTATATAAAATTCCAAGTTTTAATTCGAACTCCAAAAAGAACTTCTTTGGGTTATAAAGGTCATTTCACCTTTTTAATTAGGGATTACACAATGGTTTACATTTAAAAGCACTTAATTTAGGTAGAGTTGTTACACGTAGCCTACCTTGTATCCCAACAAGAATGTTGAGGCCTATGTCAACGATGTGGTTGTCAAGACTAAAGATGAGGAGAGCTTCATAGCAGATCTGGCAGAAACCTTCGAAAGCCTCCGGGCCTATCGCTAGAAAGTCAACCTAGGCAAATGCGCCTTCGGTGTCCCATTTGGAAAGCTCTTGGGCTTCATGTTCAGCAAGCATGGCATCAAAGCCAATCCCATCAAGTTTGATGCAATCAGAAATATGGCAAAGCCAGCTAAAAAGAAAGACGTCATGAAGCTTACTGGCATGATGGCGGCCCTTAGTCGCTTCATCAACAAACTCGGCAAAAAGGGACTTCCCTTCTTCGAGCTACTTAAAAAGATGAACAAGTTCGAGTGGGATGATGAAGCTAGCAAGTTACTCGAAGAGCTCAAAGCTTTCCTTACCACTCCACCCATCATAATGGCAAAGAACGACCAAGAAATGCTTGAACTCTACATCTCTACAACAACGCACGTTGTCAGCACTGTGCTAGTTGCAGAACACGAAGAGCCCAACCATGCACACATGGTGCAAAGACCAGTCTACTATGTCAGCGAGGTCCTCAGCGATTCCAAAGTTTGCTACACATAGGTTCAGAAATTGCTCTATGCAATCCTCATCTCATCTCGCAAGTTGCACCACTACTTCCAGGTGCACAAGATCTGGGTGGTATCCTCGTACCCAGTCGGCGAAATCCTCCACAACAAGGATGTCAACAGCCGAGTTGTCAAGTGGTCTGTAGAGCTCGGTGAGTTCGACCTCAATTTCTGCCCACGTCATGTGATTAAGTCATAGATCCTAGCCGACTTCGTGCCGAGTGGACAGAGATCTAGAAGCCGCCCTCTTTGGAGAAGCCAGAACATTGGACAATGTACTTTGACAGTGCCCTCAACCTCAAAGGTACCAGCGCGGGGGTCCTCTTTATGTCCCACAAAGGCAAGTAGCTCAAGTACATCCTCCAGATCCACTACAAGGCCACCAACAACGGCGCTGGGTATGAGGCTCTCATCCACGGCCTCCGCATTGTTTCCCTCAGGATCAAGCACATCCTAGCATACGACGACTCCAATGTCATCATCGAGCAGGTTAACAAGAACTGGGACTGCACCAAGGAGACCATGTACGCTTACCGTGCAGAAATCTACAAACTTGAGGCCCACTTAGCTGGTCTTGAGTTCCACATTTCCCCAAGGAATACAACATCGCCATTGACATCCTATCCAAGCTCAGCTCGAAGCATGCCCAAGTCCCAGTCGATGTCTTCATACCAGTTCTCCGAAAATCTTCCATCAAGATTCTAGACCCAGACCAGGTCAACGATAGTGTTGAGGCTCCGGCGGACCTAGCTCCGACTAATGTTATGATGATTGAGGCAGAAGAAGACTGGCGCGCTCCGTTCATAGCCTTGATCTCCAACTAGCTAGCGCCAGAGGACAAGATAGAACACGAGAAACTAGCTCAACACAACACAAACTACGTCGTCATCGAGAAGGAGCTTGATAGAAAGGCAGTGTCTACAAGCATCTTGATGAAGTGCATTCTACGAAGTGCGGGCATTGACCTCCTCCACAAAATCCACTCAGGCACATGGGGGAACCATGCCGCTTCAGGCACTTTGGTCGGTTGGGTGTTTCGCTCTGGCTTCTATGGCCAACAGCGGTAGCCGACGCAAAGGAGCCCGTACAAAGGTGCAAAGGGTGTCAGTTCTTCTCCAAGCAACAACACCTACCAGCCCAAGCCCTACACGCCATCGCACTATCCTGGCCCTTCGCATGCTGGGAGCTAGATATGTTCGGATCCTTCAAGACCGCCCTGGGCGGCTACACCCACATCTTCGTGGCAGTCGACAAATTCAACAAATGGATTAAGGTCAAGGCTGTCACCAGCATCGAGTTGGCTAAGGCCGCTCAATTCATAGAGGAGATCACACACCACTTTGGCGTTCCAAACAGGATCATCACTGACCTTGGCAAGCAGTTCACAGGCTCCGAGTTCTTGGAATTCTGCCATGACAACCTCATTGATGTGTACTACTCTTCAGTAGCGCACCCGCGCTGCTATGGATAGGTCAAACATGCGAATGGGATGGTCCTCCAGTCCCTCAAGTCTTGCATCTTCAACAACGCATCCAAGTACGCCACCAAGTGGTTATGTGACTACCCCATGTCATCTAGGGCCTACACACCCAGAAAAGCCGGGCTACCGGCTACACTCCTTTCTTCATGGTGTACGGCTCAGAGGCCGTCTTACCATTCGACGCGGCCTTTGGTGCCCCACGCATGCAGTACTACAAGGAAGGCAAGGCAGAAACAATTTAGCGGGTCAACATTGACAGCCTCGTGGAGCACTGAGTGGCGGCTCTCATCCAGCATGCACACCACGAGTAGCAGATACGGCGCTACCACGATGGATATGTTAGAGAACGCCACTTCTATGTTGGTGATTTGGTGCTTCACCGGATCAAGTCCACCAAGATCATGCACAAGCTGGCCGGCCCCTTGGAGGGCCCCTTCATCATCAAAGAAGTCATCCAGCCAGGCACCTATCAACTCCAATGGGCGGACAGCTCAAGCGTCTGCAATCCATGGAACATTGAGCACTTACGACGCTTCTACCCTTAGGGCTTAAAAGCTATGTATTCTATTTTCCCCTTTTTACCGACTGAATAAAACCTCCTAGGTTTTTTGTGTACCTACTGCCTTCCTATTCCTTTGCCCAAGCTATTCCTAACGCTTGGGGGTTGTTCGGCCTATTCGATAGACCACTTACTCTCAAGCTCGGGAGCTTCCCATAGCCGCCGACCTCTGCATCTCGCATCCTTCTCCTCCCCCTCTAAAGGCAATACGACTAAATCGTGTGGTTGGTGTCCTAGACAACCTTGTGTTCACCCCTCCTACAAGCTTGAGATCCTCTCTCAGCAGGACGCTTGTCAGCCAAGGCTAGGCGCTTAGCGACTACATACCTCAGCTACACGTTGTCCTGTCATATACACCAAGGGAGGGATAGAGCCAAGGCTAGGAGCTTAGCGGCGACATACCTTAGCAGCTTTCCGCATATGTTAAGTCAATTACATCACATGTCTTATCATACAATTTGATACACCACAAGTTTCATTTTACAGGTCCAGCTCATTAACAATATTTTCCGCTACATCATTAAATTGGTCAACCAGTTCTAGAAGCTTATCTGCATAGAAGTCGGCCGCGACCCCTGCACCAGCGCGCTCCAAGGGAATTTGCTGGAAGTATGTCTTCAACACGGCCAAGACATTCTTGATGCACTCTACCATGGTGTTCTTCAGCAGCTTCTTCAGTCGACCCGGCGCGGCCTTGAGGCGATCGAGAATTTGTGTTGGCGCAATTGGGTCGGACTCTGGTTGGACCATGTCCATTACATAGTCAGCCGCCTTGTGCAAATCTTCCAGCACCACCTCCAACCCTGCAATCACCGATTGGTCATGCTGAAGATATTGCAGTGCAGCTTCTAAGCAGTGCCAGTTTCTTTGCTCAAGGCGGCCTCGTAAGCCAGCTTTTGTGACATAGCGTACTCATGGTGAATCACCACGTCGTGCTCTTGCTAGAGATGAGCATTCGAATCCTTACATTCTTTGAGGTGTCACTTAAGCCTTTGCTCCCTCACCTCGGCATCTGCTCATTCGAACAAGTATACATCAGCACCAAGACTTCAAGGATAGGACCGAGTTAATAGGTCGGCACAATGTACCTTTCAAGTGTGCAGCAAGAATTTGTTGCTGCAAGGCATGATTGAGGTCTTTCTGTGCGGTGTCTTCTTTGGCCTTCTTGAGGTCGGTCTCAAGTCACTCTACCTTCAGGTGATATTGCTCGGCTCGCTGGATCGCATTTGCCCTGTTACGAGCATGCGCGGCCAGGCCATGTTTACACTCCAAAAATCAAAGCACTGCAAAGTAGTAATAGGATTTAAGTTGAAGGTTCTCCGAGTTGGTCGGCATACCTACAAATAACAACTTAGAAATCTCGGAGAATGACTGCCGCAGCTTGGAATGATCTTTCTTGTCCCACGCCGCATCCCCAACAAGTTCTGTTATGGAAAACTCAAGGGTATCAGGATCTTCTCCACCTTGCACACCAACACTAGCATCTCCAGTAGACCTCTCTGACAATGGATCATCCTTGGGCAACTCTTCCCTGGACACCTCCACGGCCTCGGAGCCAACCATAGCGGCGTTTGCAGCAACTGCACTCGAAGATGCAATATCCCTGACTATGCCTTGCTGCAGCACTGGGGATGGTACAACTACTATGGCGCTACCATCTTGACCCCCCCAACCTCCGAAGACAGCGACTATTCAGGGACGCGGTTGCTCACCCCTTCAGCTTGGTACGTGCAACCAATCAGCTGCCTACCAGATTCATCATATAGCACGACATTCCTGCATTGTCAGTGGAAGCAGCAATTTAAGCAAGACAGGTAGCAAAACAACCACAACATAGACAATATAACCAGATTGCACTTACATGGTGCTCTGCTTCACCCGGAACTTAGGGCGCAAGGGCTGTGGCGGCAACACCACATCTTCGATAGCCCCCCTATGGATCTTTGCCTTCAACATCTTCTTGATCCGATCCATGTCAGCCGCGGTTGTCTCAAGGAGCTCGGACTTCTTTTTCTTGGTGGCCGGGCTTGGTGTGTCCGATTCTTCGTCTACTTCGCTGGCTGACCTGGCCGCGGAGGCTGTGCTCGGGGCAGCCTTCTCCTTCCTACCATCCTCCTTCTTCCTCTTGAAGCTTGGCTTCTAGGATTTGGAGGCGGGAAACTTCTTCATGACCTACCGTGTTCGGCATCCCATTGGTTTAGAGTCCTCGGCCTGGCCGACCTCTTCTAGCATGTCCTCATCTGACCTGATGGAGGAGTCCGACTCCCAATCAAGGTCGACAGGCAGCTTGTCGGACTTGGTGGTCGCTGTTGCTCGGCCCCTCCAGGAAGTGGCACCGGGCAAAAGAATTCAAATTCGGCGTTTTGGTCAATAAACAAGAATAGTTAGAGACAACACAAATGCATAACAAGAATGCCAAGTCAATGCAGTTAAGATCATACCGGGTCAACCAGCCTCTTGAGGGAATATGCTTTGGGGTAGCTCTTGTTCTTGATGATACCACCAAAAAACTTGCTTACCTGATTGGCGACTTCTTCCTTGGTCACCTTTTGCTGGAACTCCCAACTTGGGTCTAGTGGCCTTGTGTATTCATATGCCGGATAGACCTTGTTCTTTATCGGTTGTGTCAATCTCCAATATAAATTGATACTCACAGCTCTGGCGTTAAGAGTGCACGCGCCTTCAGGTCGATAATCTTCTCCAGCAGCTGCTTCACTTGCACTTGCTACATCATGGTCGGCTGGTTCAACCACTCGAGCATAGTAACTAGTGCATATCTGGTACACGGCGGGACCTTGGGCTTTTGATTGGTGACTGTAAACCATTCCTTGTGCCAGCTCTTGTTGGATTCCTTCAACTGGAGGTTGAAGTACTCCTACACTCTCTTAGGCCGCAGTGAAAATCCACATCCCCCAATCACTTGTGGTTTCCTCTTTGTTGAGGTTTCAACTAGTACAGATACTTCCACAGATTGAAGTGGGGGAATTCCGAGGTACGCCTCACATAGATGAATAAAAACCGCGATATCAAGTATGGAGTTGGGATTCAAGTGTACCAGCTCGATCTTGTAGTAGTGTAGCACTCCACGAAAGAAGTTCCTGCAAGGGATCCTGAATCCACACTCAAACAAAGATGTGAAGACCACAGTCGTTGTCTTGTTCTCGCTGGGGAACTCTTGCTCGGCAGTCGCCTTCTAGTCGAGCAACGCCTTGGGCCCGAGGAGGCTCCAGTCGACGAGCGCTTTGATATGCTCCTCTGTCATCATAGATTTCATCCAGTATGTGGATAGATCTGAAGCATTCTCTACCATCATTTCTTCAGTTTCTACTCCCTAGGATTTGGATCTAATAACCGTGAGGCTCTTGGTTCACATATGGCACCGCGACAGCTCGGGCAGCACCGACGATGTGCTCCATGGATTGCGGTGGCAGTGGCGCGAGTGTGTCTAGTGGAAATGAAAATGGATCTACACCCCTTGGGCTTTTGAAGGATGTGACATTGTAACCCTAGTGACAAAATCTACGAGTTCTGTGTTATTGCGGCGCATGCGCTTGATGGAATATGCGGGTTTCCCGTAATGTTTTTTCATGGCGTGCCTCCATGGATCCACTAGTCCTCACGCTCACGATTGGGGGCTGGCCGCCTACTTCAGGTCAGCGTGCCTCCGTGGCACTGCCCATCCTCAAACTCAGGGGCTGAGCGCCTATATCAGGTCGGTGTGCCCCCATGGCTTCACCAGTCCTCGTACTCGGGGGCTGGGCACCTATTTCAGGTTGGTGTGGCTCTGCCAGTCTAGGCGCCAATCTCAAGTCAGCGTGCCTCCATGGCTCCGCCAGTCCTCACGCTCACGCTCGGGGGCTGGGCGCCTACTTCAGGTCGGCGTGCCTCCATGGCTCCACCAGTCCTTGCGCTTATGCTCATCGGCTGGGCACCTACTTCAGGTCGGCGTGCCTCCGTGGCTCCGCCAATCCTCATACAAGGGGGCTGGGCGCCTATCTCAGATTGGCGTGCCTCCATGGCTCCACCAGTCCTTGCACTGATGCTCGCGGGCTGGGCGCCTACTTTTGGTCGGAGTGCCTCCGTGGCTCCACTAGTCCTCGTAATTGGGGGCTGGGTGCCTATCTCAGGTCGATGTGCCTCTATGGCTCCACCAGTCCTTGTACTCGGGGGCTGGGCGCCTTTTTTAGGTTAGCATGCCTTTGTAGCTACACTAGTCCTCGTACTTGGGGGCTGGGCACTTACTTCTTGTTGGCAGGCCTCCGTGGCTTCGCCTATCCTTGTGCTCAGGCACTAGGATTTGCTTCTGGGATCAAGTTTTTCTTCTTTTCTGACCATTGGACTGATTTTACTAATTGCTTCAATGCTCGGGGCTACTCAAAATAGAGTGCGTCTTGCGGATTCCTCCATATCCTTTGCTTTGATTTGCTGGATGCTCGGCGTCCATCAGCTCGACGCTCAACTTCGCTCTACGTGTATGGCTCTGCACTCGCTCAGATTTTTTTCTTTTTTGAGCACTGCGCAGCCTCTCCATCACTATGATGCCATCACAGCTTCAGCCAACCACATTCTAGGCTTCACTGCGATGACCTCAAGTTCCTGTTCGCGTACACATCTCTCGGGGGCTTGAGGGATATGGGTAACCCATAGGTCCCCACCGACCAGGGTACTGGCCAGTCCTAACAAGTGGGCCCACCCGACGAGAACGTGCAGGCCGAGGACATGAAGATACTTGGAGTACAAGTCAAGGAAGCCGGGCGAGTCAAATCAGTCTAGATATTGCGAGATTTTAGTTGTAATCTGACTTAGATTGCTTTCCATTTAGCAACTGACTAGATTAGATTCAAACCAACTTGTAACCCTAGGTCATCAACCTATATAAGGCAGCCAAGGGTGCCTCCCTAGTGCACATCAACTATTCCACGTACCAGCGCAAAGCAATACAGATCAAAATACAGGACGTAGGGTATTACACTTTGAAGGCCCGAACCTATCTAAACCCTCATGTTCTCACGATCACCTTTGAGTTCCATGTTTCACAATCCTCTCTGCCTACTAAATCAACCACTTAGGTAACCCCCTTGTGGGCTGCTGGGCTACTAAATCCGATAGAGCATTACTCCTCCATTGGTTGAAACCTGAACATCTTGTTCCTTTTTCCAATGTGGATTCGGATTACTCCAGCTCCATGATGGATCCTTGCCTTGACAAAATTCAGGAATGGTCACCCAAGAATGAGGGCATTCCCGGATCACCTTTGTGTCGAGGACCATGAAATCCACGGAGATGTAAGAACCTCAGATTTGTATTGGAAAATTCTCTACTATTCCCTTGGGGTATCAGATTGATGACTTGGCTAGCTGCAATCTTATCAAGGTAGGGGAAACAGTAGGATAGTTCAACCTTTCAAATATTACCTTGGGCATGATGCTGATGCTTGCTCCAAGGTCACAAAGGGCCTACTCGACGTAGTAGTCGCACATCGAACAACTGATCATCGGATATCCTGGATCTCCCTTCTTTGTCTACTTCTTCCATGCTTAGCACAAATGCTAAGCATAGGGGAAGACTTGCTGGATTAAAATGACATGGAGTACAAGGATCTTGACCTCCAGAAGATGCTCATTGTTCTTCTTCCATGCTATGCACAATGCTTAATCATGGCGGAGGCTTCACTACACTTCATCAATGAGACAGTAAATTTTTATTGTACCTTCCCTTTTCCATCTCTTGGTAAATGCCTGTATATATATAAGCTTTCAACCTTCGACCTAGTGCAACCTTTGTGTGACAATAACATGGCTACTAGGAGCACAACCTAGATTTGTTTTTATTTTCAATAAATAGGCATGACCATGTGCTCACCTTGAGGTTTTATATTGCCTTTGCTTATGGAAAAATGATGAAAGTTGCTATGGTTTACCTACATGATGTTGTATATGCCTTGATTAATTGCTCTCTATAATATGATCTTAAATTGATTTAAATACCATCTCTTTTAACTATGGAGGTTAAATGACTATATTCTAGACCCACATTCATTTTGTTCCTCTCTGATTTAAGTTTGCTGATGACCTGATAACTTATCTTGCTTTTATTAAACTTAACTCTTTTGCTACCTAAATTCATAAATCTCTTGCAAAGTTCTACCCTACCAAAGCCTATATACATGCATGCCTTTTCATGATAAAACCTTTAGATTGCAAACTTATATTCTGATGAGTTGGATTAGGATTGAGGTATGTGACTTAGAAGTTAGCCATTCCTTTTGTGTTACCTTTGTTTTGCTAGCGTATACTATCCATGCATTGTGATTTTCTTCATTGGAAAATTTGCAAACCTCACTGGATATCCACCTAAACCCATATATCTTTTTGTGATTATCTTCCTTATCCATAACCTATTAAGATGGGTATGATTAAATTTTTCGAAGGTCGTTTCTATACCCACCAGCAGCAAATTTGCACTCACTTTTCATGCTCGACGACGAGCATCATTCAAGCATGGTGGGAGAGTCAGTGCACTATCTATCCTTGATAGCTGCTGGTTGGATCATGATTTGTTATGCTAGAATTTGAGAAGACAAGAAACAAAAATAAAGAAGAAGAAGAAGAAGAAGAAAACGGAAAAATAAGGAAGAAACATAATGGAAAAAAAAGAAGAGAAAGAAAGAAGAAAACGAAAAAAAGAAAGAATAAGCTCCTCATCTTTTGAAGCATAATGATTGGCTCGACAAGGTTACCATCGTTGTATCATACTCATAATTCTCCAACCATATGCAATCCGATAACAAGGACTTCCTTTGTGCCTCGGGATCATCCTTTTGCCGCTTGCACATGTCCACCTATCTAAATGTGTGTCTTCCATCTCTCTTCCTCTCCGACATTTATTTTCCATGGTCTTTTTGACAAGTCTCAGTAAATCCAGTAGATCTCTCTCTTAGTTTGACAATATTTTAGATATAATATTTTGCTAGGGTTGTTTTCTACCTACCAAGCTCCACATAAGCTTTCCACTTTCATATGAGTAGAATAGGTTGAAAATAATCTAGTATAGGGTTGAGTGACTTGATGAGATGAATGTTTCCATGAACTTTTGCAAGAGAATCTCTCTTATGTTGGATATGCATATTTTTGAAAAACTCTTCATGATATAGCAAGGTAAGGGTCTAGAGTTCACGTAAGTTGAAGAGCATTATATTTATCTTTTATTGTGGCTTGTTCTTTATTGTTAGTCTATCTTTCACAATGAAAAATAAGCCGGTTGCAACTTGAACTTTAATGCTAAACACTTGAAGAGAGAGCAATATGTCTTGTCGTGTGTAACTAAATGCACGGATGACATTGGAAGGCAACACTGATTTCTCTTGAAAGCAGGAGTTGACTTACTCGAGGACGAGCAAGGATTAAGCATGGGGGGATTGTTGCTACTTGTATTGATACACATTAAGTGCCATTTAACTAGTGTTTTCACGCATATTCGTATACCAACCCGCCACTTAGCACCTAAAACAACCCCATATTCGCATATGTCTTGTATTTTGGACCATATTGAAAAATCACAGGAAATACAACATAAATGAAGGGTTTTCCTACAAGTTGAATTTGGGCGCGAACTTTGGATATTCAAAGCCCCAACCACGAACATTGAACTGCAGGCTCGCAGGAGGAGCTGAAACTTGCATGAGCCATATCTTTCTCATCCGAACTCCAATTGGGCTGAATTTATAGCAAAAATTGCATGGCTCGATGAGATCTACAACTTTCATATGAAGCACTTGGGCATTGAAGGTCAAAAGTGGGTGGGCCTCAAAGGTCCAGGCCGATCGGCTTGGCTCATTTTCAGCTCTGATTGACCTCCCCTTTCACCAGGAGGAAGCCTGCAACGTCCTTAGGGTTTTTTCCAGATACTTGGCCTTGAAGGCACCCCAACCAATGTCGCCAACTATAAATACCAAAGACATTCAACAAGGAGGAGAATTCCGATGAGTTTAGACCTAGCCACCGCCACAAGATTAAAATCAGGGATTAGATTACATTACCGCGATGACCAATGCCGAAGAGACTCAAGAGGTGTCGATGTTTAGACCCAACAACCTACCAAGGGGGGTGTCCGAGGTAGTGTTTTGGTTAGTGGGACTCGTTGAGATTAGGAACTCAAAGGTAAACGCAGATACACAATTTAGACAGGTTCGGGTTGCTAGATGGCGTAATACCCTACGTCCTGTATTTTGGTTGGATTGAATTGCTTTAGAGGGGGTCCCTGCCTCGCCTTATATTGCCGGGCGCAGGGTTATAGGTTGGTTGTTTACAACAATATTAGTCGGATTCTACTAGGCGAGTCCTACTTTGATTGCTATGAGTACTTTTCCTAATCCTCAACTGGTTCCTATCTTGCCAAGTAGACTATGTCGTCCTACGCCATAGCCTCCATGTCAGATAAATCTCGCTGTCCAGCCCTGTACTCAAGACTATCCAAACCTTCTATTGGGCCTATAGATGTATGTACGACAAGCCCCTGAGTACATTTTAGTCAAATGATTCACCAAATAGTTTTGGTGTTATTTGAGCATTTCGTCGGGTTGAGTCTTCATAGGCAGGCGAGAACTACCATGCGGCTAGAATGTGCTCAAGCCTCATTTAACTTAGTCTTATATCTTTCAATCTTGAATTTCTATATGAAAGTGCAACAAAAGTCGCACTCCATATGGAGTAGCCCCCGAGCCTTAAGTTGAATCAAAGAACCAGGCTGAGGGTCAATTTGTAATTTGCATCACTTTCCCCTTAAAACCTACAGAAAAAACTTTGTGCGATGGACACATAGCACACAGCCTCCGAGCCTTTTATCAACTAGTTTGGTGGGTATAAGGGTCAACCTTTGGTCAACATGACCATCTCTAAATGGAAAGCTTATCTCTTCCGAAAATAGAGATAACTACCAATCAGCAACCCATTAATCCTGAATATTCTTTTATTCCCGCTGGTGTTACTCCGCCGTGGTTATAAATAATAGAGGAAAACATTCCTTCCATTTTACCTTTGCCATCTGCTCTTTCAACTTCCACACTGTAGCCCTAGGGCTGCCGCTGCCCGATCTTCGAGCACTAGCACCATCGTCCCCTACCATTCAGCGCCCGAGCGCATGTGACAGAAGACATTTGTGACATCGAGAATAGGGAGGAAAGCTGCTGCATCTAAGGCGGTTGAGGGTGGGAAGAAGAAGGCTGACAAGAAGCAAGAGTCGCAACTACCTGCTCCTAAGTATGGAAAGATGAACCAGACTGCACCTCCGACTCCTACGTGTGCTTGGAAGTGATCATCGCTAAAGGAGGAAGAGATTCAGGTGCTTGTGGCCGCCAATCTGCTTCAAGATTGGGATTTCATCAACTAGAGATCCATCTACAGCAACCCTTAGCCTTTGGAGGAGTACTCAGAAGAAATGGTAATCTTCGCCCACTTTATTGAGCGCAGTCTTCCATTGCCGGCATCTGATTTCTTCTAGGGCCTCTTGGATTATTACAAGTTGGAACTAGTTCATTTGAATCCCAATGGCATTCTGCATGGAACAATAGATGGTTGGATGAGCCAACCCATGGAGACTGCCTGCAACTACCCGAGCTACTAGACATGATATCCAAACTAAAGCAAGAAGGATTAACTAGAGTCGAGGTAGCATTCAGCTTCATGATGTGGCGGATTCAGCCCTTGTAGTAGCAATGCCACTAGGTTATGAGTACTCGGGTGTCACTGACCCATCAAGGCTATCTCTTGAAGAACTCAGCACAGGCTAGATAATGGCGAAGCTAAGGCAGATTTTTAAGAATGTGGGTGACATCCCCACTATTGTGCGAGAGTTCTGCACTGCCAACCCGCCAAAGGCTGTAAGTACCCCTGGCCATAATCCCAAGTACTCATTTTGTTAATGTTCGGGTGTACTAACTTGTCTGTCTGTGTAGGAAGATGTACATTTGTATTGGTTAGCTCCTCCTCCTCCTCCCAGGTCAGAAAACATTTGCGAAGCCACTCCTCGCATCCATACAACGAGATCGTGAAAAGTGATGAGGAGGAGGAGGAAAAAGTAGTCAAAGCCTCCAGTAGCTCCAGTTTTGATGCTGCGGAGGACATTGAAATCAAGGCCCAGCCGTCTGATAAGGCTAAGTCCTCTAGATCGTCGAAGCGTGCAGCTGAAAATGATCTTGAAGCTGTACTTGTGTTGATGCCGGTTTTTGACACGTGTTAAGGTCAGCATCAAGGAGAGAAAAGTGGTCAATGCGGATAAGCAAGAAGCTATGGCTTGGGGAATCAGCTAATAGAGCTACAATGTTTCAGCCGATTAGGTGAGGGAGTTGATGAAGACTAGCCGATTGAGAGCCGGAGAGGCCTGGCCGATGTGGGCCTAAAGTGGGCTAGGACGGTGACCAAATGAAGGATTGGCCCATAGGAAAGTTGAATAGTGTCCGACTCCGAATGCAAGCTGTATCTGTGTGTAAATATTTTATTATTTTGAATTAGAGATAAAATCATAGTCGGTTAGGAAATCAGTTGTAACAGGGTATAAATAGGTGCCTCGTGAGGCTTGTAAAATTACACATCAATCATCAATACAGATCTACTTTTTCCACGTACCTTATTTTCAAGTCGGCGACTTCGCCAAACCCTTTTTCTTTTCACGAGTTCGTACGAGTTGGCATGGCTGCATCAACACGACCTCGGGCCAATTTGTAAGTTTTGCGTATCGAGTAACATCTAAGCTTTAACTTCGGGCGCATCGCTGTTGTTTCGTTTAGATTTATTCACCAGTTATCGATACTTACTAGAATTATAGGTTTTACCTGTTATTTTAGTTTTTATCACCAGTTATCCAGCTTGAGACACAAACTGTCTTCTTTTTTATCAATATTCTTTGTTTATCACCATATAGCCAATTAGAGCTGTTCCAAGTGTTATTTTTATAGCATTGTTTAGGTTACCTAGTAGTTTCTTTTACAATTGCTATGTGATCATAGGCTGTTTTATAGCCGGTCATCTCTACAGCAATTTGGCAGATTCACTGATACATCCTTTGAAATAGATCGGAACTATAGCCTACCTCGTATAATATACATGCTATTCCCTTTGCCTCACGATATTTGGTCTAGCTTCAAGCCGACCGCTCTTTCTCGATCCTGTGATTCAGAATCCCTTTGTAGGTTAACTCTTAATCGTACGTAGCATGGCCATGCATTTTCGGATCCGATCACTCGAGGGGCCCAGAGATATCACTCTCAATCAGAGAGGGGCAAATCCCATCTTGATTGACCATGTCTCATAGCATGCTTCTTGACAAACCCGAAAGCTACCTTTATAACTACCCTGTTACGGCGTAGCGTTTGATAGCCCCTAAGTAGGTCGATCCACATCTAGAATACATGCGACAATCTCAGGTCTAAGGACAAAGCGTATATGTTGTTTAAGGAGAGAACCACTTCTCGTGTTGGGTCAGTCCTAGCACATGTCTCCACATGTGTCCACATTATTAGTTCAACATCTCTATGTCCATGACTTGTGAAACATAGTCATCAACTAATACATGTGCTAGTCTAATATTCATGTGTGTCCTCACATGAACTCTGACTAGGGACAACTTTAGAATAACCACACAAGTAAAGAGTTTCACATACAATTCACATAATTGCAAATCAATTCAAGTAGCCTTTAATGGATATTCAATGAAGACAATATACAAATCATGGATACAAATGGAATGTAATCATCTCTTTGATTGCCTCTAGGGCATACCTCCAACATCCTTTGATTTACGCTAGTGTAGCCTACCTCGTATCCCAACAGTGGTATCAAGAGCCGTAGCTGCTTAGTTTTGGATTCGGGATGTGTGCATATGGAGATAAGCGAGTTTTCCGTTTGATCTATGTCCTGGTTTCGTGCCCTTGCTGCAATGGTAGTGTAACGACATACTCCTACCGGTTGGTTTCCGCCATCAGAGTTAAGTGATACACGTAAATCCAGTTGCAGTGAGCGAAGATCAATATGATTGGTCGAATCGAAATCCAGGGTCATACGCCAGGCACATTAGATTTGCAATAGTAGATGAGATCTACTGCCGGGGTCGGGATTTTTGCCGTATGCGTATGCTTCGGTAAATCAGCCGTAACTTTTCGGTACGATCTCGGATCGGGGCGAATTTTATATGAAAATTGATCTACAGAAAAAGTTACACATGAAATTCAACCGCTTTGCCGTTTTTGGAGAAATTAGATTTCCCAAATTCGGCTTGGAAGATGGAGTTTCGGGCATCCGAAGTTTGGAACGTTAGGGCGCCTAACTCTGTTTTGCAGGATGTATGTATGTATCTTGTGATCAGTATGGCCCCCTTGTGTATGTGATGCATGTGTGTAACTCATTCGTGACCTGCGTGTCGCACGTACGGCAACACGGCAGGAGCCATATGTGTTGTCACTTTAATGTATTTAATGGTCTGCGTACCAATCTGTGATGATCCAAGCAACTATGTAATCTTCATTATTAGGCGTAATAGCATGCTCTAGTTCTTGGAGGACTCATCACCAGGAGGATGGCGCACATGGAACATGGAGATGGAGATCACCATGGTGAACAGGTTCTATGGAGATGGAGATCACCATATGAAAACGGGCCATACTGTGTCACAACTGTGTGAATGCTATTCTGTTTATGTTTTACTTTCTGCATGCTGTGATGTTAGAAGTAGAACGATCCCTCTCAAAGTTTAAGTTAGTATGCCCTCCCAACTAAAACTTGCACTATCCCATGTCTTGTACAATTAGTGGTGGGTCTATGAAATTAGGATGCCACTAGTTTTCCTTGACTAGACGGGTTTGTGTCGGACACTTACACGCATAAGGGTTGGTTTGCTTAACAAGGTTATCTTAATGGTTAAGGACCTTGGAGAATAAAGGTTGGGCGCCGAGACATAGAGATGTCACCCAACAACAGGGGTCATATGTGATATGATTAGCAAGAGTTGCTTACCGATCTACCTTGTTTGCTAGCGGTGATGCTAAAGCTCACTAGTAGACTTGTTAGTTGTGGATCCTGAATCACTAAGTTTCAATAGAGGGATATTGATTTTAGTGGGAGTAGATTCTGTTAAAATAGTTTAATGTGATTTGCTCTATCATGGATACGTTTGTCTTAGTGTATTTTGCATTACTTTGTTGTAGATTAAATGGCACCTAGCAGCACTACACCGTTTGCTTTGCGTTCGGTCCTTGAGAAGGACAAGTTGAATGGAACAAATTACTCGGATTGGATCCGTAACCTGAGAATTGTTCTCAGGGTTGAGAAAAAGGAAGATGTTCTAGACAACCCACTACTAGAAGAACCTGCTGATGATGCACCCGCTGCTGCTAAGAATGCTTACAAGAAAGCATGTGATGCTAACCTCGAAATAAGCTGCCTTATGCTTGCTTGCATGGAACCCGAGCTGCAGATGCAGTTCGAAACAAACCATGAGGTGCACGATATGATCGTGGCGCTTAGAGACATGTTCCAAACACAGGCCAGGACTGAAAGGTTCAATGTGTCTAAGGCCATTGTTGAGAGCAAGCTGGCAGAAGGCGCAGCAGTAGGACCACACGTAATCAAGATGGTTGGTTACACTCAACGGTTGGAGAAGCTGGGCTTCCCACTGGGCCAAGAGTTGGCCACTGATTTCATTCTTTCATCTCTTCCGCCTAGCTATGGGAACTTCATCTCGAACTACCATATGCATGGGACGGAGAAGGGTCTGAATGAGCTGTGTGGCATGCTTAAAACAGCAGAGGCTGACATCAAGAAAAGCGCTAGTATCAGCCATGTGATGGCTATACAGAACAAGCCTAGCTTTAAGAAGAAGGGCAATTCTTGGAAGAAGAAGGGCAAGGTTGGAACGTCCAAGCCAAACCCAGCGCCCAAGGTTAAAGCTGGACCTGGACCTGCTCCAGACAAAGAGTGCTTTTACTGTCATGAACTTCATCACTGGAAGAGAAACTGCAAGCAGTACCTAGCTTCGTTGAAGAATGGCGGAAGTAAGAGTACTTCGACCTCAGGTACGCTTGTTGTTAATGTTATAGACAACATTTTTCTCGCTGATACAATTATTAATTCTTGGGTATTTGATACCGGATCGGTTGCTCATATTTGCAATTCGATGCAGGGAATGATAAGAAGTAGAAGCGTGGAAAGAGGAGAAGTTGATTTCCGCGTGGGCAATAATGCAAGAGTTGTTGCGTTGACTGTCGGGACGATGCAACTCCACCTCCCGTCAGGATTTATTATGGAGTTGAATAATTGTTATTTCGTTCCTAGTTTAAGTTGAAACATTTTGTCTCCTTCATGCTTGATGAAGGATGGTTATTCATTTGCGAGTGAAAACAATGGTTGTGTGATCTCTAAGAATGATATGTTTATGGCTTTTGCACCCATTGTGAATGGATTATTTGTTTTAAATCTTGATGGTTCACCTGTCTGTAACGTAAGTGCTAAAAGGCCTAGGCCTAATGATTTGAGTCCTACCTACTTGTGGCATTGTCATTTGGGTCATATAAGTGAAAAGCGCATGAAGAAGCTCCATTCTGATGGACTTCTAACTTCATTTGATTTTGAATCATACGAGACATGTGAGGCTTGCTTGCTAGGCAAGATGACCAAGACGCCTTTCACAGGATTTCCTGAGAGAGCAGTAGACTTGTTGGAACTCGTACATAGTGATGTATGCGGACCAATGAGCACGACGGCTAGAGGAGGATTCCAATACTTCATAACTTTCACTGATGATTTTAGTAGATATGGCTATGTCTACTTGATGAGGCACAAGTCTGAAACCTTTGAAAAGTTCAAGGAATTTTAGAATGAAGTTGAAAATCAGCGTGGCAAGAAAATTAAGGCCTTACGATCTGATCGTGAAGGCGAGTATTTGAGCCACGAGTTTAGCAATCATCTAAAGAGTTGCGGAATTGTTCCACAACTTACGCCGCCTGGAACACCTTAGAGAAATGGTGTATCTGAGCGACGTAATCGAACTTTGTTAGACATGGTTCGATCAATGATGAGCCAGTCGGACCTACCGTTGTCATTTTGGGGATACGCTCTAGAAACAGCAGCTTTCACACTTAATAGGGTACCATCTAAGTCCCTAGTTAAGACACCATATGAGATATGGACTGGAAAGGTTCCTAGTTTGTCTTTTCTAAAGATTTAGGGATGTGAAGTGTTTGTCAAGCGACTTCAGTCAGACAAGATCACACCCAAGTCGGATAAGTGCATTTTTGTGAGATATCCAAAGGAAACTTTGGGATATTATTTCTACAACCGATCAGAAGGCAAAGTGTTTGTCGCTCGGAACGGGGTTTTCCTAGAGAAAGAGTTTCTCAAAGGAGAAAAGAGTGGAAAGACAGTGCATCTTGAAGAAGTTCAAGATGAGCCGATCGGGCAAGAATCAATGAGTGATGCTAACGTAGCAGAACAAGTTGAGATACCCTTGGCAAGAGAAGCACCGCCACAACCACGAAAGTCAGCAGGCTCTACGAAATGCGGGAAATATTATTGTTGGACAATGATGAGCCTGCGACATATGCAGAAGCAATGATGGACCCAGACTCCGAAAAATGGCAGAGTGCCATGCAATCCAAAATAGAGTCCATGGGAGACAATCAAGTTTGGAACTTGGTTGACCCGCCTGATGGTGTTAAAGCCATAGAGTGCAAGTGGATCTATAAGAAGAAAAAGGACATGGATGGAAATGTTCACATCTATAAAGCACGACTGGTCGCAAAAGGTTTTCGACAAGTTCAAGGAGTTGACTACGACGAGACCTTCTCGCCCGTAGTGATGCTTAAGTCCATTCGGATTATTCTAGCTATACCTGCATATTTCGATTATGAGATATAGCAGATGGATGTCAAGACAGCTTTCCTGAATGGAAACCTAGCTGAGGACGTGTATATGATACAGCCCGAGGGTTTTGTCGATCCGAAAAATGCTGGAAAGGTATGCAAGCTTCAGAGATCCATTTATGGATTGAAGCAAGCATCTAGGAGTTGGAACATTCGTTTTGATGAAGTGATCAAAGGGTTTGACTTCACCAAGAACGAAGAAAAGTCTTGTGTTTACAAGAAGGTTAGTGGGAGCTCTGTAGTATTTCTAATCTTATATGTGGATGACATATTACTGATTGGAAATAACATTCCTCTGCTTGAGTCCGTAAAGACTTCACTGAAAAATAGTTTTTCGATGAAGGACTTAGGGGAAGCGGCATATATTCTGGGCATTAAGATCTATAGAGATAGATCGAGAAGGCTTATAGGTTTAAGCCAAGATACTTACATTGACAAAGTGTTGAAGCGGTTCAGCATGGAAGAGGCAAAGAAAGGGTTCTTGCCTATGTCACATGGCATACATCTCAGCAAGACTCAGTGTCCTTCGACTGCTGATGAGCGGGATCGCATGAGTAGAGTGCCATATGCCTCGGCTATTGGATCTATCAAGTATGCAATGATAAGTACTCGCCCAGATGTTTCATATGCGCTAAGTATGACAAGCAGACACCAATCTGATCCAGGTGAGAGTCACTGGACAGCGGTGAAAAACATTCTTAAGTACGTGAGAAGGACTAAAGATATGTTCCTCGTCTATGGAGGTGAGGAGGAGCTCGTTGTAACAGGTTACACCGATGCTAGTTTCCAAACCGACAGAGATGATTCAAAGTCACAATCAGGATTTGTGTTCACGCTAAATGGTGGTGCTGTTAGTTGGAAGAGTTCCAAGCAGGAGACGGTGGCCGATTCTACAACAGAAGCCGAGTACATCACGGCTTCGGAAGCCGCGAAGGAAGGTGTTTGGATAAGGAATTTCCTCATTGAGCTTGGTGTGTTCCCGAATGCATCCAGCCCATTGAATCTCTACTGTGATAATAATGGGGCAATTGCGCAAGCAAAGGAGCCAAGGAACCACCAGAAGAAAAAACACGTAATGCGGTGATTTCATCTCATTCGAGACTTCGTTAACCGGGGTGAGATCAAGATATGGAAAATACACACGGATCTGAACATTTCTGATCCGTTGACAAAACCACTCCCGCAGGCTAAGCATGATGCGCATGTAAGAGCTATGGGTATTAGGTACCTTCTAGATTGACTCTAGTGCAAGTGGGAGACTGTTGGAGGTATGCCCTAGAGGCAATCATAGAGATGATGATATTCCATTTGTATCCATGATTTGTATATTGTGTTCATTGAATATCCATTAAAGGCTACTTGAATTGATTTGCAATTATGTGAATTGTATGTGAAACTCTTTACTTGTATGGTTATTCTAAAGTTGTCCCTAGTCAGAGTTCATGTGAGGACACACATGAATATTAGACTAGCACATGTATTAGTTGATGACTATGTTTCACAAGTCATGGACATGGAGATGTTGAACTAATAATGTGGACACATGTGGAGACATGTGCTAGGACTGACCCAACACGAGAAGTAGTTCTCTCTTTAAACAACATATACGCTTTGTCCTTAGACCTGAGATTGTCGCATGTATTCTAGATGTGGATCGACCTACTTAGGGGCTATCAAACGCTACGCCGTAACAGGGTAGTTATAAAGGTAGCTTTCGGGTTTGTCAAGAAGCATGCTATGAGACATGGTCAATCAAGATGGGATTTGCCCCTCTCTGATTGAGAGTGATATCTCTGGGCCCCTCGAGTGATCAGATCCGAAAATGCATGGCCATGCTACGTACGGTTAAGAGTTAACCTACAAAGGGATTCCGAATCACAGGATCGAGAAAGAGCGGTCGGCTTGAAGCTAGACCAAATATCGTGAGGCAAAGGGAATAGCATGTATATTATGTTGTGATGGTTCGTCTGATATGATCTTCGTGTACGTATAGGAGTTGGCACGTCTTGCTAGAGGCCGCTACCGACTATTGGGCCGAGTAGGAGTACTCGGGCCATGTCTATACGTATCCGAACCCATATGGTCACACACTTAAGGGGCTGGAAGCCCAATTTGGATCTGATCCGAGTTGGATTAGGTTTAGAAGTACTAATGGGCCTCGGACCCAGAGGCCCGTTAGGAACCTCTATAAATAGAGGGGTTGGGGTGTCCTAGGGTTTACACCTTTTTGGCAAAACACACCTACCGCACCTCCCACGCCCTCGCCTGTTGCAACTCGCGGATCTAGCAATCCGGTTTGCGACGCTTCCTCCCTGCACGTGTGGATACCTTGGAGGTG
This sequence comes from Setaria italica, assembly GCF_000263155.2. Classification (NCBI taxonomy): domain Eukaryota; kingdom Viridiplantae; phylum Streptophyta; class Magnoliopsida; order Poales; family Poaceae; genus Setaria; species Setaria italica. Next base: position 6,068,521 of record NC_028456.1, on the reverse strand, counting down.
TTGCGCCTGCAGCACTTGGACGAGCCGCCGACGAGCCACGACGAGCCGACGACGAGCCGCGGCACGAGGGCGATCTTGCTGCACGTGGATGAGCTGCTGAGGAGCTGCTGGACGTTGACGTGATCGACTACGTACGACTACGTTGATCGACTACGTACGACTACGTTGATCGTCTTCACTGCATCGACGCAAATGTACATCTTCCGCACCAGTAGTGCGTCGAGTAGTAATCCCGTGATCCTTATACGGCAGTTCTTCCTGGTTTTACACGGTAGAAATTTTGATTTACGCTAGTGTAGCCTACCTTGTATCCCAACAGATCGAAACCCTGGAATTTAACGCTTTTCTTTCCTTGTCAATCAACAGGTCAGATTGACTGCACGCCGCGCGAACCGCACCAGGGCGACAACCCGAATAGGAGCTAAGCAGATTCTCCCATGTTGTGTGTGCGACGCAGAAGCCGGAGTCCTTGTCCGATTTTTGGCATCAACACACTTTTGGCACGCCCGGTGGGACCGAAACAAGATCCAACATGTCAAAGGCTGCTGAAATCTCGCAAGACAATGTCATCGAGATCACTGAGGCAGATCTCAAAGATGACCAGAGGGATGACTTGGCAAAAGCTATGGAAGACTACAAAAAGGCATGCCTGCAATCCTACAGTCGTACCAGAAGCGAGGAGCCCGTTAGAAAGACCGCTTTTCGAACTCCTAGCCAGATCACCATCGCCGAAGACTCAGGGAAGATGTCTAAAATGATCCAGTAGTCTGTTTATCAGGCTATGATCGATCAGTCCAAGGTGATGACCCACACAATGTACAATGCCATCATCAGCTCCATGGCCAACGACACGGCTCAGGGGTATCAGGGGTTGTACAAGATTAGTCGATGTGCGCCAGGTAATGCATACATATTGGAGACCTTTGAGGGAGAAGAATTTATAAGGGCCCTAAATGGAGTTGGAAAGGTACTACCCCAGCATATGGGTAGACGCTTAGCCGATAATGTAGCGTATCAGTTTCTCATGGCCAATACCTATTGACTCGCATTCATATAGCCGATGCGGAGGGTATCACCTTGAGGATGAGAAAAGCAGGAAAGAGTTCATATAGATAAGCTGATTATTATTCGGTACATTAACTGGGTGCATGGCCGACATGGTACAAGTCGCCCTTAGAATAAAAAGTACCAATACACTCATAAGTCACAGTAATTCAACGGTGTTTCAGTTGGGCTTGTTTCAGGTTGATCTTTCTCTAAAATTGGTCTAATTCGATCAGAATGTGGGTCCTCTTCTCCTCCACTTTTGCCATTGCATCTTCGAGGGCGATTTGACGAGGCAGTTGGTGACTCCTTTCGGTCGGCGGCTGGGTTGGCCTCCTGGAAGTGTTGGCTTTCAACGTTGTCTACAATATTCTTGATATGCATGGGAAGGTGATCCTTGAGTTCTTCACGATGAGCTTGGATCAGATCTTTGTCCGCCTGGGTCAGCGGTTCATCGGAGTGCATAATCTGAATAGCCCGTTCAAGATCGAGGCTGAGCCGATTTGGCTGAAGGGACAAAAGGCAAATCAACCAACGAAGAAAATCAGTCAAGGTATAAAGGAGTTAACTTTGTACCTGATTGACGAAGGAGAAAGAGGCCATCCGGGTGCCTGATTGGAGACCTGGAAGCGTCTATAGGGGGCGAGTATATGGGTGCTATGCGAATGCCTCTAGAGAAGATGCGAAGATCTCGTATTTATAGAGCAATAGGACAACGGGCAACGGTTAGTAAAAGAAGGCATTTAAAGCAAATGACCGTTGAGTCAAAAGCTGCGGAGAAAGCCGTTTAGGTTCGCATTCAAGACTGAAATGTTGAAAAGTGCCAATGTTATACAAGGCATTCAAAATGCCATTTAAGTTCAGTACAACTATCTGAGGAGGGTATTTATGGCCTCAACCGAACGCAGGCGAATCTGATCTGCTGTATCTAATACTCGCTGGTCGTCATCGGCCGACCCTGGAATTTCTGGCATGTTACGATGAAGTCGTTGTGGCGGAACCACCTCAGATTAGCTTGATTAAGCAGGGTTAAGCCGCCTAACATGCGACACTCCTGCCTAAACCGAGTTAATACGAAGTGCCGTCGGATTTCATCCGATTTAACCACTTAAACAGGATCGAGTTCAGCAAACCCACACGAAGGTGAGCGGTTACAGAGAATACAACAAGTCCACTGAGTTGAACAAGTTTTTACCCATTTAGTTCGGCCATAAAATCCAACATCAGAGTTTTACAAGTTTTCAAGAAACAACAGAGAAAACACTAGCGGAAGACTTCGTGGGGGTCGGACATCCCTGGTGAGGCCAACCGGGACATCACTGGCTCCTTCTCTCGCCGTCCGAGGAAGGATCCCACTCGACCGTCCAGCCTGGCGGGAGCTGGGGCGGCCAAGCACCAACCAGAGAGGGGTCGGAAGCAGCAACTTCACCTGAAAAACAGGAGCCACAACAAGGCTGAGCTACTAAGCTCAACAAGACTTAACCGACAGGAGGAAGGGCTACTCCTCCTTCTAGACATGCAAGCTGTTTGGCTGAGGGGTTTGTTTGCCAAAAGCACTAAGTAACCCTATTTTCAAGTTTTAGCTCCGATTCTAGGTTCATTTACCAGTCTAGGTTGTGCCACCTATTCTAAGCATTCATAGAACCAAGCAAGAGGTGTAGATACAACAACAAACATTGCCATCATCAGATTCCTCATTTACTCAGGGTGACATAGCGATCAAGCAATCTCAAACTGTGAGAGGCAGACGAATCGATTCAAGTTCTTTAACCATGCATGGTGAACCTAGCCTCACGACATCCGCGCACCCGGAGGTCGCTTCCTGTGTCGGCCTTCCCCATCGATCCCCTAACCCGTGTCGGGCCCATTTCCTTTGGTGCAAGGTTCCACAGACCCGGCCTCTGCCGTCCTGTGACCACGCTTGCCACCACGTGCGACAACCAGCAGGGGAAATTCCGTTCCAAGAACAATGGGGCGACCGCTCACGTCTAGGTTCAATCCGGTACTAGGCTTCCTCATCCCATACTAAGTATGAGGCTAGTACTTTCAAACACTTGATCACGAACACCACCACTGTTGGGCCTTAGCAAGATTTCATAGACAGACGGGGCAACCATCCGACCACCAAAAAGTTACCAAAACCCTACCCCGTGCATCGTCCTTATAGTTATAACAGGAGAGTAAACATGCAACTCCTACAACTCGCGAGTGACAGGAAATCACTCGACTTTTACCGTCTCCTAGTTAAGCAATGCAGCTACTCGGTCCAACAGCTAGTGCTCAGATCACTGGGATAACTAAGTTATGCATCTAGGGTTTCACACAACTCCTATACGTAAATGCACAAGCATGTTTCAGAAGGCATGCGCAAGTTTGGCAAAACACGTAGGATTATCATGCAACCGGGGCTTGCCTTCAAGCAAGGAGGACGGGAACTGCTCGACTTCGGGGGCGACTTCGACTTCGGAGGACAGGAGCTCGGCTACAGCTTCTTCTTCTGGCGCCGGGTGAAGCTCGTAGAAGCCGTCGGCGAGGTGCAGCTCTACACGAATGCAATGCAGGGGTTAGCATAGACGGTTATTTCAACAGCAACACTGGCTCGCCTGAGCCCAGAAACTCGCGACAAAGAGCAGGAGGTTATGGTGGTTCGAGAGCTGATGATGATCAAGAGGTAAGGGTAGGAAAGGAACTAGTGGTCTGATCCTTGAACTAGAGGATGTGATAAACTGGGGGTCCTTAGACGCAAGCGTTGAAGGGTTCCCAAGTCTTACACATACACCCTCGAGTTGAAAAAAAAAGATCACAGCCAAGCCCTCGGGCGACGCGGACAAGGGTCGGAGGAACAGATAGGGTCGGGCGAGACGGAATCGGGGTCGGGCGGATAGGAGGGGTCGAGCGAGGCGGACTGGGGTCGGCAACTCACCTTCTTCCTGAAAGGAAAGCTTGGGGTCGGAAAGAAGCGAACTTTGGGCGGAGGGACTTCGGTTTGAACAGAAGCTAAGACCGGCAATGCTCCGGCGGCGGCGCTGCTTCTTGTGGATCACAAGAGAGCTTTTACGCAGCACGGAGGAGCAAGCTGCTGGGTGACTCGGAGAAAACTGAGAGAGAACTCCTCAAGAACTAGGTGGTTGGCACTAGGAGCTTGAGCAGGGAGCTAGAGAAGGCTGAAGGCAATAAGGGCGGAGGAAACTCCGGCGACGGGGGCATTCCCTTTTATAGCTGCTGGAGTAGAGGAAAGGAAACGGCGCGAAGAGAGAGAAGGGGAGCGGCGCGAAGGCCGGGGAGAGGCAATGGAGTGCTCTGCCGGGGCGGCGATTGAGCGAAGAGGGCGGTGGTGCAGAACTCCAGGGGTGACGCCAGCAATCATGGCGTTCTGCCGTCAGGGCGGCGTAGGAGCGGGTAGACTAGTGGTTGAGATTTGGCGGAAAGCGGGCGTCTTCGTGCGGAAGATTTGATAGAAGTGACCAGCTTAACAGCGCTAGAATCGAGGGCGCTCGGGTGAGAAGACAGGCGGACGCGGGCGCGGGGGAGAGCGCGGAACAACAGATTGTCGGGCGGCTTCTGACAGAGCGGGGGAAAGGGACTGTCGCGGCCGCGGTCGGGGTTGGCGGTGAAGGAATCGTCATGTAGCGGCGACCAGGCGGCGCGACTGTGGCTGAAGGGACGGAAAAGACGGGCGACATCGGGCTCTGGGGCCGGGATCTGGCGGCGTTATGATGGGCGCGGGAGGCGAGGCTCTGCAGAAAGGGGTGCAGAGGGCTTCCGCTGCCATTGGGGAAAGGGGGCGTGGGAACCCACTCGGTCGCTGGCCAGAGACAAAACTGAGCGGCAGGCGTCGGAGAAGACGAGCCACGTGGCAGGAAGACTCTGAAGCAGCCATGCAACTCGAGTGCGGCTGTCGCGGGGGATCTGGAAAAGATCTCACGGTTCCACCGGTGGATAGATCCGACGCTTGAGGAAGATTAGCAGAATCCGACGGTGGGCTGAGCTCGCCGGGGTCGGGAGAGGAGCGAAACGGGAAGGGGTCGGATCTCAGGGGTCGGGACCAGGCGGATAGCTGAGCACTTAGGCGCGGTCAAACAAGACAGATGGCTAGGATCAAGGGCTCTGATCAAGACTAACTCGGGAAGGTTTAGGGGTCGGTCGTTACAGTCGTATTGCTTTGTGGGCAAGGGTCCCCTTCTTCTCGGTCCTCTGGTACAGGCTGACTGCGAAGAAATACTTCCAGAGCAAGAAGTTGGGTTCGATTCCCAGAAACCCCTCGCACAGCATGACGAACGCTGTAATGTCCTCGATCCCGTTGGGATTGAGATGTTGCAGCTCGAGCCCGTAGTAGTACAGCAACCCGCGGAAGAAGTGGCTCGGTGGGGTCGTGAACCCCCTCTCGTGGAAGTGGGTGAACGAAACGATGTAGCTGCCGGGTGGACTCGGCACATCTTCCCTCCCGGGGAACCGCCACTTGTCCCTCATGGTCCTCTTGCAGAGGAGGCCCTTCCTCAAGAGGTCATCGGCGCGTGAGGTACCGAAGCTCGAGTGCGTCCAGGAATCTATCGCTAAGGGGTGGAAGGCTCGACGGCGGCGGGCGAGGGAAGCTGTTGCGCTAGGCGGAGGAAAGCAAACGGTGCACAAGAAGGCAAAGGGCGCGCAAGAAGGGAAAAAGGTTTGAGAATAGGTGTTGGCGGAACCGGCGAGGCAGACCCCCTGTCTTATAGGGTAGCGCGTGGGAGGCGAAAAAGGCGGCCCCATCGCAGTTAATGCAGTGCCAGGTATGCCCTGTCATGCCCACCTTTTTGGGAATCCGTGCGCACGATCTGCTGTAGGCAAACATCTCCCCCTCTCTCGTTTCGCGGGATGGCACCTTCTTGTTGGAGGTATGCCCTAGAGGCAATCATAGAGATGATGATATTCCATTTGTATCCATGATTTATATTGTGTTCCTTGAATATCCATTAAAGGCTACTTGAATTGATTTGCAATTATGTGAATTGTGTGTGAAACTCTTTACTTGTATGGTTATTCTAAAGTTGTCCCTAGTCGGAGCTCATGTGAGGACACACATGAATATTAGACTAGCACATGTATTAGTTGATGACTATGTTTCACAAGTCATGGACATGGAGATGTTGAACTAATAATGTGGGCACGTGTGGAGACATGTGCTAGGACTGATCCAACACGAGAAGTAGTTCTATCTTTAAACAACATATACGCTTTGTCCTTGGACCTGAGATTGTCGCATGTATTCAAGATGTGGATCGACCTACTTAGGGGCTATCAAACGCTACGCCATAACAGGGTAGTTATAAAGGTAGCTTTCGGGTTTGTCAAGAAGCATGCTGTGAGAGATGGTCAATCAAGATGGGATTTGCCCCTCTCTGATTGAGAGTGATATCTCTGGGCCCCTTGAGTGATCGGATCCGAAAATGCATGGCCATGCTACGTACGGTTAAGAGTTAACCTACAAAGGGATTCCGAATCACAGGATCGAGAAAGAGCGGTCGGCTTGAAGCTAGACAAAATATCGTGAGGCAAAGGGAATAGCATGTATATACTGTTGTGATGGTTCGCCTGATATGATCTTCGTGTGCGTATAGGAGTTGGCACGTCTTGCTAGAGGCCACTACCGACTATTGGGCCGAGTAGGAGTACTCGGGCCATGTCTATATGTATCCGAACCCATAGGGTCACACACTTAAGGGGCTGGAAGCCCAATTCGGATGTGATCCGAGTTGGATTAGGTTTAGAAGTATTAATGGGCCTTGGACCCAGAGGCCCGTTAGGAACCTCTATAAATAGAGGGGTGGGGGCGCCCTAGGGTTTACACCTTTTGGCGAAACACATCTGCCGCGCCTCCCATGCCCTCGCCTATTGGAACTCATGGATCTAGCAGTCCGGCTTGCGACGCTTCCTCCCTGCACGTGTGGATACCTTGGAGGTGTTGCGCCTGCAGCACTTGGACGAGCCGCCGATGAGCTGACGATGAGCCGCGGCACGAGAGCGATCTTGCTGCACATGGACGAGCTGCTGAGGAGCTGCTGGACGTCGACGTGATCGACTACGTAAAACTATATTGATCAACTTCGCTGCATCGACGAAAATCTACATCTTCCGCACCAGTAGTGCGTCGAGTGGTAATCCCGTGATCCTTATACGGCAGTTTTCCTGGTTTACGCGGTAGAAATTTTTGATTTGCGCTAGTGTAGCCTACCTCGTATCCCTACACTTCTGCCACTTCGCCTCCCGGAGAACGCACGAGCACAACCTCCTCCACATCTAGCCCAAGGCCCACCAATAGGTAAAAAAGGGATACGGGGCTGAATACGTCCCTACGGCCCATTACGGTCCAGGGGTTTGAAGGCTGGCCCACTACGGGTTCAAAAGCTGCCCCAGGATATCCCCGAGCGAGAGGTGAGAAGGGATGGATCCGCTAGCGGCCATCACCTGGGCACACGACAACCTAGGGCATCTTGACCTCACGTTCGAGTCCAGACCGGCATCAAAGTTCATGGTTTTCCGCCGAAGAAAGGAAACGAGCCCCGGGATCCGATCGAACGGACTCAGGAACTATATGAACTAGCCGGCCGGAATCTGGGGTATGCCACCAGCTTGGCCTGAGCCGGACCTCCCCGAACGGGAACCGGGACCCTACTCGAATTGACCCATTCGCAGCTCAACAAGCACCACGGTTTGTCCGACGAGGATACCATGCCAAGGCTCACCCCATCCGTCTCAGCGAATGAACAATTGAGGGGTAACGATCAAAATTCGATCTAGCCTCCCGACCGGTCTCCCGCAACGCGCGGGGGCTCGAGGGCTAGCATCGCAACCGATGACCATGCGGGTGGTCACGATTTGAGGTCTCGAGGCAGGGGTGCCCTACGGAACAATAAGGAATCCTCCCGCACCAATTCATCCACAGGACACCCCGCCTGATCAAACTCCCCGGCCAAGCTGAACACACGACACTCCCTATCCCTGATCAATTGCAGCTTGCAGGGCGAGCAGAAATCCCCGATGAATGACGAAAGCAGCCTCTAGAGGAGCATCCTCTCTCTACCACAAGCTCGGGGGCTACTGTTGGGGGGAAATATTAACGACCTCCTTATGCCTCTTAAAACAACAATCATGAAGGCCCAGGCCCACCTGCGGTAATGACGACCACCGCCAACCCGGCATGGGCAGGGAGCATCCCACTCCGTCTCACCCAACCCAGGGCCCTAGGCTCGGACACGCCCAACCCCTCGCTGGCAAAACTCCATCTCGCCCGACCCACAGTCCTAGGGTCGGGTGCACCCGACCCCTCGCCGCAAGGCTCTGCCTCGCCCAACCCCGGGCATAGGAGGTCTTACTCATCCGAGCCCACAAGACAAGGGTCCGCCTTGGGCGCAGACCGGCAGACGAGGGCGCGGATCTCGTGGGCCCCCACCGGGGCCCACGATCATGCCATAAATGCGCCGCGGCTCTAGCGCGCAGAAAGGCGCCCGCGCCCCTCGACGTGACCCGCCATAAGTACCCGAGCAGAACATTGTAGCCACGACCGCATAGGCTACAGTGGTCGCGGCTCCCCCTGATTCGCCATAGGGCACTCATTGCATGCGTCGCCCGGCACAGGAGGGAGCGCCACCCGTTCTCGTGCTCGGCCTATCCAGCAACAAGGATGTGGATGTCCGTGTTCCACGGGCGGTAAGCAGGACTACAGGGGTCAGTCGCCTCCCCCAACGTGCATGGTTGTGGCGGTCGGACATCATCATCATGCTCGGCGGCAACGATTGCCCGGAGGATTGGCGTCCTTGTCGTCCAGCACCTCCCGAACTCGCTACCAGATCTCGGTGTCGGCAAGCGCGTCCGTCGCAAGGACGGTACCCTCGGTCTGTGCATCGGGAACCATGTCGTCAAGTGAGTGAACCCGGAGCATCAGCGGCGCCACCCTCCGAGCATGGTACGCCCCGATCACTCCGGCCCCGGTCAGGCCTTTTTCCTTCAGGTGCTCGATGGCCTGAAGCAGACCGGTGATCCGCTTCTTCTCCTTCTCGACCGGACTATACAACCACAACTCCAGCGCCGCCTCAATGACGTGGCCGGTGAATGCCGGGGAGGGGGAATTAGAGTAGTTCTTCACATAGAACCACTGCTGGTGCCACCCCTTGTAGGACGCCGCAGTCTTCATCGCCATATATTCCTTGGCACAGTTCTGGCGGAGGTGGATGGCGGCGCACCCTATCGGCACCGGGGTCGTCCGCTGCTGGGTCCCCTTCTTCTCGGTCCTCTGGTACAGGCTGACTACGAAGAAATACTTCCAGAGCAAGAAGTTGGGTTCGATTCCCAGAAAACCCTCGCACAGCATGACAAACACTGCAATGTGCTGGATCCCGTTGGGATTGAGATGTTGCAGCTTGAGCCCGTAGTAGTACAGCAACCCGCGGAAGAAGCGGCTCGCCGAGGTCGCGAACCCCCTCTCGTGGAAGTGGGCGAACGAAATGACGTAGCTGCCGGGTGGACTCGGCACATCTTCCCTCCCGGGGAACTGCCACTTGTCCCTCGCGGTCCTCTTGTAGAGGAGGCCCTTCCTCAGGAGGTCGTCGGCGCGTGAGGTATCGAAGCTCGAGTGCGTCCAGGAATCTATCGCTAAGGGGTGGAAGGCTCGATGGCGGAGGACGAGAGAACCTGTTGCGCTAGGTGGAGGAAAGCGAACGGTGCACAAGAAGGCAAAGGGCGCGCAAGAAGGCAAAATGGTTCAAGAACAGGTGTTGGCGGAACCGGCAAGGCAGACCCCCCATCTTATAGGCGGGCGCGTGGGAGGCGAAAGAGGCAGCCCCATCGCAGTTAATGCAGCGCCAGGTATGCCCTGTCATGCCCACCTTTTTGGGAATCCGTGCGCATGATCTGTTGCAGGAAAACATCTCCCCCTCTCTCGTTTCGTGGGCTGGCACCTTCTTGTGTGAGGTATGCCCTAGAGGCAATCATAGAGATGATGATATTCCATTTGTATTCATGATTTATATTGTGTTTCTTGAATATCCATTAAGTCTACTTGAATTGATTTGAAATTATGTGAATTGTGTGTGAAACTCTTTACTTGTATGGTTATTCTAAAGTTGTCCTTAGTCGGAGTTCATGTGAGGACACACATGAATATTATACTAGCACATGTATTAGTTGATGACTATGTTTCACAAGTCATGGATATGGAGATGTTGAACTAATAATGTGGGCACATGTGGAGACATGTGCTAGGACTGACCCAACACGAGAAGTAGTTCTATCTTTAAACAACATATACGCTTTGTCCTTAGACCTGAGATTGTCACATGTATTCAAGATGTGGATCGACCTACTTAGGGGCTATCAAACGCTACGCCGTAACAGGGTAGTTATAAAGGTAGCTTTCGGGTTTGTCAAGAAGCATGCTGTGAGACATGGTCAATCAAGATGGGATTTGCCCCTCTCTGATTGAGAGTGATATCTCTAGGCCCCTTGAGTGATCGGATCCGAAAATGCATGGCCATGCTACGTACGGTTAAGAGTTAACCTACAAAGGGATTCCGAATCACAGGATCGAGAAAGAGCAGTCGGCTTGAAGCTAGACCAAATATCGTTAGGCAAAGGGAATAGCATGTATATAATGTTGTGATGGTTCGTCTGATATGATCTTCATGTGCGTATAGGAGTTGGCACATCTTGCTAGAGGCCGCTACCGACTATTGGGCCGAGTAGGAGTACTCGGGCCATGTCTATATGTATCCGAACCCATAGGGTCACACAATTACGGGGCTGGAAGCCCAATTCGGATGTGATCCGAGTTGGATTAGGTTTAGAAGTACTAATGGGCCTCGGATCCAGAGGCCCGTTAGGAACCTCTATTAATAGAGGGGTGGGGGCGCCCTAGGGTTTACACCTTTTGGCGAAACACATCTGCCGCGCCTCCCATGCCCTCGCCTATTGGAACTCACGGATCTAGCAGTCCGGCTTGCGACGCTTCCTCCCTGCACGTGTGGATACCTTGGAGGTGTTGCGCCTGCAGCACTTGGACGAGCCGCCGATGAGCCACGACGAGCCGACGATGAGCCGCGGCACGAGGGCGATCTTGCTGCACATAGACGAGCTGCTGAGGAGCTGCTGGACGTCGACGTGATCAACTACGTACGACTACGTTGATCGACTTCACTGCATCGATGCAAATCTACATCTTCCGCACCAGTAGTGCGTCGAGTGGTAATCCCGTGATCCTTATATGGCAGTTTTCCTTGTTTACGCGGTAGAAATTTTTGATTTGCGCTAGTGTAGCCTACCTCGTATCCCTACACTTCTGCCACTTCGCCTCTCGGAGAATGCACGAGCACAACCTCCTCCACATCTAGCCCAAGGCCTACCAATAGGTAAAAAAGGGATACGGGGCTGAATACGTCCCTACGGCCCATTACGGTCCAGGGGTTCGAAGGCTGGCCCACTACGGGTTCAACAACTGCCCCAGGATATCCTCGAGCGAGGGGTGAGAAGGGATGGGTCCGCTAGCGGCCATCACCTGGGCACACGGCAACCTAGGGCATCCCAACCTCACGTTCGAGTCCGTACCAGCATCAAAGTTCATGGTTTTCCCCCGAAGAAAGGCAACAAGCCCCTGGATCCGATCGAACGGACTCAGGAACTATATGAACTAGCCGGCCGGAATCTGGGGTATGCCACCAGCTTGGCCTGAGCCGGACCCCCCCGAACGGGGGTTGGGACCCTACTCGAATTGACCCATTCGTAGCTCAATGAGCACCACGGTTTGTCCGGCGAGGATACCATGCCAAGGCTCACCCCATCCGTCTCAGCGAACGGACAATTGAGGGGTAACGATCAAAATTCGATCTAGCCTCCCGACCGGTCTCCCGCAACGCGCGGGGGCTCGGGGGCTAGCATCGCAACTGATGACCATGCGTGTGGTCGCGATTTGAGGTCTCGAGGCAGGGGTGCCCTACGAAACAATAAGGAATCCTCCCGCACCAAGTCATCCACAGGACACCCCGCCTGATCAAACTCCCCGGCCAAGCCGAACACACGACACTCCCTATCCCTGATCAACTGCAGCTTGCAGAGCGAGTAGAAATCCCCGACGAACGACGAAAGCAGCCTCTAGAGGAGCATCCTCGCTCCACCACAAGCTCGGGGGCTACTGTTGGGGGGAAATATTAACGACCTCCTTATGCCCCTTAAAACAACAATCATGAAGGCGTAGGAGGTCGGACTCATCCGAGCCCACAAGACAAGGGTCCGCCTCGGGCGCAGATCGGCAGACGAGGGCGTGGATCTCATGGGCCCCCCACTGATCTTGCCATAAATGCGCCGCGGCTCTAGCGCGTAGAAAGGCGCCCGCGCCCCTCGACGTGACCCACCATAAGTACCCGGGCAGAACACTGTAGCCACGACCGCACATGCTACAGTAGTCACGGCTCCCCCTAATTCGCCATAGGGCACTCATTGCATGCGTCGCCCGGCGCAGGAGGGAGCGCCAGCCGTTCTCGTGCTCGGCCTATCCAGCAACAAGGATGTGGATGTTCGTGTTCCACGGGCGGTAAGCAGGACTACAGGGGTCAGTCGTCTCCCCCAACGTGCATGGTTGTGGCGGCTGGACATCATCATCATGCTCAGCGGCAACGGTTGCCCGGAGGATCGGCAACAGGATCAGACGACAGCTGCCCTCCTCCGATGGCCGGGCTGACAGGAGCCGAAGGCCGGAGTAGGAGGCGGCGCTCCGGGGACTTGGTCCTTCTCCTTGTATTCTATTTTACTTAGCTTATCTCTTTTACTTCTCGACACACCCGACTCACTTGTAACCCTGAGCCCTCCTTGCGCTATAAAAGGAGAACCAGGGGCCCCGAGACCAGAGGACTCTCAAGCCAACAGAACCCCCACACTCACCTCACGAGCATCAGTGCACACCTAAGAGACTTGGGACCGGCTCCCTCTCTCGCGTGTTTGTAACCCCTACTACAGACTTTGCATGAGTAACACGAGCAGCTCCTCATACTGGACATAGGGCTTTCCTTACCCAAGCCAGTCTAAACCCATGTCCTCTCATGTCACCATCCGAAGCCTTACGCGCATAAAAGAAATTTACTTGCTGTAGTCTTGACCCGCTAATCTTGACAATGACACATTGAATATTCGCCAAATCTGCTCGGCGTCCTCCACCAATCGACTGACATTATCCTGGAGAAGGGCTTGTATGCTCTGGAGCTTGGCACGGGTTTCTTCTGGTATTGAGGCCAATGTTATCTGACATGATGCATCTTCCTCGTCGTCGGAAACTGCAACCTCGAAGTAGAAGAGGCTATTGTTGGGCGTGTCTTGTTCCTGAAAAGGATAAAGAAATAAGTTCTTTAGCCGACAAGATTAAGAAATCGGCTAGTAGAGATCCCGTTTTTACCTCTTTAAAGCGAATTTCCTCCGCCTAGGTTGGCAAGGTTACTACTCCTATCTCAGGAATCGGCGGCTGTAGCTCATCAGAAGAAGAGGATTCGACAATAATCAGCGCAGTGCTTGGGCCAGCCTCCTGGAGAATAGAAAGGGGAATATTTGTGGGTATAAAGAGGATAATAGATCTAAATATGGGTCTTGGTCATCTTACCTCTGAAAGTCGCGCAGCCGGTGGTTGGTCAAATGGTATGACCAACGTGCCTGGAACGTCCTATGCCAAAAGTCAACCGATTTTAGTTAAAGATTGGGGAAACCGAATGAAAAAGACATTCTATACCTCAATTGGAAGGCGTGCTAGTGGTACGGTTTCTGCTCGAGGATCGGCCGATTGAGGGGCAGTTTGCTCCGGAGTTGGTTGCCCCGCTTGATAAGGGAAGACAAATTTAGTATTGGCAGTACACCTGAAGGAGTTAAAGTAACTACCTGTATGACTTCCACCAGAAGAGATGCAACCGCCGATCCAGCCTCTTAGGCCACCTAGGGATCGATGTCCTGAATCATCGGCAGAGCATCTGTTGGGACTGGCACGGCTGAGGGCTCGGCCGATGTCGTGGCCGATGGGTTGACTATCTGAATTATTGCCGGTTCGGTTCGAGCTTGCACCATGCGGCTCGTCTTCTTTGTAGTGGCCATCTTAAGCTTGTGCTTCAATTGGCCGGTAGCTATGTCCTCCATTGATGGGGCATGATAGCCGATAAGAGAGTACGACATCTACGGATGATGGGTCTCTATGGGCCTACCGCTCCGGCTGTGCGTTGGGGGTGCCCGGCTATCAACCTGCGCACAGAAGAGAGGACAGTAATGAGAGTTCCGTGGCATAAGAAAAATGAAAAAATGAGAAATCGGTCGAGAGAGTTCCGTTACCTCTGCATTTGGATCGGTGTGAGCAGGGTCCAGCTAATTGCAATACACCGCAGGGGTTGCACAGAAAAGGTGTTGTTTCCACTCGGCCCACCATAATTTGTATTGCTGAGTAGAGAAGGGTGCTACCAGCCAAGTGCTCAAATCAATAGTGCTAGAATGTGGTATCAGGTTGCACAATCTGTTATATTCAAGCCCTCTTGAAAGTGGTTCTTGAAATTTCACCCGGCTGAGGAAGTAAATTCCAATGGGCATCTGTCCTAGGGCGAGTTGCCGGGCTGCTACCACCAGGTTGTAGAATTCGTACGTCGGAGAATCCTTCCCGGAGAAGAAGTTTGCCGGCAGAATTCCTAGTTTGATCAAGATATCCATAATCTGTTCTTCAAAGGAGTTGGTGTTCAAGTCAAAGCAATCAGGATTCTCAAAAATTTGATCTTCTCTCTGGTATGGGTACCAACTCGTTGTTTCTTCGCTGAAGCCATTATAAAATAATCTGAAATATTCAGCTGTCCTTGAGGGAGTAAGCTTATTGCCTGGAAAAGATGATACGGCTTCTCCAAAAGAAGTACAGCGGCGCCTCACCATTGGGTCAGTATCCGATTTAACGTTGGGGAAGGTTTTTGTTTCAATTTGTTCTCTGGAAATTTTTCTCATATATAAATTAAGCCAGAGGTTGACAAACCACCAGGGACCACCAGGGTTCCCAATGGGTTCCCTAGATGATAGCTTCATGGCAATCTGATGCATCATATAATAAACTAACCCCAGTAGATGTTTTCCCAAAGGAACAATAGCACCTCTTTCTAGCGCTTCAGCTAAGGCTTGTGTGTTCGAGGTGGGGCCAACTGATTTGCCGCAGAATAGGTGTTTTTCCAACCACATCATCATGAAGGTTGTGCCCTCTCTGTCCGTGATGGGCTCGGTTTTTATGTTCTTCTCGATGAAGCCTTTCCATCCGCCGATGGCTTTCATTTCCAGCCAATGAGTGGGTTTGATCAGAAGGTCAAAGGTGTATCGGCGGAGGAGATATCGAGGCCGGTCAGCATTAGAACATCGGCCAAAGTAGGAGTCATCGGCCCGTGGCCGAAAAGAAATGCATTGAGGGCATCAGACCAGAAATAAGAAGCCGCAATGAGCAAGGTGTAACAACCTAGGTTAATTAAATGGTGTTTTAATCTTAAGAACAAGTCTTTAGTGCTTAAAGAAGAACTTGGGCAACAATAAGTCAAGTGAAAGTACTCTTTTGCCCTTCACAAGCTTAAAACGCTGCCCAAACTGTAACTCCAATTCTTGCTTAAGAACATAAAACTATGTCCAACTAAGAGTTTTAGAACTCAACCTTACTAACAACTTTCATTTTTGATGTTTTGCTTGGAGCTGAGCAGAAGCCCTCCAAAAACCCGAATTACCAATCTGTGTTGTTCTATTTTAAAACAGGCAAGGTCCCAGCTTTGGGGCTCTCTATTTCGAAATTTCTAATGTCAACTTGAGCTGATCCCTATACCAAAGTTTTAGAGCTTCGGGACCTTAACAACTTTGCTTTAAGGAGCAAGTTCGAAATTTGTCCCGAAAGCATTCAAAATCTAGGTCAAAGTAATCTAGTTTGGTCAACTCAGCCTCCTTTAGCTATTCCGGCTAAGTCTGGAAAATCAGCACGACCTGGCGCATTAGGACGGGTTTATCTTTGGAAAGTTGAATAGAATATCTAAAAATACCTTTATAGAAGTTGGAGAAATAAGTTTCTACAATAACTTTGTTAATTGGACCTTGGTCCAATTCCCCTCCGAAGCTTCCCAAATCTACAGCTCAAATCAGCCCAAACCCTGAAAACCAGCCAAGCCGCCATTTTTCTCCAAGTTCCAGAAACCGGCGTTCCTCCAATTTTTGGAGCTTTGAATCTCCAAATCCACCGCGTTTTTGAACTTGGTCAAATTACAAAAGTTGGACCTTGGTCTGTGTACTACAACTTGTGGCGTGGCCTCACCGGTGAGCGCCGTTTTGCCCAGTCGCCGGCCGCGACAAGATGGATCAGCGCGCCTCTTCACTAGTCGCGTGCAGTAACACCCTGTAGGCCCTCCACCCTGTCTTGTCCCGCCCGAAGCTGGCCGCATCGGGTGCACTGCTCGCAGCCGCGCCGCCGCCCCGGCCACTCCGCGACCGAAGGCCGGCCGGTGCCGCGCCGGTGCCGCCTCACCTCCAGCGCGCATCCGCCCCACCCAGATCCCCGACCGCATGCCCCAACGCCTTGTGGCCCTCCCGTCACAACCCGGCCGCGCTGCCCACGCACACGCCCTGCGACGTTGCCACCTCCGCCAACCACCGCGCAGGCAGTGACAGCTCCTCCCCCGCCCTGCCAGTAGCGTGCCCCGGCAGAGCCGCTCGTCCCACGCACGCTCGTGTCACGCCACTTGCCCTGTCACCTCGCCTGCCGCGCCTGCCTGTCCCTCCTGTCCGCCAATGCTGCCGTCGCCATGAATGGCCGCGACAACACGCGCCCGCCCTTCTCCGGCCCACCGGCCAGTCACACGCCCCCGGTGCCTATAAAAGCCCTGCCGACGCAACCGCACTCCCCTTCGCCTCCTTCTCCACCCCAGCTACCCTTCCAGAGCCCTCACCACTCGCCCATGTTCCGCTGCCGCACACTCCTCTACTTTGCGCTCAAAGCGCCGCCGCCTGAGCTCTCTATGGAGCTCCCCCTTCCGCCCAATCCCGTGCCTTGCCAACACTACCAACCACTTCGCCATCCTCTTGCGCAGCTCTAGACCTTGCTTGTTGTCCGCAAGAAGCTCCACCGCCTCTGAACACTGCCGAGCCCCACCGCCGCCCGAAGCTTCCTGCCTTCCGCCGTTCCGCCCCGGCCAAGCCTCCCCGTCGCCCCCAACTGCTTCAAACCGAACTAAGGTGAGCCCGTAAGCCCTTCCAGCCACTCACCGTCCCTAGGCCGCCAGCGCATCGCCAGGATTTTGCCCGCCGCCGCCGCCCGTGCGCCCGAGGACCCAATTGCTTTTAGAAAACGTGAACCGAGGGCCTTAGTGTGAAAACTCAGGACCTTTGCGTGATTAAACCATAGGCCTAGGGGCTAGTCCGTAAGTTTACCTCGGTTTAAATGTTTTAATCGGCAGAAATTGTGTTTAACTTTTGAAATTCAACAAAATTTGTAGAAAATTGAGAAAAATGCCAAACCAATTTTGCTAGGCTCAAAATGAAGAGTAGTTTTTAATAAAAACACTTTTGGCACCTGTCACTGTTGGAATTAATGGGATATGTTTTAATTCTTGTTTAAGCCATTTAAATCATAACAAATTATAGAATTATGATAAAAAGATTAAACTAACTCTCATATGTATGTTTCAAGTGGTAAACTAGGAAAAATGTTTTGGAGCTAGCTCAGGTGTACAAACCCCCTGTTTTTTTTACCTTGTGTTTAAAAGGTTGTTTTCACCTTTTTGGCATAACAATTGATCCGGAGCTGAGAACAATATGAAACCTTCTGACTCAAGTCAGTAGTATAACTCAAATTTTGGGAAAAATATGGAAACCACCAGAAGTAACTAGGTGCACCACTTTCCTGTTTAGGGAAGAATAAATGGGGTAAATACACAAAAAACGTCACCTTTTCGCAAATAGTTAAATACCAGCTACCTTAAGGTAATAAAGGCTATATTGGAAGAGATACAAAAGAACATTTAGAAATAAGATAACTTTCCGATCTAAAGCTTAACAAAGTGATGTTACATATATGTACACAATCGCCCTCAAACCAACCCCAGCCTATACCACACCCCACCTTCTTCATGTAAATAAAGAAAGTTCAGAATCTTGACTAGGTGAATGTGGCCTATATAACTTCTTCTTCTTCAGCACTAATTTGTATTTGCGATCTATGAAAAGTGGAGAGTTTAACTTGATGCATTACATTTCGTGTAGAGCTGAACCTCGCAGACGGAACCTACGAGCTTCACCCGGCACCGGAAGACGAAGTCGTAGCTGAGCAGCCGCTTGCAGGAGCCGAGCCCGAGCACACCGAAGACCAGTTCGCTACCGCCCCGCTTGAAGGCAAGCCCCAGAGTATAAATTCCTATCTTTAACTACTTGCAATATATTTGGTTGTTTGATCGTGCATTTACGTTTTTAGGAACTGCTTGAAGGTGGAGTCGGCGGTGACTACTTCAATGGTGTCGCCGACCTACTGGACGAGGCATGGGTGCATTGTAGACAAGATGCTGTTGGGATACGAGGTAGGCTACACTAGCGCAAATCAAAATTTCTACCGCGTATAACCAGGAAGAACTGCCGTATAAGGATCACGGGATTACCACTCGACGCACTACTGGTGCGGAAGATGTAGATATGCGTCGATGCAGTGAAGACGATCACGTAGTCGTACGTAGTCGATCAACGTAGTCGTACGTAGTCGATCACGTCCAGCAGCTCCTCAGCAGCTCGTCCACGTGCACAGCAAGATCGCCTCCGGTGCCGCGGCTCGTCGTCGGCTCGTCGTGGCTCGTCGGCGGCTCGTCGATGGCTCGTCCAAGTGCTGCAGGCGCAACACCTCCAAGGTATCCACACGTGCAGGGAGGAAGCGTCGCAAGCCGGATTGCTAGATCCGCGAGTTGCAACAGGCGAGGGCGTGGGAGGCGCGGCAAGTGTGTTCAGCCAAAAGGTGTAAAACCCTAGGGCGCCCCCACCCCTCTATTTATAGGGGTTCCTGATGGGCCTCTGGATCCGAGGCCCATTAGTACTCCTAAACCTAATCCAACTCGGATCAGATCCGAATTGGGCTTCCAGCCCCTTAAGTGTGTGACCCTATGGGTTCGGATACGTATAGACATGGCCCGAGTACTCCTACTCGGCCCAATAGTCGGTAGCGGCCTCTAGCAAGACGTGCCAACTCCTATACGCATACGAAGATCATATCAGATGAACCATCACAACATAATATACATGCTATTCCCTTTGCCTCATGATATTTGGTCTAGCTTCAAGCCGACCGCTCTTTCTCGATCCTGTGATTCGGAATCCCTTTGTAGGTTAACTCTTAACCGTACGTAGCATGGCCATGCATTTTCTGATCCGATCACTCGAGGGGCCCAGAGATATCACTCTCAATTAGAGAGGGGCAAATCCCATCTTGATTGACCATGTCTCATAGCATGCTTCTTGACAAACCCGAAAGCTACCTTTATAACTACCCTGTTACGGCGTAGCGTTTGATAGCCCTAAGTAGGTCGATCCACATCTAGAATACATGCGACAATCTCAGGTCTAAGGACAAAGCGTATATGTTGTTTAAAGAGAGAACTACTTCTCGTGTTGGGTCAGTCCTAACACATGTCTCAACATGTGTCCACATTATTAGTTCAACATCTCCATGTCCATGACTTGTGAAACATAGTCATCAACTAATACATGTGCTAGTCTAATATTCATGTGTGTCCTCACATGAACTCCGACTAGGGACAACTTTAGAATAACCATACAAGTAAAGAGTTTCACATACAATTCACATAATTGCAAATCAATTCAAGTAGCCTTTAATGGATATTCAATGAACACAATATACAAATCATGGATACAAATGGAATATCATCATCTCTATGATTGCCTCTAGGGCATACCTCCAACAGTCTCCCACTTGCACTAGAGTCAATCTAGAAGGTACCTAATACCCATAGCTCTTACATGCGCATCATGCTTAGCCTGCGGGAGTGGTTTTGTCAACGGATCAGAAATGTTCAGATCCGTGTGTATTTTGCATATCTTGATCTCACCCCGGTTAACGAAGTCTCGAATGAGATGAAATCGCCGCATTACGTGTTTGTTCTTCTGGTGGTTCCTTGGCTCCTTTGCTTGCGCAATTGCCCCATTATTATCACAGTAGAGATTCAATGGGCTGGACGCATTCGGGAACACACCAAGCTCAATGAGGAAATTCCTTATCCAAACACCTTCCTTCGCGGCTTCCGAAGCCGCGATGTACTCGGCTTCTGTCGTAGAATCGGCCACCGTCTCCTGCTTGGAACTCTTCCAACTAACAGCACCACCATTTAGCGTGAACACAAATCCTGATTGTGACTTTGAATCGTCTCTGTCGGTTTGGAAACTAGCATCGGTGTAACCTGTTACAACGAGCTCCTCCTGACCTCCATAGACGAGGAACATATCTTTAGTCCTTCTCAAGTACTTAAGAATGTTTTTCACCGCTGTCCAGTGACTCTCACCTGGATCAGATTGGTGTCTACTTGTCATACTTAGCGCATATGAAACATCTAGGCGAGTACTTATCATTGCATACATGATAGATCCAATAGCCGAGGCATATGGCACTCTACTCATGCGATCCCGCTCATCAGCAGTCGAAGGACACTGAGTCTTGCTGAGATGTATGCCATGTGACATAGGCAAGAACCCTTTCTTTGCCTCTTCCATGCTGAACCGCTTCAACACTTTGTCAATATAAGTATCTTGGCTCAAACCTATAAGCCTTCTCGATCTATCTCTATAGATCTTAATACCCAGAATATATGCCGCTTCCCCTAAGTCCTTCATCGAAAAACTATTTTTCAGTGAAGTCTTTACGGACTCAAGCATAGGAATGTTATTTCCAATCAGTAATATGTCATCCACATATAAGATTAGAAATACTACAGAGCTCCCACTAACCTTCTTGTAAACACAAGACTCTTCTTCGTTCTTGGTGAAGTCAAACCCTTTGACTACTTCATCAAAACGAATGTTCCAACTCCTAGATGCTTGCTTGAATCCATAAATGGATCTCTGAAGCTTGCATACCTTTCCAGCATTTTTCGGATCGACAAAACCCTCGGGCTGTATCATATACACGTCCTCAGCTAGGTTTCCATTCAGGAAAGCTGTCTTGACATCCATCTGCCATATCTCATAATCGAAATATGCAGCTATAGCTAGAATAATCCGAATGGACTTAAGCATCACTACGGGCGAGAAGGTCTCGTCGTAGTCAACTCCTTGAACTTGTCGAAAACCTTTTGCGACAAGTCGTGCTTTGTAGATGTGAACATTTCCATCCATGTCCTTTTTCTTCTTATAGATCCACTTGCACTCTATGGCTTTAACACCATCAGGCGGGTCAACCAAGTTCCAAACTTGATTGTCTCCCATGGACTCTATTTCGGATTGCATGGCACTCTGCCATTTTTCGGAGTCTGGGTCCATCATTGCTTCTGCATATGTCGCAGGCTCATCATTGTCCAACAATAATATTTCCCGCATTTCGCGGAGCCTTGCCGACCTTCGTGGTTGTGGCGGTGCTTCTCTTGCCATGGGTATCTCAACATGTTCTGCTACGTTAGCATCACTCATTGATTCTTGCCCGATTGGCTCATCTTGAACTTCTTCAAGATGCATTGTCTTTCCACTCTTTTCTCCTTTGAGAAACTCTTTCTCTAGGAAAACCCCGTTCCGAGCGACAAACACTTTGCCTTCTGATCGGTTGTAGAAATAATATCCCAAAGTTTCCTTTGGATATCCCACGAAAATGCACTTATCCGACTTGGGTGTGATCTTGTCCGACTGAAGTCGCTTGACAAACACTTCACATCCCCAAATCTTTAGAAAAGACAAACTAGGAACCTTTCCAGTCCACATCTCATATGGTGTCTTAACTACGGATTTAGATGGTACCCTATTAAGTGTGAAAGCTGCTGTTTCTAGAGCGTATCCCCAAAATGACAACGGTAGGTCCGACTGGCTCATCATTGATCGAACCATGTCTAACAAAGTTCGATTACGTCGCTCGGACACACCATTTCTCTGAGGTGTTCCAGGCGGCGTAAGTTGTGGAACAATTCCGCAACTCTTTAGATGATTGCTAAACTCGTGGCTCAAATACTCGCCTCCACGATCAGATCGTAAGGCCTTAATTTTCTTGCCACGCTGATTTTCAACTTCATTCTGAAATTCCTTGAACTTTTCAAAGGTTTCAGACTTGTGCCTCATCAAGTAGACATAGCCATATCTACTAAAATCATCAGTGAAAGTTATGAAGTATTGGAATCCTCCTCTAGCCATCGTGCTCATTGGTCCGCATACATCACTATGTACGAGTTCCAACAAGTCTACTGCTCTCTCAGGAAATCCTGTGAAAGGCGTCTTGGTCATCTTGCCTAGCAAGCAAGCCTCACATGTCTCGTATGATTCAAAATCAAACGAAGTTAGAAGTCCATCAGAATGGAGCTTCTTCATGCGCTTATCACTTATATGACCCAAACGACAATGCCACAAGTAGGTAGGACTCAAATCATTAGGCCGAGGCCTTTTAGCACTTACATTACAGACAGGTGAACCATCAAGATTTAAAACAAACAATCCATTCACAATGGGTGCAAAAGCCATAAACATATTATTCTTAGAGATCACACAACCATTGTTTTCACTCGCAAATGAATAACCATCCTTCATCAAACATGAAGGAGATAAAATGTTTCGACTTAAACTAGGAACAAAATAACAATTATTCAACTCCATAATAAATCCTGACGGGAGGTGGAGTTGCATCGTCCCGACGGTCAAATCAGCAACTCTTGCATTATTGCCCACGCGGAAATCAACTTCTCCTCTTTCCACGCTTCTACTTCTTATCATTCCCTGCATCGAATTGCAAATATGAGCAACCGATCCGGTATCAAATACCCAAGAATTAATAACTGTATCAGCGAGAAATATGTTGTCTATAACATAAACAACAAGCGTACCTGAGGTAGAAGTACTCTTACTTCCACCGTTCTTCAAGGAAGCTAGGTACTGCTTGCAGTTTCTCTTCCAGTGACCAAGTTCATGACAGTAAAAGCACTCTTTGTCTGGAGCAGGTCCAGGTCCAGCTTTAACCTTGGGCGGTGGGTTTGGCTTGGACGTTCCAGCCTTGCCCTTCTTCTTCCAAGAATTGCCCTTCTTCTTAAAGCTGGGCTTGTTCTGTATCGCCATCACATGGCTGGTACTAGCGCTTTTCTTTATGTCAGCCTCTGCTGTTTTAAGCATGCCACACAGCTCATTCAGACCCTTCTCCGTCCCATGCATATGGTAGTTCGAGATGAAGTTCCCATAGCTAGCCGGAAGAGATGAAAGAATGAAATCAGTGGCCAACTCTTGGCCCAGTGGGAAGCCTAGCTTCTCCAACCGTTGAGTGTAACCAACCATCTTGATTACGTGTGGTCCTACTGCTGCGCCTTCTGCTAGCTTGCTCTCAACAAAGGCCTTAGACACATTGAACCTTTCAGTCCTGGCCTGTGTTTGGAACATGTCTCTAAGCGCCACGATCATATCGTGCGCCTCATGGTTTGTTTCGAACTGCATCTGCAGCTCGGGTTCCATGCAAGCAAGCATAAGGCAGCTTACTTTGAGGTTAGCATCACATGCTTTCTTGTAAGCATTCTTAGCAGCAGCGGGTGCATCCTCAGCAGGTTCTTCTGGTAGTGAGTTGTCTAGAACATCTTCCTTTTTCTCAGCCCTGAGAACAATTCTCAGGTTGCGGATCCAATCCGAGTAGTTTGTTCCATTCAACTTGTCCTTCTCAAGGACCGAACGCAAAGCAAACGATGTGGTGGTGTTGCTAGGTGCCATTTAATCTACAACAAAAGTAATGCAAAATACACTAAGACAAACGTATCCATGATAGAGCAAATTACATTAAACTATTTTAACAGAATCTACTCCCACTAAAATCAATATCCCTCTATTGAAACTTAGTGATTCAGGATCCACAACTAACAAGTCCACTAGTGAGCTTTAGCATCACCGCTAGCAAACGAGGTAGATCGGTAAGCAACTTTTGCTAATCATATCACATATGACTCCTGTTGTTGGGTGACATCTCTATGTCTCGGCGCCCAACCTTTATGCCCCAAGGTCCTTAACCGTTAAGATGACCTCGTTAAGCAAACCAACCCTTATGCGTCTAAGTGTCCGACACAAATCCGTCTAGTCAAGGAAAACTAGTGGCACCCTAATTTCATAGACCCACCACTAATTGTACAAGACATGGGACGGTGCAAGTTTTAGTTGGGAGAGCATACTAACTTAAACTTTGTGAGGGATCGTTCTACTTCTAACATCACAGCATGCAGAAAGTAAAACATAAACAGAATAGCATTCACACAGTTGTGACACAGTATGGCCCGTTTTTCTTATGGTGATCTCCATCTCCATAGAACCTGTTCACCATGGTGATCTCCATCTCCATGTTCCATGTGCGCCATCCTCCTGGTGATGAGTCCTCCAAGAACTAGAGCATGCTATTACGCCTAATAGCTAGTAAAGAATCTAGTAAAGAAGATTACATAGTTGCTTGGATCATCACAGATTGGTACGCAGACCATTAAATACAATAAAGTGACAACACATATGGCTCCTGCCGTGTTGCCGTACGCGCGACACGCAGGTCACGAATTAGTTACACACATGCATCACATACACAAGGGGGCCATACTGATCACAAGATATATACATACATCCTGCAAAACAGAGTTAGGCGTCCTAACGTTCCAAACTTCGGAGGCCCGAAACTCCATCTTCCAAGCCGAATTTGGGAAATCTAATTTCGCCAAAAACGGCAAAGCCGTTGAATTTCATGTGTAACTTTTTCTGTAGATCAATTTTCGTATAGAAATCGCCCCGATCCGAGATCGTACCGAAAAGTTACGGTTGATTTACCGAAGCATGCGCATACGGCAAAATCCCGACCCCGGCAGTAGATCCCATCTACTATAGCACATCTAATGCGCCTGGCGTATGACCCTGGATCTCGATTCGACCAATCATATTGATCTTCCCTCACTGCAACTGGGTTTACGTGTATCACTTAACTCCGATGGCGGAAACCGACCGGTAGGAGTATGTCGTTACACTACCATTGCAGCAAGGGCACGAAATCAGGACATAGATCAAACAGAGAACTCGCATATCTCCATATGCACATATCCCGAATCCAAAACTAAGCAGCTACGGCTCTGATACCACTGTTGGGATACGAGGTAGGCTACACTAGCGCAAATCAAAATTTCTACCGCGTATAACCAGGAAGAACTGCCGTATAAGGATCACGGGATTACCACTCGACGCACTACTGGTGCGGAAGATGTACATATGCGTCGATGCAGTGAAGACGATCACGTAGTCGTACGTAGTCGATCAACGTAGTCGTACGTAGTCGATCACGTCCAGCAGCTCCTCAGCAGCTCATCCACGTGCACAGCAAGATCGCCTCCGGTGCCGCGGCTCGTCGTCGGCTCGTCGTGGCTCGTCGGCGGCTCGTCCAAGTGCTGCAGGCGCAACACCTCCAAGGTATCCACACGTGCAGGGAGGAAGCGTCGCAAGCCGGATTGCTAGATCCGCGAGTTGCAACAGGCGAGGGCGTGGGAGGCGCGGCAAGTGTGTTCAGCCAAAAGGTGTAAAACCCTAGGGCGCCCCCACCCCTCTATTTATAGGGGTTCCTGATGGGCCTCTGGATCCGAGGCCCATTAGTACTCCTAAACCTAATCCAACTCGGATCAGATCCGAATTGGGCTTCCAGCCCCTTAAGTGTGTGACCCTATGGGTTCGGATACGTATAGACATGGCCCGAGTACTCCTACTCGGCCCAATAGTCGGTAGCGGCCTCTAGCAAGACGTGCCAACTCCTATACGCATACGAAGATCATATCAGACGAACCATCACAACATAATATACATGCTATTCCCTTTGCCTCACGATATTTGGTCTAGCTTCAAGCCGACCGCTCTTTCTCGATCCTGTGATTCGGAATCCCTTTGTAGGTTAACTCTTAACCGTACGTAGCATGGCCATGCATTTTCTGATCCGATCACTCGAGGGGCCCAGAGATATCACTCTCAATCAGAGAGGGGCAAATCCCATCTTGATTGACCATGTCTCATAGCATGCTTCTTGACAAACCCGAAAGCTACCTTTATAACTACCCTGTTACGGCGTAGCGTTTGATAGCCCCTAAGTAGGTCGATCCACATCTAGAATACATGCGACAATCTCAGGTCTAAGGACAAAGCGTATATGTTGTTTAAAGAGAGAACTACTTCTCGTGTTGGGTCAGTCCTAACACATGTCTCAACATGTGTCCACATTATTAGTTCAACATCTCCATGTCCATGACTTGTGAAACATAGTCATCAACTAATACATGTGCTAGTCTAATATTCATGTGTGTCCTCACATGAACTCCGACTAGGGATAACTTTAGAATAACCATACAAGTAAAGAGTTTCACATACAATTCACATAATTGCAAATCAATTCAAGTAGCCTTTAATGGATATTCAATGAACACAATATACAAATCATGGATACAAATGGAATATCATCATCTCTATGATTGCCTCTAGGGCATACCTCCAACAAGGACTCGGTAAAAGTCGAGTGATTTACTATCACTCGCGAGTTATAGGAGCTGATTGCTTTACTTATGCTACACCTATAAGGACGATGGACGGGGCAGGGCTCTGTGAACTATTTTGGTGGTCGGTGGATTGCCCCGTCTGTCTACATGAAATTGGACTAAGGTCGAGATGTGATAGTGTTCGTGATCAAGTGTTTGAAAGTACTAATCTCATACCTAGTATGGGATGGGGAAGCCTAGTACCTGGTTGAACCAGGACGTGAGCGGTTCGATCCACTGTCTCTGGAATGAAGTTCCCTTGTGGCCGCATGTGGTGACAAGTGCGGTCATAGAACGGCAGAGGCTGGGTTTATGGAGCCTTGTACCAAGGGAAGTGGGCCTGACATGGGTTTTGGAATTGATGGGGACGGCTGACAAATGAAGCGACCCTTCGTGGTGCGCGGATGTCGTGGGATTAGGTTCGCCATGCATGGTTAAGAAATTCGAATCGATTCGTCTGCCTCTCACAGTTTGGGACTACTTGATCACTACGCTACACTGAGTAGGAATGAAAGATGACGATGGTCAAACTTTGTTGCCTGTAATTAATTGCTTGGGAACTATGCTAGTTTAGTATAGCTGCTAACTTAGATTGGTAAATGAACTTAGAACCTATGGCTAAAATATTGAATGTAAGGACCTACTGTAGTCGCTTTTGGCAAAAGAAAACCCCAGAGCCATAAAGCTTGCATGTCTAGGTGTTGGTAGAGTACTACCACCGATTGGTTAAGTCTTGTTGAGCGTAGTCGCTCAGCCTTGTTGTGGCACATCTTTTCAGGTGATGTTGACATCTCTGAATTTGCTACAAGTGGCACTTGGCCTCCCCAGCTTCCTCCTGGGTGGACGATCGAGTGGGATCCCTCCTCGGATGGCGAGGACGGGAATCATTGATGTCATGATCGGCCTCGTCATGACGTCCGACATCGGCGCTAGCTTCCGTTTGTTTATTTCCACTGCTTAAGAACTCTGCAAACTATGTTTGAATTTCGAACCTGATGTTGTAATAAATTAATGCACTTGTTTAATTTGAACGATCTATTGTATTCTCTGGAACCACTCACCTTCGTGTGAGCTATGATTTCTCGGTCCTCTAGAGTGGTTTATCGGATGAAATCTGACAACCTGTTGAGTTAACTTGATTAAAGCACATGATCGCGTGTTAGGCGACTTAATTGTGCTTTAGCTAAGTTAATTAGGGTGGTTCCGCCACACAAGGAGCCGTTCCTCTCCATATGAGACAGGGACAGATTTATACAGTGGCCGATTTTTCCCTCATCCCAGAAAACTCTCGTGGAGTCTGACATTCTCAAGAACCATTCTCTCCAGCCAAGGGTTTCGTTCAGCCAAGATCTGAATGTGCCTGTCCAGTTATCCAGATACACAGTTGATTGTTTGAATGGGATTCTGTGAGTTTCCAGATTGATTAGTTCAGTTGAATCAAGATTCCCCATAGGGCCAAGTCCGATGAGGCCGGATGCATCAGCTATGGGAATGGTGATTCTTTGCCTGAGCTCCTGAGAAGATATGAGAAAGACTAAGAACAGATCCAAGAATCGCGGAACGGTGAAGATTCAAAAAGGAGAGAATTTTAGGGGATGTACCTCCGGGATGAAAGCCATGGTGGCTGAAGAAACCGCCATTAGGGTTTGAAGGCCTGGCGCGATTGATGAAGAGATGGGAGAAGGTCACCGGGAAGCACTGAAATGCACCTAGAGGTGGAACAAGCAGGGGCGTTGTAGTGTGCTGGGAGATGATTCGCCGGATGGGAAACTTTTTCATCTGGAGAAGAAGATGTGGTGGAGGAGATGAGTATTTAGAGAACGATTTGAGAGAAGGGTAAATGCGGAATTTTTACTGCGTTATCTGCACAGATTTCGAAAAAGGCGGTTGCCTGCGGGCGCTCTATTCAAAAAATTGCAATCATCAAAGAGAAGACTCCGGAGCGAAAAGGGTTTTGCCGCATTTATTGTTGCACTTTCTTCGAAGGAAGGGATCGGAGTTGACAAAATTTCAGAGCAAAAGTTATGTTTCACTCCAAAACTGGGGGGCATGTGTTGACGCCGGTTTTTGACACATGTTAAGGTCGGCGTCAATGAGAGAAAAGTGGCCGATGCGGATAAGCAAGAAGC
Organism: Setaria italica; assembly: GCF_000263155.2. Classification (NCBI taxonomy): domain Eukaryota; kingdom Viridiplantae; phylum Streptophyta; class Magnoliopsida; order Poales; family Poaceae; genus Setaria; species Setaria italica. The sequence continues at coordinate 6,039,606 of NC_028456.1, read as the reverse complement.
TATGGCTTGGGGAATCGGCCGATAGAGCTACAATGTTTCGGCCGATTAGGTGATGGATTCGATGAAGACTAGCCGATTGAGAGTCAGAGAAGCTTGGCCGATGTGGGCCTAAAGTGGGCTAGGACGGTGACCAAATGAAGATGAGGATTGGCCCATAGGAAAGTTGAGTAGTGTCCGACTCCGAATGCAAGCTGTATCTGTGTGTAAATATTTTATTATTTTGAATTAGAGATAAAATCATAGTCAGTTAGGAAATCAGTTGTAACAGAGTATAAATAGGTGCCTCGTGAGGCTTGTAAAATAACACATCAATCATCAATACAGATCTACTTTTCCACGTACCTTATTTTAAAGTCGGCGACTTCGCCATGCCCTTTTTCTTTTCACGAGTTCGTACGAGTTGGCAGGGCTGCATCAACATGACCTCCGGACAATTTGTAAGTTCCACGTATCGTGTAATATCTAAGATTTAACTTTCGGTGCATCGTTGTTGTTTCGTTTAGATTTATTATAGGTTTTACCTGCTATTTTAGTTTTTATCACCAGTTATTCAGCTTGAGACACGAACTGTCGGCTTTTTTATCAATATTCTTTGTTTATCACCATATAGCCGATTAGATCTATTCCAAGTGTTGTTTTTGTAGCATTGTTTAGGTTACTTTAGTAGCTTCTTTTACAATTGCTATGTGATCATCGATTGTTTTATAGCCGGTCATGTCTACAGTAATTCGACCGATTCGCTGATACATCCTTTGAAATAGATTGGAACTACAGCTGAACGAAACCTTGGAATTTAACACTTTTGTTTCCTTGTCAATCAACAGGTCAGATTGACTGGCACGCCGCATGAACTGCACTAGGGAGACAACCCGAACAGGAGCTAAGCAGATTCTCCCGGGTCATGTGTGTGACGCAGAAGCCGGAGTCCTTGTCCGATTTCTAGCATCAACAACTTGCTCTGCCACCGAGGAAGAAATGATCTGTCGCTGCAAAGCGGGCCGTAAAGAAGCCTGTTACTGTGGAAGATGTACCCCCCGCGGTAATAACTTATGAAGAAGGACAAGATCCAGAGGATTGAGGGGGTGTTTGGATACAAGGTACTAAATTTTAGGAGGGGTCACATCGGATGTTCGGACGCTAATTAGGAGGACTAAACATGAGCTAATTATAAAACTAACTGCAGAACCCCTATACTAATTCGCGAGACGAATCTATTAAGCCTAATTAATCCATCATTAGCAAATGGTTACTGTAGCACCACATTGTCAAATCATGGACTAATTAGGCTTAATAGATTCGTCTCGTGAATTAGACTCCATCTGTGTAATTAGTTTTATAATTAGACTATATTTAATACTCCTAATTAGTATCCAAACATCCGATGTGACGGGTACTAAAATTTATGGGGGTGTATCCAAACACCCCCTGAGTACTACCCAGTAAGTAATTCCAATACCACCATGTCTACTCAAGATGGCATTGATGGTGCATAGGTACTCGAAGAGGTGACCGAGGTGGAGAAGGCTGCTGCTGAGGTTGCTCAACACAAACTGCAGGTCATCGAGGAGGTGATCGATTGAAGACGATCCAGAGCCTCCTGTCTCTAAGGTGGACCTTGCCGGCATGAGAAGTACTCAAAGAAAAGAGGTGGTGACAAAGGCTGGTGATGATCGTGCTACAACCCTACAAGCTACACCAAAGAAGTTGTCTCTAACCATCAAGCCCCTCCGCCTGACTGGGGAACCTTCCCTAAAATTGAGGAGATCTTCAAAGTCTTGCTACTCCTTTGAGTACTAATTGCAATTTGTGATCGACTTGTTTTATATCTCTAAAAACTTGTCTTATATAGGAAATATTCTGATGTGGAACTTGGAGAGCCGAGCCTGAAGCCTATGACCGATGGCAGTAGCCACTAGGTCCAGGATGTCTCCACGGTGCAAGCAATTCTGCAGTCAGAAGATCATCCTGCGTCGATAAGCAATCCAGGTGTTGTATCTCTCATAGCAGCGTTGATGTAGGATGTTATATCATCATTGACTGATGGTGTTGTACCATCCACCAAGCAACCAGTGCCTGAAGCTGCAGTGGCAACTACGTCTAGCACCGTGGCTACTCTCGTAGCCCCCAAGCCAGAGGTAGAAATTGAAGCAGTGGAAGTGCTAGAAGTCGTGGCGGCTGTCCCATCTTCAGAGCCGAGTCCGTCTACAACTCGTGCAGTGGTTCCACTCAGTTCAATGGACTCTGAAGCTCATGCGAATCCACTAGCAGCTGGGGACATCGGTCTTGATGATATCCAATTGATCGATGATCCGCTGCTAGATGCGGATATGGTAGCTGGAGTGATGGAGATGCACCACCGTATCGATGCTTATGCAGAGGTAAGCTTTATCCTGCTTCATCCATAACTTGAAATTAGTACCCGTACCCTGACATGAGTACATATTCTATGATGCAGGATGTCATCAGATGCTCTCAGCGAAAATCTCAAATGCTTCAAGGCTATGGGGACTCAGTACTGCGTGCTGAGCCCCTTGCCAAGGAGCATGCCAAGGAGAGAGAGTACTCTTCCAGACTACTGATGAAGTATGATGGACAAGCCAATGAATATCAGATTTGTATCCAGCAGCTGGAGGGGCAAAAATACCATCTCAAGGGGCGTAACAAGTCTTTGAACCGGCAAATGAAAGGTAACTGCTCTTCTTCCTTGGATTTTGAGTACTAATTTTGCTTGTAATACTGATCCTCTTGTGGATTATTTGTGCAGCACTTGAGAAGTTGAAAGAACTCCTACTACCGGGTGACTGATCAACATGATAAGCTGACTGCATTATATGAGAACCTAGATCACCATCTGAAGAAGGAGAAAAAGATGCACGAAGATGGTGAGGTCGACTTGGTCAATGCCATAAAGACCCTCCAAGAGCGCGAAGCCAAGCTGCAAGACTTGCTCTAAGGGAAATATCCGAAGCAGCCCAGCCGATAACAGACATGGTTGAGCCCCCAGTTGAGGGTGTAGAGCCCCGCCCTCTATCCAAAATACTCAAGGATATGCCATTGAAGTTCACCGGCTACATTTAGAAGTGGCGAAGTCTATCTCCAAGCAGCTGCTGAGCTTCATCAAGTCCTTCTACCCTTCAATTGATCTGATGCCTGTGGCGGAGGGTATAGAAAAGGATTGTTTGGATGAGCTCTTCTAGTAGTACCTGCAAGAGATAGACCCCATCGCTGAAGAAGTAGCGAATCATTTAAACCTTGAGTAGTCTTGTACAAAAAAGCAAACATTAGTTCTTGTACTGTAAACATTAGTCTTGTTGCAATTTTTGTTGCTTTTAACTTGTGTTTTTTTAGTGCCTCTTATGATCTACCCTGATAATTACTCGTACGGTAGATGTAAGTGTCTGCACATAAGGCTTATTTGATGAGCCTCTTCAGATACATGATGTAGAGTACTTAGGATGCAACTCCTTTCTGCATAGTACAAGTACTCAAGGTATCCGGGTAGTTAGACCTCTTGGGTGATTAGTCTCTTCAGGGTTTCTTCAACTAGAGCCTATCTTTGCAACCTCTCTAGGTTGTATTGATGTTGTGCTCCTAAAAAACCCTGGATCTGCAAACTTGTTATTACAAGCCATGACTAGACAGACTTGCTAGTAGAAAGTATCTCAGGTAGTTTAGTTAACCCTCAAAGTAGCAAGCCACTAAGGGACAAATTTGTCCAGTGAGTTGAGTAAGCTCTTTTAAAAATTTTGCAGACATGTTATTACAAGCTGCATGTGGGCAATTTTACCCAAGGAGTTGAATAGCTTGTTGTAGTTGTGCAGACTTCTTATTACAAGCTATGATTTGGGTGATTTTGCCTAGGGAGCTGAATAGCTCTGCGAACTTGCTTCTGCAAGCCATAATTAAGAAGAAATAAGTAGTCGTATTTTGAGAAAAAATAAGTCTGCTTTATTGAATTGTAATTCTACAACTAAGGCTAATGGCCGGTGTACATGAATATGTAAACTAGGGATAAAATCGACAAAGTTGCTCGATGTTCCATGAGTTGTCGACATCTTCACTAGAGAGATTTTGGAGCCTATACAACCTAGGTCTAGTGACCTTGGAGATGATAAACAGTCTCTCCCATGGTGAATTTAGCTTGTGCCGCCACTTGGTGTCTTGGATACGCTTGAGGACCATATCCCCTACATTGAACGAACATTCTTTGATGTTGCGATCATGATAGCAGCGGATTCCTTCAAGGTACCTTATAGACTGGATGAGCGTTGCGCAACGAGCTTCTTTGTGGCTGTCTAAGTCTAGACGCTTGTTTCTTCTGCTGCACCCTTGTTGTATTGCTCGACTGTTGGAGATTTCCACATGACGTCTGCAGGAAGGACAACTTCGGATTCGTAGACTAGGAAGTAGAGCAATTGCCATGTAGGCTTGCATGGCCGGGTATGGAACCCCAAAAGACATTGGGTAGTTCTTTGAGACACCTGCCCCCTTTCGTGTTTCCAATATCATGCAGTCCCATTGGCGCGCTTAACCTGGCCATTGGCCCACGAATGAGCGACAGAGATGTACCAGATGTCGATCCCACTATTCTCACAATATTCCCAAAACTCATGATTATTTAAGTTGGAGCCCAGGTCTGTGATAATGCAATTGGGAAAGCCATAGCGATGGATGATTTCATCAAGGAAGTCGAGTACTCTGTCTGCCTTGGGGCAAGTTACTAGCTTCACCTCGATCCACTTGGTAAACTTGTCAATTGTCACCAATACTTGGTCGAATCCTCCAGACTCCGTGGGTAGTAGGCCAATCATGTCGAGCCCCCAGCATGCGAAGGGCCAAGAGGGTAGTATGATGATCAACTTGTAGGCAGAACATGTTGTTTTTTTTCGAAGAACTGGCATCCTTAGCATCGGCGGACTAGTTCCTCAACATTAATGGAGCTATAGGCCAATAGAGGCCTGCTCTGAAAGCTTTACCTATGATCGTTCATGAGGATGCGTGGTTGTTGTAAATGCCTTTGTGAATTTGCTCCATTATGTCCTTATCGCCTTGCCGTGACACACACTTCATGAGTACTTCTGATGATGCACCTCTTCTATAAAGCTTGTCTCCGACTAGAACATAGTTCTTGCAGTGTCGTGAGACCTTCTCTGCTTCTGTCTTGTCTGGAGGTAACTTGTGTTCTTTGATTTAGTCGATGAAGGGTTCTCTCCAGTCTACATCGATCATCATGACCTCCCGATCTGGTGCAGTAGGACCTCGATCAGTGGTTGTTGATGGTGCCGGATCCGTTATGGATGGCTTGTGTAGCTCATGGATGAAAACCTCTGCTGGAACTTGAGCTCGAGTAGATCCGAGCTTGGATAGGACATCCGCGACAACGTTGTTGTCGCAAACTACATGGTGAAACTCCAGACCGGAGAATTTGTTCTCTAGCTTGCGTACTTCTAGGCAATACGTGTCCATGTTCTCCTAGTGGCGATCTCACTTGTCGTTGAGTTGATTGATCACCACCAGTGAGTCACCACAGACCAATGATCACTTAATTCCTAGCAAGATTGCCAGGCGAAGCCCGTGTAGCAGTGCCTCGTATTCAGCTTCGTTGTTTGATGCTTCTCAGAAGATTTGCAAGACGTATTTGAGTTGTTCGCACCGGCACCCTTGAGCTTGAGTGGTCCGTCAAAATACATAACCCAATGCTCTAGATGCTCTGCTAGCATTGGTAGTTGATTTTCCCACCGTTCTGCCATGAAATTGACTAGTGCATGGGACTTGATTGTTATCCTTGACTTGAATTCCAGGGACAATGCTCCATGTTCTACCGCCCATTTAGATATTCTTCCTGTAGCATCTCGGTTGTAGAGAATTTCTCCCAAGGGAAGTCAGTGATGATGGAGATGTTGTGCTCCTAGAAGTAGTGTCGTAGCTTCTGCGAGGTGAGCAGTATTGCGTATAGAAATTTCAGGACTGGCAGGTATCTAGCCTTGGAATTTGACAACACCTCGCTAACAACGTAGATGGGCCTCTGTAATTTGTATACATGGCCTGGTTCTAGTCTTTTAACCACGATCATCGTACTGATGACGTTAGTAGTCGCGGCGATGTAGAGCAGCAAGTCTTCGTTGCGGTTTGGCGCCATGAGGACTAGTGGCTTTGATAGGAAGTCCTTTAATTGTTGTAGGGCGTGATCTACCTCTTCGGTTCATTGGAATTTATCTTGCCGCTTAAGTAGTTTGAAGAAGGGTAGACCTCATTCTCCAAGCCTTGAGATGAATCTGTTGAGGGCCGACATGCATCCAGTTAGCTTTTAGACATCTTTGATGCATGATGGGGCATGCATGTCGGTGATAGCGGAGATGTTCTCAGGGTTAGCTTCAATTCCTCGGTGACTGATGATGAACCCAAGTAGTTTCCCGTAGGGTACGCCGAAGACGTACTTTGTCGGGTTGAGCTTCCACCGAAATTCTTGCAAACTTATGAAGGTTTCTTTTGAATCCGCAATCAAGTCATCAGGATTTCTAGTCTTTACGACCACGTCGTCCATGTATGCCTCTACGTTGTGGTGTAGCTACTTTTTGAAGCACTTCTAGATTGTCCGTTGATAGGTAGCGCCTGCATTCTGCAACCTAAAAGACATTGTAGTGTAGCAAAAAGCTTCATATGTTGGAGGTATGCCCTAGAGGCAATCATAGAGATGATGATATTCCATTTGTATCCATGATTTATATTGTGTTCCTTGAATATCCATTAAAGGCTACTTGAATTAATTTGCAATTATGTGAATTGTATGTGAAACTCTTTACTTGTGTGGTTATTCTAAAGTTGTCCCTAGTCGGAGTTCATGTGAGGACACACATGAATATTAGACTAGACATGTATTAGTTGATGACTATGTTTCACAAGTCATGGACATGGAGATGTCAAACTAATAATGTAGGCGTATGTGGAGACATGTGCTAGGACTGACCCAACATGAGAAGTGGTTCTCTCTTTACACAACGTGTATGCTTTATCCTTAGATCTGAGATTGTTGCATGTGCTCAAGATGTGGATCGACCTACTTAGGGGCTATCAAACGCTACACTGTAACAGGGTAGTTAAAAAGGTAGCTTTTGGGTTTGTCAAGAAGCATGCTGTGAGGCATGGTCAATCAAGATGGGATTTGCCCCTCTCTGATTGTGAGTGATATCTCTAGGCCCCTCGAGTGATTAGATCCGGGAATGCATGGCCATGCTACGTATGGTTAAGAGTTAACCGACAAAGGAATTCCGAGTCACAGGATCGGAAAGAGTGGTCGGCTTGGAGCTACACTAAATATCATGAGGCAAAAGCAATAGCATGTATGTGATGTTGTGATGATTCGTCTGATATGATCTTCGTGTGCTTATAGGAGTTAGCACATCTTGCTAGAGGCCGCTACTAACTATTGGCCGAGTAGGAGTACTCGGGCCATGTCTATACACATATGAACCTATAGGGTCACACACTTAAGGGGTTGGAAGCTCAATTCAGATCTGATATGAATTGGACTAGGTTTAGGAGTACTAATAGGCCTCGGACCCAATGGCTCGTCAGGAACCTCTATAAATAGAGGGGTGGCGGCGCCCTAGGGTTTACACCTCTTTGGCCGAGGCATAGCCGTCGTGCCTCCCTTGGCCTCGCCTAGTATCAACTCAAGGACCTAGCAGTCCGACTTGCGACGCTTCCTCCCTGCATGTGTGGATACCTTGAAGGTGTTGCACCTGTAGCACTTGGACGAGCCGACGATGAGCCGCGACACAATGAGGACCTCGCTGTACGTGGATGAGATGCTGAGGAGCTGCTCGACGTCGACGTGTTCGACTACGCTGATCGACTTCGCTGCCCCGACGTGATTCTACAACTTCCACACCTGTGCATTGAGTGGTAATCTCGTGAACCATCGTAGGCGTTGCCTTTTTTGTGTAGCTTCTGGATTCACGTTTAGTAAGTGCTCGATCAACTCCCTAAGCACCGCTAGCATCTCCGCTAGTTTCCACACGAAGATGTCCCGGTTGGTCTAGAGGAAGTTGACGAGTGCACTTTTTTATTTAGGATCCAGCCCTGCGCCAATCAAGGTTGTCTTGGAGCTGTCACCAATTTCAAGATCAATGGATCTGATGCCTACTCCACTTGTTGGCTTGACCTTGGTTGCCCCCGACTTCTTTTCTGGGATATCAAGTTCTGACAGGACAACTTTTTGGATGCAGCGTAAACTTGCATCATCGAATTTGGTACTTGTGTAGTTGCTGCTAGCTCCACAGCTTCTGTGTCGCAGTCATATGACCTTTTCAAGTCTCCGCGCTGGGAGAGTACTCTGTTGGATCCAGACATATTGAATACTAAGTACACGTAGTGCGAGATGGCCTTGAATTTGGCCAATGCTGGTCTTCCGGCATAGCATGGTATGATGTTTCAAAGTCTGCTACTTTAAATCGGATATATTCTTTCTGATAGTATCCTTTGGTCCCAAAAATAACTGGCAAAACCACCTATCTGAGGGGTACAGCCACGTTGCCCGGGATGATCCCATAGAATGGGGAGTTCATTAGGGTGAGCATATCGGTGATGTCGAGGCCCATCTTCTGCATTGTCTTGGCAAAAAGTACGCTAAGATCGCTACCGCCATCAATGAGTACTTTAGTGAGTCTAGAGCCAAAGACAACTAGGTCCAGTACAAGGGGATACATCCTAGGTCTGAAAAACTAGTCCATTAGTCCTTCCAGGTGAAGGTAATTGGCACCTCGGACCATTTGAGAAACGTTGGTGTCACAGGTTCAATGGACATAATCTCTTGAAGGGCGAGCTTCTGGGACTGCTTAGTAGTGGTACCTAGTGTGTCACCGAAGATGACATTGACGGTGTTAGATGTGTTCTAGAATTTGCCATTGTCACCATGGTCTTCATCTTCCTTGGCCTTGCCCTTGTCTTTAGTGCTATATGGTTCCAGTAGGTATTTCATGACTCTGTGTAGACTGAAACAATCTATCAGAAAGTGCCTGTGGTATGGGTGCAATGGGCACTATTTCTTCAGGAGCTCGCTAAACGAGGGCCTGTCTTGATTCCTACCGCCACCTTTCTTGGATGACTGTGACATTGCCGCGACAGTATTGTCTGGCTTTTGCTTGCGGTTGTGACCTCCCGAGTAGTTATTTTGGTTGTCATTGTAAGGGCGATCATTGCGGTTCTTCTTGTTGCGGTGGCCATTGTTCTAGTTATTGCTGTTCTGGCCCTTGTTGTGATTACACTCGAACCTCTTGATCTTAATACATTCTTCATCTGCCGACGCCTATACCATGATCTTGAGAGATTTGACATCAGCGGGCGTCTTCTATCGAAGTCCTGGAACATTCGATGGTCATAGAGGCCGTTCTGGAAGTAGTCTATAACATCGCACTTCGTGATATCAACGATTGTGGCTTTCTTGTTGAAAGAGCGACGTAAGTAGCTCTGTAGGGTCTCACCATCTTGTTGTTTAACTTGAGACAAGTCGATCCTGTTGCCAGTATGATGCATTGCTCCTGCGTAGTTGTTGGTGAATGCTACCTTGAGGTCCTTCCACGTGTTTTTGGAATTCTTATCCAATGATTCGAGCCATGTGAGCCACCATGCAGATGGGGAACTAGATGACTTTAGTGTCATCGTTTCCTCCAGCTGCTTGTACTTAAAGCGAGTAGCATCGGAGCCATTGATCTAGGTCTTGCTTTCCATCGTACTTGGTTATACCCAGGTGTTTGAATTTTTCAAGTAGAATTATCCTCCTCACATGTCTGGAGAAGGCGGAGAACCCATCAGAATCATCCCCTGGGTGTTCAACTTCTTGCTCGCACTTGTGGCGCTGTCTGTCGATGATGGTTTGGGCGTCACGGCCGGCATTGATCTTGTTGCAGAGGTCTTCTACTAGGCGTTCAGGCTCTAGGTTAGCACCACGGTGGCCATGGCCTCTTGAGGGTCCCGCCCGACTACCCTCTACTCCAGCTTGGCTTGGTCTAGCACCTCTGAGTTGTCTAGGTCTGGATGGAGGGCCTCTATGGCTGCTGCCATGTTGACTACACTGGGATGGGGAGAGTTGGACTGATTGAATTGGGTTCTGTCGATTGAGTTGTTTGTATGCGCATTCTACCTATTCAGCCAACTATCTGGTGTACTTGTTCTACGGCATAGCACGGGTGATGAGATCAATGGATGCAATGGTGGCGAGGGGAGTACGATGCTTACACATTTGAACTGCTTCAAAGGTGTTATCCAGGTTTATGATTGGTAGGTCCATTGCAAGGCAGCAGCGGTGCTCTGCCCTCACGACATTTCTCGCTCATCGTCGAGTTCTCTGAGCTTCAATCTCTTCTCCGGCAATGTTGGCAGTGAGCTCATCCTGCGAAACATTATCTGGGTTACGCTCGTGTCGTGGGTTTCTATCTTATTACTCTTCATGTTCATCCTCTTGTTCAGCAGAGCGAAGAGTTCTTGTTCTGGACAGTAGCTTCCCGAGCTTGAAGTGATGACCTTCATGGTGCTACCTTCCTCGTAGATGGGCGACAGAGGAGCTCCCTCCTGGTATGGGAGGGTGTTGAGGTAGGCGATGAGGTGTGAACCATCGTCCTAGGTGAGAGCAGGTGGCTTCATGTTAGGCTAGTAGACGAATCTTCCTTGGGGAGTTGATGTGATTCCAAGCCCTTCTGCGGACCTGATAAAGGAGTCTCCTCGTCTAGGTTCGAGAAGTAGTCCAGATCCTCGATCATATCCGTATCGGATTATGATCTGGATAGGGCAGCCTGATAAATAGTGGTCGTGTTGCAGAGTCCGAAGGGAAATCGACTCAGGTTGTAATCCGATTTGCATGATGGCTTATGCACCAGCTCTCGCGGGTCAATCTGACTGGCAGGAGATTGTATTCTGTCTCGTCCCCCTAGCCTCTAACTAAGTTAGAATTGAAAATTCACTGAAATTCTCGACGAGATCCTCCAGAGCTTGATACTGGAGCTTCATGGTTTGCTTCTTCTTCTCTTTTGTCATCGTAATGTGGCAGTGGAAATTTCCAGCACCATCTGCAACGCAAACCCAAGAGCCAAAGATGAACATCGTGCCTGCTTCAAACACGACGATTGGCTTGATGATGACTTGGGCTATCGAGTTCTCCAGTGGATTCTTGGCAAGAGCCCCTACCTGGCGTGCCAGCTGTTAGTGTTTAGACCTAGCAACCTACCGAGGAGGGTGCCCAAGGTACCATTTTTGTTAGTGGGGCTCATCAAGATCAGGAACTCAAAGGTAAATGTAGACACACAATTTAGACAGGTTCGAGCTGCTAGATTGCTTAATACCCTTTGTCTTGTGTGTTGGTTGGATTGAATTGCTTTGGAGGGAGTCCTTGCCTCGCCTTATATTGCCAGGGGCAGGGTTACAGGTCGGTTGTTTACAAGAATACTAGTCGAATTCGAGTAGGCAAGTCCTATTCTGATTGCTATGAGTAATTTTCCTAATCCTCGACTAGTTCCTATCTTGCCACGTAGGCTACACCGTCCTGTGCCAAAGCCTCCATGTCAAATATGTCTCGATGTCCAAGCCTGTACTCAAGACTGTCCAAACCCTTCGGCCTCAGACCGATCGGCCTAGGGTGATTCTACACCCCTTCGCCGCCATCTTCGGTGATGATATTCTCCAGAGTTTCTATAACCCCTTTGTGCATCAATCTTTGTAAGATGATGGGGTAAAGCCTCTGCTCATCTCTAGGAGCCTCTATTCATCCCTAGGATTATTTGGATCCTTGATATGTAACCGCTACATATACTTTATGCATATCAATTCTTCATGGTCTATGTCATCGCAATGCTTCATTCATATGTGTTGTGATCAACACATATTCTTAGTAGAGTTTATGGTAATCATGGTGATTAGCTTAACTCTGTGGATGTTTTGATATAGATGTGTGAGCGAGGTTGTTGAGTACCCCTGCGTAGTGATGGTATGTAGGAGGGAAAAAGCGGAGTGAGCACATAACCGCTGTGAAGCTAGTGAAGGCAATGTCCCTTTTGTGTAGTAGATGCATATCATGTGAACCTAGATTCTAGGAAGGGAACACATACCTATCTTTATTTTCTATCTTAAATCACCCTTTGCTCTTTGTTAGTTTAGATTAGTTTGTCTCTCTACACAACTCATATTGCCTGATTTTGTTAGTAAGTTTAGTATAAAGTGAGAGCTAGCATCCCACTTGTTCCACAGATTGATAACCTTGGGGGAATACTCTAAGGGAAAAGTTACAAGTGGTCTGTATACTTGTGGTTCATGAATTGGCGCGCTAACTACCATCAACAGATGGCTTACCCCATCTGGCAGTAACTACAATAACATTTTCACGGGTTGCCCCGAGATCTTCCCGATCTCAGTAGAACGAATAACAGCGACCAACTGAGCTAACTGGGTTTCTAGCATTTTATTAAAGCTCAGCTAGTTCTCAAAAGCAAAAGAAAGACCATCAAGTTTTATGTGAGGCTATCCAAGGTTTTCTCGTGACTTTCATTGATCTTAGCTTGCCCATAAATGAGATCTCGAAAGGAGGATTGGCTAGGATTGAAATAGTTACCGTTGTTACCTCCTTGATAAGGGCGTTGTTGATTCCACCCTTGACCTTCTTGTGGATGATATCTGTTGTTGTTGCCGTTCATGTACAGCATGTCCTCTTGAGTTTCGAGGCAGTTACTCCCCGAGTGTTCGGTGTTACCACAGACCTCACACGTCATGTGTGAGTCCAAGGCTTAGATAGTATTGGACATATACAACACCCCAAATCCGTGTCTTGTATCCTTGCTTTTACCTTCGAGTTCTAGGTGCGACGATTCCCCACCAACAAATCTACTGACTCAGGGTACCCCTCGGTAGGTTGCCGGGTATAAAATACTGACAATATCATTAATGAGCACCAACAACTTCCCCATTTCTTGTATGGTCTTCTACAGGATGTTCTTGATTTGTTGTTTGATATTTCTACTTCACCACTTGTTATGGGATGATATGGAGTTGCAATGTTATGCTGTGGCCCAAGCTCTCTCAAAAAGCTCCGGAAGGTCTTAGCAATGAAATGAAACACTCCATCACTTATTACCATTCTGGGAGTTCCAAATCAAGGGAAGGCGAACTCTTGGAACATCCTTCTAGCATGAGTGGCATCGGCAGCACAGCATGGCATTGCTTCTACTCACTTGGACACATAATCAACCGCCACCAAGATGTACTCACTATCATAGGACTTTAGAAAAGGTCCCATGAAGTTCAAGCCCCGTACATCAAATAATTCCACTTGAAGGTTGTTTGTTAGGGGCATTGCAGTGATTCCTCCATGCTTCTAGCATCTCCAGCACTTCCGATCAAATTCTTTGGTGTCTTTGTACATTGTGGGCCAAAAGAATCCGCTTTGCCAGATCTTTGCTTGAGTGCCGCATGGCATTTCTCTATGATTCCTTGCGCCCTCAGCTGCGGGTACACACCTCTTTAGCAAGCCATCAGCACAAACTCTGTACAGGTACAGATCATCCCTGTTAGGGGAATTATAAATTGTTTCCTCTAGATGGGCCTAAACAACCTCCTATGTGGCTCGTGGAAGGATTCAACATAAGCACCTAGTGTGGCGGAACCGCCCAAATTAACCTGACTAAAATGCATTGAAGTCGCCTAACACGCGATTATGCACTTTAAGCGAGTCAACCTGGTCGACCGTCGGATTTCATCCAATTAACTACCTGAACAGGATCGAGAAGCATCGCTCACGCGAAGGTGAGTAGCATAGAGGTTACAACAGTCCATCACATAACTTAGTCTCATGAATTATTACATCAGAGTTCTAAAATTCAAACAAGTTGCAAGGTTCGAAAAGTCAAATAAAACAAGTGGAAGCTAAACGTCGATACATGACATCACGATGGAGCCGATCATGACATCAAAAATCCCTTCCCTCGCCGTCCAAGGAGGGATCCCACTCGACTGTCCAGCCCAGAGGGAGCTGGGTAGGCCAAGTGGTACTAGCAACCAAACTATTGACATCACCTGAAAAGATTAAGCCACAACAAGGCTGCGCAACTAATACTCAGCAAGACTGACCCGTCGGGTGATAGCTATTTTCACCAAAACTTAGACATGAAAGGCTTTCTCACTTTGGGTTTGCTTTGCCAAAAGCGTCTATACTCGGTCCTTACTTTCAATATTTTAGCTCATGTTCTACGTTCTTTATCCAGTCTAGATTAGCAACTATTCTAAGCAAGCATAGTTTCCAAGCAATTTATGACAAGCATCAACTTAATATCGTAATCATGTTTCATCGTTACTCAGTGCAGAATAGCGATCAAGCAGTCCCAAACTGTTAGAGGCAGACGAATCGATTCGAATTTATTAACCATGCATGGCGAACCTAATCTCACGACATCCACGCACCACGAAGGGTCGCTTCATTTGTCAGCCGTCCCCATCGATCCCTTAGGCACGTGTCAGGGCCAACTGCGTTTGGCATCCAAGGCTCCATAATCCCAGCCGCTGCCGTACTATGGCCGCACTTGCACCCATATGATGCACCATGGGAACGACTTTCCAAGGACAGCCGGAGGGTATGCCACGCCCTAGTTCAATCAGGTACTAGGCTTCCCCATCCCATACTAGGTATGAGATTAGTACTTTCAAACACTTGATCACGAACGCCGACACATTTCGACCTTAGATCAATTTCATCTAGACAGACGGGGAAAACCACCAAGTATCGAACATAAGCCCGACCCCGTCCGTCGTCCTTGTAGTTGCAACATTACTAAAACATTCAACTCCTATAACTCGCGAGCAACAGGAAATCACTCGACTTTTACCGGAACCTATTAAGCATTGCAACTACTCGACCTTAACAACTAGTATTCAAACAAGGTACTAAGTTTATGCATCTAAGGTTTCATTACAACTCCTAGAAACGTAAATGCGCAATCAAGTAATCAAATATTGCATATAATCAAGATAGGAATTTATGCTCCGGGGCTTGCCTTCAGGAAAAGTTAGCGGGTCCTCGGGGTCTTGCTCCGGTTCGGGCTCGCCTTCCGAGGGGTGAAGCTCCGCTGCGGGGTCTTCTTCCAGTGCCGGGTGGAGCTTGTAGGTTCCGTCGGTGAGATTTGCTTCTATACGGCATGCACATGCAAACATTTAGTTGGACTCACGCGATTATTCAACGACACAAGGCACGGCCAAAAACAAGAGTTACAACAGCCATAAGATGGCGAGGTTTACTTTCCTTTTTTAACTTCAACGGAAGTAGTTGCTTTAAACTTGAGTTCGCCTTGAATGGCGATTGTGTACATATATAGTTTCTCGCATTTTAGAGTTGCATAGAGAGAGTGAAAGGCCGCATTTGGGTGGTTTAGGTGCATTAGCGTAATTACTTACTTCTGAATATTTTTATGTACCTCTTTCAATTTCCACTCATTTATCGTATTAGAGTTTGCGCTATCCTTTTTATTCTTTGAGGTTGATTAATTAACCAAAATGACTTCATACTCAAACAGTAGTTAAAGGCATTGATAAAAATTTCAGCATCTCAAATAAGCCCTCACTACGTCACTGTAGAAGTTTGGGGGCCAACGGATGACTTAAAAAGAAGTTATATGCATTTTATTATTAAAGGTAAAATGAACTTAACTTTTTCTATCTTTAAAGTTACTATGCAACAGGGGGTGAAACTTAACCAGGGTATTAAGGGTAGGTTACAGGAGCTTTGGTGAATTTTTCACAATTTTTGGAGAAGATTAACTACTTATTCTATTTCCTTTGTAATTACACATGCTTAATAAGGAAGGTGCTTTTCTTTCTGATTTGCACAGCAATTTACATTTTTCCTGCAAACTTCTCAGCAAAACAAATTAACCCAACCAGTTTCACATTTTTCTGAGCTCTGAAACAATTCTTATGCAAAAAGGAAGATTTATACTTAGATTACCAAATTAAAGTCAAAATAGTGACTTAAAGTGTTAGACCAGAGCCCTAACCATATTTTTCTGAGCTTCAACACATAGAAACAAGCATCACAGAGTTGGTTGCATATTTTTCCCACTTTTCTTCTATTTATTAGGATTTAAAAGTCCTAAACCAAGATTAAAAGCATATGATATTATCTACCACAGTAACATGAGCAAACTTATTTTTCTTGGAAACTAGACAGAGCAAGGATTCCAACAAAAGTGGTTTGGTTTTTTTGTGATTTTTCTACGATTTACTGGGCATTTCCATAGTTCAAACATATTTCTGACTATTATTAAAAGAAAAGCTGTGGCAGACTTGCAAGCTAGCCCCTGGGTTTAAGGTGAAACTATGCAGGGGTCCCTGAGTTTTGCGCCCAGGCCCCTAGAAAGAATGGGGACGAAGCAATGTGGTCCCTGGGGAGGGCGCGGCGGCGGCGGGAAAATTCCCGGCGGTTCGCCAGCGAGGATGGGGCAACAAGTGGCCGGGAGGGTGCGGGGGCTCACTTGAGCTCGGTTTGGCGGGGTTGGGGCAACGGAAATGGCCGGCGGGGATCGGAACGTGGCGGCGGCGGCAGAGTTTGGCTGGCGGCGGTGCAGGCGGCGTTCCGGCGCACCAGCGGCGTCGGGGAGGCCACGGACTGCTCGGAGACATGCGCGGAGGGGTGGCGAAGCAGGCAGCGAAGTTGTCGGAGTCCGGGGTGGCACGGAGGGGTGAGCTCCATGGGAGCTTAGCGGCGACGCAGAGGAGGAAGCGGTGGCACGTGTGTGGGCAGTGGCAAAGGGGCGGCGTTGTCGGTGAGGGGGACCTTTTTATAGGGCCGCGGTTGAGAGGAGGGTCGAGGCGGGGCTTCGGTGGGGGAAGGATAAGGACGGGAGCGGCGGGTGCGCGGGCAAGACGGTCATTGGCCAGCGGCACCATTGGGCAGAGGAGGCGGAGCTCCGGGTGGTCTCCAGCGACGATTGGCCTTGGGCGACGCGCGTCTGGCGCTTCCGGTCTGTCGGGCGGGCGAGGCAGAGGGCTACCGTAGGGGTTGGACCAGCGGGCGGAGGCACGTGACATCATTGGTGTGGTGGCTTCTCCGACGGACGGGCGGAGCGCGGTTGGCGGAGTAGAGCCGCGGCAGGAGGAAGAGGACACGCGCGCGACCGGCGGTTGGCTAGCCCGGCGTTCGTCTCGTCCTGTCGCAGGCGCGGGTTGGGCGTCGTGGCCCTCGCCCTATCGCTGTCATGCCGGTGATAGGGCGCCGGCGAGCTGCCGGTGGCCGGCGGCCACACGGCGCTCGGGCGTCGAGGCCCCCCTTCGGGCAACAAGCCCGACCAACTTTGGGGAGATCCTACTCCAGATTTCGCAACACAACTTCCAAAACTCTTTTAAACAAACTTGCTCAACTCTGGACGCACTTCAAACTTGGTTTAAGGTGTCAGTTTAAAAAGTGAAAGGATTTGGAGAAATCTCGTGCCAAAGTTTGCTAAAAATCTGGAAATCCAGACTTGCCAAATTGGCCGGAGAGGTAGAATTTCAGGAACTTAGCTATGTTTGAGTCGATTTTTGGGCAGCTTCCAAGTTGAATTAGACCAAGGTGTTATTGAAGGAGTTTCTCTCCAAACTGAGGACTTCAACTTTTATTTAGGGTATTTCTTGAGCTTAGTTCAGAAAATTGGAGGAACGCCCTCGCCAAGAGGTGGACTCGGCGCAGTTTTCCAGACTTAGCATTTTAGGGCATCCGGGCTGAGTTGACTGTTTTACCTCACTTTGACCAAGGTTTTGAACTGGTTCTGGTCCGATTTGGACCTAGGTCACTGTAACAAAGTTGGAACACACTCGAGGGACTACAACTTTCATTAAGGGCTGGACTTGAGTTTAGATAGGAATTCATGAGATAAAAGCTTGCAAAGTTGGAGCAAACTCGAATTCCAGGACTTAAGAGGTTTTTAGGGTTCTTTAGTACTCCGTTTTTTATTGCTGTTTTTGACTTCCTTTCACTTCGAATTAGTCAAAGTGCCTTTAACACAAGTTGTTTAAATTTAAAAGTTTTACAACTCTTATTTGGGCAGAAATTTAAGTTTGCATATAAAATTCCAAGTTTTATTTCAAACTCCAAAAAGAGCTTCTTAGTGTTATAATGGTCATTTCACCTCTTTAATTATGGATTAACCACTGGTTTACTTAAAAGCACTTAATTTAGGTAGAGTTGTTACAGCCTACCCCCCTTAAGGGAATCTCGCTCCGAGATTCAAGTGCAGAAAGAACTAGTGTGGCTGGTGCAACGTACCTCCCTGGTCGAAAAGAAAACCACGGAAGTTAGCGTTGAGATACTCTTCCGTCTCCCCTGTCACTTCGTCTTCCGTATGGTTACTCCACTAGATTTTGTACATTTTTACCATTTGCCGACGAGTATGTCTTTCCTTCCGGTTGAGGATCTTAACAGGGTACTCTTTATATGATAAATCGGGTTCGATCTCCAATTCTTCCGGGGAAATGATTTTAGTTGGAACCCGGATGCACTTCTTGAGTTTTGAGACATGGAAAACATCGTGTATGACTGCGATCTTCTCTGGAAGTTTAACTCGATACGCTACAGGTCCACAAACTTCTACAATCTCATAGGGACCAATATAGCGTGGAGCCAACTTTCCTTTTACTCCAAAACGTTGTACGCTTTTGGTCGGTGAAACCCGCAGGTATACAAAATCCCCAACCTCAAATTGGATAGGTCTTCTTCTTTGATCGGAATAGCTCTTCTCTCGAGACTGGGCGGCCTTGAGATTTTCACGGATAACTCTCACTTTTTCTTCGGCCTCCATGACCAGGTCAGGTCCATACACCGTTCGCTCTCCGGGTTGCGACCAGCTTAGCGGGGTTCGGCACCTACGTCCATACAAGGCTTCGAAAGGCGCCATTTTCAGGCTAGCTTGGTAACTATTGTTGTAGGAGAACTCTGCTAATGGCAAACACTTATCCCAGTTCTTGTCATAATGAATAGCACAGGCGCGTAGCATATCTTCCAAAATCTGATTAACCCTTTCAGTTTGTCCATCGGTTTGAGGATGATATGTGGAACTACGAATCAATTTAGTGCCAAGTGAAAACTGCAACTGCTCCCAAAAGTGTGCTACGAACTGACTACCTCGATCAGAGATGATCGTTTTAGGTACACCGTGCAAGGAAACAATCCGGTCAAGGTACAGTTCTACATATTTCTGTATGGCGTGGGTTGTGTGCACTGGAAGGAAATG
This sequence comes from Setaria italica, assembly GCF_000263155.2. Classification (NCBI taxonomy): domain Eukaryota; kingdom Viridiplantae; phylum Streptophyta; class Magnoliopsida; order Poales; family Poaceae; genus Setaria; species Setaria italica. The sequence continues at coordinate 6,020,371 of NC_028456.1, read as the reverse complement.
CGTTGTTTTGGTTAGTCGGTCTACTATAACCCATATGGAATCATGCTTGCGGGAGGTATTGGGTAGTCCGACTATAAAGTCCATACTTATATCCTCCCACTTCCACGAGGGAATAGGCAGCGGCTGCAAGGGGCTAGCTACCCTCAAGTGGCTTGCTTTGACTTGCTGACAGGTATCACAATCTGAAACATATCGTGCAATGTCGGGTTTCATCCCACTCCACCAAAAATTTTGTCGGAGGTCGTGGTACATCTTGGTACTACCAGGGTGAATCGAGAACTTGGAAAGGTGTGATTCATCTAGAATTTGTTTCTTAAGATCGGGATCATTTGGAACTACAAGTCGAGCTTCATAATGTACCACTCCTTTCCAATCCTGTTGGAAATGTTTATATCCCTCATCCTCCTATGCAAGTTTCCCTTTGATAAGGTTTATCTCTTCATCCTCTAGTTGCGCTAGAATTATTTGGTCGAGCAGGGTGGGCTCCAAAGAAATATGACTTAAGGTACCGTGGGGAACAATTTCCAAGTTGAGTTTAGCCATTTCATGACATAGGGTCTCGGCATAATTAATCGCCGATAAGCAATTACAATGGATCTTATGGCTGAGAGCATCTGCAACTAAATTGGCTTTGCCTGGGTGATAAAGCACTTCTAGGTCATAGTCTTTGATTAATTCTAACCATCTTCTCTGACGCATGTTGAGGTCTGCTTGAGTGAATATATACTTAAGACTCTTGTGATCTGTATAGATGTTGCATCGAGTTCCCATAAGATAATGCCTCCATATTTTCAGAGCATGAACGACTGCTGCTAACTCGAGGTCATGGGTAGGGTAATTCAACTCATGTGGCCGTAGCGCTCGTGAGACATAGGCAATGACTCGGCTGTCTTGCATGAGAACATAACCAAGTCCAGTGCCAGAGGCATCGCAATATACGTCTGTTGGCGCTAGAAATCGGCCGATCGAATCTCTAGCGTCGGACACACGACCCGGGAGAATCTGCTTAACTCCTGTTCGGGTGATTGCCCTGGTGTGGTTCGCGTGGCGTGCCAGCCAATCTGACTTGTTGATTGGCAAGGAAAGAAACGTGTCAGATCCCAGAGGTTGCAATCGGCTAAGGTTCCGATCTCAAGAAAGCTTATCAGCGAATCGGCCGATTTGCTGTAATAAAGAAATCGGAGGATCGGCCGGAGGTCAAGTTGATGCAGCCCCGCCAACCCGTATGAACTCGTGAAAAGAAGAAAAGTATTGGCGAAGTCGCCTACTCGAAAGTGAGTGCGAGGAAATAGTAGTTTGTTGTATTGATTTGGTGGTGATTACAGATCTATGAAAGTGGCTATTTATAGCCTGTTACAACTAATTTCTTAACCTACTAAGACTCTATCTCTAATTTTAAATGAAAACAAATATTTACAAGTGTGATTCATACTGGAGTTGATCATCGCGCTCCCATGGGCGGACCCCCTCTTTATCTTCATAGTTCACTTTAAGCCCATACCGGCCCAATTGCTCCAGCCTCCCAATCGGCCGATTTCCACCAACTTCATCTGCGGAAACACTGCAGCACCAATCGGCCGATTTCCAATCGTGACCTCTGTGTCTTGCCGCATCTCCTAATTTCTTCCTTTCTTAACGCCGATTTCACACGTGTCAAAATCTGGCGTCAACACATGCCCCCCAGTTTCGGAGTAAATCATAGTCTTTACTTCGAAATTCTTTTCAACTTCCCTTCCGAAACAAACGCATTGAAAATATCCTTCCATTTCGCGGTCTCCAGCTTGATGATTGCAATCTTTTCGAAACGGGCGCCCACGACAACCACTCCTCCCGAAAAAATCGAAACGCCGGCGCGGTAAAAATTCCGCTTTTACCCCTTCTCAGACCACCTTTAAATATCAGCACGTCCCGTACTCCTCCTCACGAGCTCACGTCTTCCTTCTTTAGCGCACTGACCTTCTTCTTCCTCTGGCGCCTTCCTTAGCCTCTAGTTTTTCCCCGGCATCTCCTTCCATCTACACTCCACCCTATTTCTCCAATGGCGGCACCCTCAGGCACCTCACCAACACCCGAAGCTGCGGAGATGGCTTCACCAGCAGGAGTTCCAGTGGCAATGGCGGCGGCTCCATCGGCGGGAGAAGGGGCTCCATTGGCGGGAGTTGAGGCTTCGACCGAAGTCCCATCAGTGGCTTCAGCATCCGCAGCTCTACCGGCGATCCCGCCAACTACGATGAGCTTCATCCCGGAGGTCATTACCGAAACTCACCTTTCTTTAATAATAATGCATTTACTTTAGATCCGTTCTTACTTCCGCACCCCTTTTTTCCTTTTTTAGGCGGTTAGGCATCAGATTACCATTCGTCTCACAGAAACTTCTAGCCTTATCTGTCTCGATCCCATGGGAAACCCAGATCCAACTGACCTAATCAATTTGGAAACCCATAGGATCCCTTTCAAGTAATCAACCATGTACCTAGATCACTGGTCAGGTACCTTCAGGTCATGGCCGAATGAAACCCCCGACTTGAGAGAATGGTACCAACGGATAGCCGCCTCCAAGAGAGTCCAATGGGACGAGCACAAAATCGGCCAGTGCATTGATCTATCTTTATCCCAAATGGAAAGGAACGAGCCCTTAGTGATAGCAGCCTCCTATTTCTGGTCCGATGCCCTCAACGCATTCCTCTTCGGACACGGGCCTATGACTCCCACCCTGGGCGATGTGGTCATGTTAACCGGCCTTGACATCTCCTCTCCAGATACCCCTTTTCGTCTTCTAGCCAAGACATCTCATCGGCTAGATACAAAGGGAATCGGTGGATGATTGGGATTCATCAGATGCAACAGAAGGGCCGGAACAGTCAAAAATAGAGAGCATGCGGCCTTCCTAATGATGTGGCTAGAGAATCATTTTTTCTGTGGGAGAGCAGCCGGCCCATCTACCAATACGCAGGCAGCTGGTCCATCTACCAATACGCAGGCTCTGGCTGAGGCACTATCGATAGGGGCCTCTGTTCCCCTTGGAAAGCACTTATTGGGATCAGCCTACCATATGCTGCACCAGATCGGCGTCAAACTGTCCCAAGGAGAGCCGATTGGAAACCTAGGTGGACCCTGGTGGTTCATCAATTTGTGGCTTAATATGTACATGAGTAAGATCTCCCAGCAACGAGTGGAGCACATGACGTTCCCCAACATTCAATCCACTGTCCGACGCCGATGTACGTCCTTCGGCGAAGCAACATCGGCCTTTTCTGGTTATTCATATTCTACTACCAAGGTGGCCGAATATTTCAGATGCTTCTATAATGGCTTTAGCGAAGATGCAACCAGCTGGTTCCCTTATCAGAGGGAAGATCCAATCTTCGACCTCCCTTCTTGTTTCGACTCAGCCACTGGCAAATTCGATGAAGACCTCACAGGTGAATTAATCAAGCCGGGGGTCTTACTAGCAAACTTCTTCTCAGGGAAAGACGCCCCTACTTACGAGTTTTACAACCCTCCATCGCAGCATGGCAATTTGGCCTGGGTCAACTACCGATTTACGCATACTTCACCGGCCGAGCAAAATTCAGAGACGAACTTACCAAGGGTCTTGACTACAGCCGACTGCGTGATCGGATCCCAGATTCCAGCACCATAGATCTGACCGGTTGGATAGTAGCTCATTTCGCCGTTCAGCAGTTCAAGCTATGGTGGGCCGAATGGAAACAGTACCTGTTTGCGCTTCTACGATGGTATACTGCAATCTCCTGGATCCAGCCAACATCGACCCAAATGCCGAGGTACCTCTCTCTTTCTGGCCGATTTTCATCTCCCTTCATCATTCATTTTTTTATATATGTATATACTGACTCTTGTTGTTGCTTCAGTCTGAGAGCCGCGCTCCCCCAAAACGCAGCCGGAGTGGTCGGCCGATAGAGGACCGCTATCCGTACACAGCATTCCCCCTCATCGGCTATCATGCCCCTTCTATTGATGATATCGCCGGCCGAGTGAAACAGGCGCAGAACAAGGTCATCAAGAAAACCAGTCGGCCAGTGCGTGCTCGTACAGAATCGGCCGATCCACCTATGATTGCATCGGCGGAAACTTCGGCTGCGCCAATCCTTCCGGTTGCTGAAGAAGTCGACGTTCAAGCCGCTACAGAAGCTGGAGCAGCCGCCGCGTCATTATTGGTGGAGGCTGTACAGGTAAACTCACTGTCCGATTTTCCTGATTGCCATTTCAATATTGACCCTTCCTATATTAGGCTGCACAGACTGCCCTAGTAAATCCTCAGCAATCGGCGGCATCCCAAGCAGTTGTTGAGATGCCAGCGCCCTCTCCCGTTGAGGTATACGATCTTTCAACCCAGTCCTCTAATATTTGAATGATGATCTTACGAGCTTCGATGCAGGTTACTGGTACGCTAACCACGCTATCCGATCAGCCATCGGTCACCCTTCAAGAGGCTGGCCCGAGCAGAGCGCCGATTGTCGTTGAGTCCTCCTCTTCTGACGAGCTGATGGTGCCAGTTCTAGAGTCGAGAGTGGCGGTCTCGCAAATGCCAATGGAAGAAATCCGCTTTAAAGAAGTAAGAAATTTCCCAACCTTTATCGGCCGATTTGCTACCACCATCGGCTGACTTGTTTTCTTTTCATCTACCATTTTACAGGAACAGGACACTCCCAATAACAGCCTCTTCTTGTTTGCGGTCGCGCTTTCTGATGATGAGGAAGTTGCTTCCCGTCAGGTTACTTTGAGCTCTGTCCCTGATGACGTCCGCGCCAAGCTCGGCAGCAAACGATCCCTTCTACAAGAGGACATCGGTCGATTGGTAGAGGACGCTTCGCCGATTCGGCAGCTCTTTGGTGACGTCAGCGGGCGGGTCCCAGAGGAAGCAGAAGAAGCTTTGGCGCCGGCCGCTTACATTGAGTCAATGCGGATCCCGGTCTTCAGGGCTCTGCGTCACATGGCGATCGCGCCAAACTGACCAAGACTCGTGAAGAAGAAGACTCGTACAAGCATCGGGCCTAGGAGGTACACCAACGAATTCACTTTCTCGAGGATTCCCGCCCTAGACTCGTCAGCACGATAGACCACCTCAAACGCCAAAGAGCAGAACTCGCCAAGGAAATGGAACAAGTAACCAAGGAAATAGCCATTGAAGAGAAGAGGGTTCAGGAACTCCCCTCTGTTATCGCCGATTTGAAGCGGGAGAGGCAGCATCTAGCCCATGAAGCCCTTAGACTCCATCGCCACATGTCAGAAGTTCCAGGGTCGGCAGAGGACGACCAACGGGTTTTGGACTCGGCCGATCAGATCCGGCGTCGAGCGATTGCGGCCATTAACGCCCTTCTGGGCGATCTATAAAAGTACTGGTCGTTTTGTAAGAATATTAATGCCCTTTTGACCGTCCTTCGTGGCACCCTCTTATTCATTGCCCTTTTTACTTCTGATGGGACACATCTTACCAAACATCCATGCTTTCTCTTCTTATAAATACTACCCCTAGTTTCGCTCGTGAGAACACCCGCTCCACTTGATTCCTTTTTCCCCGATTTGTTTCCGTCGGAGCTTTTGGTCTTCTTCATCTTCTTCTTTCTCATCTATTAACCAGGTAAGAGATCCGCCTCCGCCTTCTTTCAGTTCGATTCTCCTAAACCACTCCAACTTAGGCGGTTATAAGTTGTTTCTTTTTTCAGCCACGGCGCCTTAGTGCTGAACTCGAACGAGCAATCGGGCTCATGTATTCTGACGAACCGTTATCACAAGAATACAAGGACCTGATTAGGGCTCACCGTGAAGAACTCAAAGATCACGTCCCCGCCGACGTCCAACGGATCTGGGACTTCATTGACGGCAATGACTACGGGCGACCTCAAGTTGACAGGATCCAGCCACTCCTTCGTCTGGTTGCCCTTGAAGATGCCGCGGCGGGGACATCGCGCCCAACAATGGATCGGAGTCATCCTCTTCCTCATCAAGTTGAAGCGGAGGCTGCGACGAAAGATATGGAAGAACGGAGTATCCGTCTTCTGATAGAACTAGGCCGGATTGAGATAGAACTCAAGAAGAAACGTGGTTGATTATTTTTTGTTCTCAGGGCGACTTGTACTACGTCGGCCATGTAATCTATCGTCCGAACCGAATGATAAATCGGCCGATTTGAACGATTATATTTTTCCTTTAGGCGATTTTCCTTTCGTATCGGCTGTGTGTGTGTTCGTCATACTCTACGATCGATTTTTATGCTCCGATCCATATACTGGGGTAATACCTTTTCAAGTATCTCCCGTTCAAAGCCCTAGTAAACTCTTCTCCTTCGATCATTTCCAAAATGTAAGCATTTCCCGAGAAACATGGGCCGATTTTATACGGCCCTTCCCAAGTGGGAGACCACTTACCGAATTTAGGATCCTTTGACCCAATCGGCAGCACTAACTTCAATACCAGGTCCCCCGGGGAGAACTGCTTAATTTTGACCTTCTTGTCATACCATCTGGCCACTTTCTTCTTGTTTTCTTCGATACTGATCAAAGCTCTCAAAGGTTGTCCTGCCAAGTCGTCAAGTTCCCTTTTCATGAGCGAGGAGTAATCATCGGCCGTTAGTTGATCTTGGAGCGATGTGCGTCTCGGTTCTGTTCTCAATTCCCATGGCAGTACTACCTCATGACCGTACACCAACTGATAAGGAGACACCTTGGTGGCCCCGTGGTAGGCCATCTGGTATGCCCATAGAGCTTCGGTCAGACACAAATGCCTTTTTTTGGGTTGTTCTTCTATCTTCCTCTTGATCAACTTAATTATCCCTTTATTGGAAGACTCGGCCTGACCATTAGCTTGAGCATAGTACGGAGAGGAGTTTAGCAGCTTGATCCCCATATCGGCCGTGAACTCTTCGAATTCTCCAGATGTAAACATCGTTCCTTGATCAGTTGTGATAGTCTGAGGGATGCCGAAACGATAGACGATATGATCCCTTACGAAGTCGACCATGGCGGCCGATGTTACGGCCTTTAACGGGATCGCCTCCACCCATTTGGTGAAATAATCTATGGCTACTAGAATGAATTTATGTCCTTTGCTTGATGGAGGATAAATTTGTCCGATGAGGTCTATTCCCCAACCTCTGAACGGCCACGGCTTGATAACTGGATTCATGGCCGATGCGGGCGCACGTTGCACATTCCCGTATTTCTGACAATCGTGGCATCCTTTATAATATTTGAAACAGTCTTCGAGGATTGTCGGACAGTAATATCCATTATTCCTAATCATCCACTTCATCTTATGTGCCGATTGGTGGGCTCCACATACTCCTTCGTGAATTTCTCCCGTCAGAGTTTTTGCCTCCTCTATTCCTAGGCATTTGAGTAGAACACCATCAACCGTCCGGTAGAACAAGTCATCTTCTAGTAACACATATTTCGTAGCCTGAAATCATATTCGCCGATCCACTTTCTTAGACGGATCTTTTAAATAATCAGCGATCTATTTTCGCCAGTCGTCGGCCGCGAGCTCCAGAACCATGGCGCCTTGAATCGGCCGATATCCGGACACGTGCTAGGTGAGCCTGTTGGCCTCCTCGTTACAATCCCTGGGGATATGCTCAATAACTGATAGAGTCGGAGTGCCCGATCTTTCGATGAGTGGAGATAAATTCGACTTGGTGGAAGTAGACCCTCACGATCCGACTACGACGAGCGAACCCGAAGCGCCAATGCAATCGCTGAACCAACTTCCTGTGGTTACCAACCTTGCTAGCACAAGATCAGCCTGATCACGAAGATCGATTCCTGTCCGTAATCGAAGAACGAACAAGAAAAAAAGGCGAGCAATCTAAATATCAGTCGAAGTGGGAGTTTTGAATCACACAAGGACAGCGCGTATTTGCACATGTTCGAGAGTAGCTAAAGCTAGATGTAAAACAAAACTCAAGTCGTAAACAAAAGGGACTCCGACTAGATAAAGGGGGCGCAGCCCCTGGAGTCCGGAGGAGGCGCCACGGCAGGAGGGGGGCGCGCGCGACCAGGGGGAGGGCCGTGGCTCCCAACCCTAGGCGCCCCACCTGGGCTGCCCTGTTGGGCCATCTTCTTATTCCGCTGGGCCTTCGTTCCTTAACAGCATGATGAAGTTTAATTCTCTCGCACAGGCCCGAGTGATTGGCCCAACTGGATGATCAATTGTAGGCGCCTGAGGTGGAGGAGCAACTGGAGGCGCCTGAGGTGCTGCTGGTGTAGTTGTACTCGTGGTGTCCTCATCATCCTCCCCTTCTTGAACTGAAGTCGTCCTCGACGGCAACTCCTCATCTTCGCCTGCATACGGTTTCAAATCTGCAACATTAAAACTCATGGAAACACCAAACTCCGTAGGCAGGTCAAGGATATAAGCATTATCATTAATCTTGGTTAGCACTTTAAAAGGACCAGCAGCACGTGGCATCAATTTAGAACGACGTAAAGTAGGAAAACGATCCTTTCTCAAATGCAACCAAACCAGATCACCCGGTTCAAAAGTAACATGTTTTCTCCCTTTACTACCCGCAACCTGATATTTAGCATTAGCAGCAGCAATGTTTTGTTGAGTTTGCTCATGCAAGCTATTCATTTGATCAACATGTGCAGCGGCATCTATGTGTGGGGCGTCCTCGGCATCAAGCGCAAACAAATCAATAGGCGCCCGAGGAATATAACCATAAAAAACCTGAAAGGGACACATCTTTGTAGAAGAATGCGTTGCATGATTATAAGCAAACTCAACATGAGGCAAGCAATCTTCCCAACGTTTCAAGTGTTTATCTAAAACAGCCCTAAGCATGGTGGACAAGGTTCGATTAACCACCTCAGTTTGTCCATCAGTCTGAGGGTGACAAGTGGTGCTAAACAGCAGTTTAGTTCCCATTTTATTCCACAGTGATCTCCAAAAATGACTGAGAAACTTAGCATCACGATCAGAGACTATTGTATTTGGAATACCATGCAAACGAAGAATCTCACGAAAGAACAATTCAGCAACATTGCTAGCATCATCAGTCTTATGACAAGGTATAAAATGAGCCATTTTGGAGAAATGATCAACAACCACAAAAATATTGTCCCTCCCCTTCTTAGTTCTAGGCAATCCCAAAACAAAGTCCATAGAAATATCAAGCCAAGGGGAAGTAGGAACAGGCAAAGGCATGTACAAACCATGGTTGTTCAATCGTGACTTAGCTTTCTGGCAAGTAGTGCAGCGTGCAACAAGGCGCTGAACATCAACACGCATCCGGGGCCAAAAGAAGAGGGCAGCCAGCACTTCATGCGTCTTGTAGACGCCAAAGTGCTCCATGAGACCGCCTCCATGCGCTTCCTGTAACAACAAATGATGAACCGAGCTAGCTGGAACACACAGCTTGTTAGCGCGAAACAGGAACCCGTCCTGTATGTGAAATTTGCCCCATGGTTTTCCATGAATACAATGGGCGAAAGCATCTTTAAAATCAGCATCGTCCACATATTGATCCTTCATAGTTTGCAAGCCAAAGATTTTAAAATGTAACTGTGGCAGCATTGTATAGCGACGAGACAAAGCATCAGGAATGACATTTTCCTTCCCGCTCTTGTGTTTAATAATGTAAGGGAAAGACTCAATGAATTCTACCCATTTAGCATGACGACGGTTCAGGTTTGTTTGGGTACGAATATGTTTTAAAGCCTCATGATCAGAATGAATTATAAACTTGCGATGCCAAAGGTAGTGCTGCCAAGTATGCAAAGTGCGCACTAAAGCATAAAGCTCCTTATCATAAGTAGAATAATTCATGCTAGCACCACTTAATTTCTCGCTAAAGTAAGGGATCGGTTTTCCTTCTTGTAACAAAACAGCACCTAGCCCAATACCGCTAGCATCGCATTCAAGCTCAAACACTTTAGTAAAATCAGGCAACTGCAAGAGAGGAGCATTGGTTAACTTATCTTTCAAGGTGCTGAATGCAACCTCTTGCGAATCACTCCAAGCAAAGGGAACATCCTTCTTTGTAAGCTCATGTAGAGGCGCTGCAATGGAGCTAAAATCACGAACAAACCGGTGGTAGAAACCTGCAAGGCCAAGAAAGCTTCGAATTTGTGTGACCGTCGTCAATGTAGGCCAAGCCCGAATGGCATCGATCTTGCTGCTACCCACCTCAATGCCCTGTGGAGTAACAACATAGCCAAGAAACGAGACATGTTGTGTGCAAAACATGCATTTTTCGAGGTTAGCAAATAAATGGGCCGCACGCAACGCATCAAAAACAGCACGCAAATGATCTAAAGGCTCTTCCATAGACTTGCTGTAAATGAGGATATCATCAAAATAGACAACTACAAACAATCCTATGAAGGGCCTCAGAACTTCATTCATCAAACGCATAAATGTGCTGGGAGCATTTGTCAAACCAAACGGCATAACCAACCATTCATAACCCAAATTTTGTTTTAAAAGCCGTTTTCCATTCATCACCTAATTTCATGCGAATCTAATGGTAGCCACTATGCAAATCAATCTTAGTGAAAATAATGGCACCACTAAGCTCATCTAGCATGTCATCAAGGCGTGGTATAGGGTATCGGTAGCGAATGGTAATGTTATTAATAGCACGATAGTCTACACACATACGCCATGAGCCATCTTTCTTTGGAACAAGTAACACGGGAATGGAGCAAGGGCTAAGAGACTCACGAATATAACCCTTGTCAAGCAACGCCTATACCTGGCGCTGGATTTCCTTTGTCTCATCCGGATTTGTATGGTACGGTGCGCGGTTCGGAAGCTGTGCGCCGGGAATGAGGTCGATCTGGTGCTCAATGCCACGAAGTGGTGGGAGTACCAGTGGCAAATCTTTTGGAAAGACATCAGCGTACTCCTGCAAAATGTTAGCAACCGCACGGGGAATATCCAAAGATGGTGCATCATCAAGTGAAACGAGCACACTAGAGCATAAAAGGGCATAGCATGGCAAAGGAGCATCACATAACTAATCAAAATCAGCACGTGTAGCAAGCAAAATAGGACCATTCAACTTGATTTCAAAATTAACAGAGGTCGATGGTTCAAGTTCTTTAGCAGTTTTAGCAGCTCTAGCAAGATCATCTTTAAGAATTTGTTCAGGTGTCATTGGATGTATAATTATTTTCTGACTCTTAAACATGAAAGAATAGTGATTTGAACGACCATGATGCAAGCTATCAGTATCATATTGCCAAGGTCGCCCAAGTAACAGAGAGCATGCTTCCATGGGAATAACATCACAATCAACAAAATCAGAATAAGCACCCATGGAGAAAGGAACACGGACTGATCGAGTAATTCTAATTTTCCCACCATCATTAAGCCATTGAATGTGATATGGATTTTGATGCTTATGAGTGGGTAAAGACAACTTTTCAACTAGCGCGATACTCGCCAAATTGTTGCGGCTGCCGCTGTCAATGATGATGCGAATCGACCGCTCCTGTAGAACGCCCTTGGTATGGAAAAGAGTGTGTCGCTGATTCTTCTTGGGCAGAGCGACCTGTGTACTAAGAACACGCTGCACAACAAGACTTTCATACCTATCGGTGTCGCCCGGGTTGACATGTACTTCCGCTTTTGCTGCATGGTCAGTGGCAAGCATAGCATGTTGAATATCTTCAGAATCACTAGCGGAAGAATACTCACCATCGTTACGAATGAGCAAGGTACGCTTGTTCAGACAGTCTCGAAACACGTGGCCAAATCCTCTACAACGATGGCACTGATATCCCGTGTGCGGCCTGTGGGATGGGAGGCACCTGTGGAAGGGGCAACGCTTGCAGGTTTGGCCGTTCTCTCGCGTGGTGTAGTGGTAGGCGTGGGTGGCGCAGGTAGAGCGGGTGCGGAGTTGGATGTCGAGCTTCTTCCTGCAAAAGAGTTAGAATATGTCTTCAAGCAGCGTCCCTGCACTTCACGTTCAGCTTTGCAAGCATATTCAAATAATGTTGTCATATCTGTGTATTCCTTATAATCAAGTATATCCTGAATTTCGCGGTTCAAACCACCATGAAAACGTGCCATAGCAGTGTCGTTTTCCTCCAATAACCCACAACGAATCATGCCTATTTGTAATTCCTGGAAATATTCCTCAATAGATTTGGAACCTTGCTGAAAACGCTGCATTTTATTAAGCAAATCTCGGGCATAATAAGAAGGCACAAATCTATGGCGCATAGCAGCTTTTAATTGATCCCAAGTGGTTGGAATGGTATTGGGATGTTTGTGTTTATATTCACGCCACCAAATTAAAGCAAAATCAGTAAATTCACTAATAGCATCTTTAACTTGAGAATTAGCAAGAATATCATGGCATGAAAATTTTTGTTCAACTTCTAATTCCCAATCAAGATATGCAGCAGGATCATATTTGCCATTAAAAGGTGGAATTTTAAATTTAATCTTGGAAAAGGAATCATTACCGGGACGGCGTGGCACGCGGCGGGCACGGCCTCGGCGGTCGCCATCGTCCTGTTCCGAGTCACGACCATAACCCTGCTGCAACTCTGTGACTGTTGTGTGCAATGCATTAAGGCGTGCCACAACTATGTCGAGTGTGGCCTTAGCGGCCGTCTGTGCAAGGTCTAGCTGATCGCACCGCTCGGTCGTCGAGGAGATCGTCGAGTCCAGCCATTCATGAATCGTCTGAATGTCTGTGACAAGCCCTTCAACTTGTGCCCGTATGCCCTGCAGTTGGTTAGCCCCCGCGTCGACATCATCTGCCATGGTTAGCGCGAAGACAAGAACAAAACCGACGACAAAACAAGGCGCTCACACTAGTCCTGTTATCAAATTCTTATCCGTTCTTACCACACACACAGGGGTAAACTGCAACCAACCGGTGGAACTCGTGAAAGATTGGAGGAGCGATTGCCTGGAGAAACAAAATCTACTCGTCGTAGAACTATGTGGAGTTTTGGGAAGGCTGCACTCAAATGAAGGATAAACACAATCAAACAATAATGCAAAGTTGAAATATAGTGCCAAACACGTAACAAGAGTTGCTGGTAACAAGGGAAACTGAAAGAACAGAGGCAAAGAAATGGACAAGGTGGAGAGGGCGCACCTCTTTTGTTTTTCTATTTTAATTTTTTTTCCAGGGTGCCCCAAAACTGATAATATGAACACAGAGGATCTCAAACAGCAAATTGCGGCACACACTTTTTTCAAAAGTATAGGGGTACTCTCTCTCTCTCTCCCTAGAGTAAAGGCGAACCTCAGAAAAAAGTACCAAGAAAGAGAGATACGGATATGAAAAGCTGGCACGGGGTGCGTGGGGAAGGGCGCGGTATGCGTGGGGGGGTGCGGAGTTGCCCCGGAGAGTCGTGACCCAGGGGGGTTCACGGCGCGCGCAAGGGGAGTTTCCATCGAAACAAAACTGGATCACCTTCCTTCTCCCTGTTGGATTTTTTTTTGCTTCTTTCCTTTTTTTTTGCACTTTCCTTTTTTTTTATTGCTTTCTATCTTTTTTTTTGGACAGGGGAGGGGGCGATCAGAGGGGTGGGATGGCGTGGCGCGGTTGTCGCGAGGGGGGGCGGTGGGCGCGGCGTGGTAGGATTGGCGAGCAGCGGAACGGCGGCGGCGAAAACTAGGGTTAGAAGAAAAATGAGAAACAAGAGATTAAACACAAGTAACCAGCAACAATTGAACGAGTAGGCACACAAATTCAACAAAGACACTTATTGAAAGAATGGGCAAGGCTAAACGGTTTCTGGGACAAGGATCTAACCTGAAAAAAAATTGTTTTGGTTTTTGTGGACTGTAGGAAGGGAAAAATACTCGGTAAAACTCACCGATCAACCTGGAAAGCTGATACCACTTGATAGAGTCGGAGTGCCCGATCTTTCGGTGAGTGGAGATAAATTCGACTTGGTGGAAGTAGACCCTCACGATCCGACTACGACGAGCGAACCCGAAGTGCCAATGCAATCGCTGAACCAACTTCCTGTGGTTACCAACCTTGCCAGCGCAAGATCAGCCTGATCACGAAGATCGATTCCTGTCCGCAATCGAAGAACGAACAAGAAAACGAGGCGAGCAATCTAAATATCACTCGAAGGTGGAGTTCTGAATCACACAAGGACAGCGCGTATTTGCGCGTGTTCGAGAGTAGCTAAAGCTAGATGTAAAACAAAACTCAAGTCGTAAACAAAAGGGACTCCGACTAAATAAAGGGGGCGCAGCCCCTGGACTCTGGAGGAGGCACCACGGCAGGAGGGGGGGCGCGCGACCAGGGGGAGGGCCGCGGCTCCCAACCCTAGGCGCCCCACCTGGGCTGCCCTGTTGGGCCATCTTCTTATTCCACTGGGCCTTCGTTCCTTAACAGCATGATGAAGTTTAATTCTCTCGCACGGGCCCGAGTGATTGGCCCAACTGGATGATCAACTGTAGGCGCCTGAGGTGGAGGAGCAACTCGAGGCGCCTGAGGTGCTACTGGTGTAGATGTACTCGTGGTGTCCTCATCAATAACTGCGGACTTGAACTCCTTTAGAAGCTGGAGGCAATCTTCGTAATAAATCCTTAATATGTCATCCCTGCATTCGGATCTCCCTGTTAATTGATCCACGATGAGCATGGAATCTCCAAAAATCTCGACGGCGTCGGCCTTAATCTCTCTCAGCAATTGTAACCCCTTTAATACGGCTCGGTACTCTGCTTGGTTATTAGTGGCGGATGCTTCTATCGGCAGAGAGAAATCATAACTTGCCCCCCGAGGCGATATGAGAACGATGTCGATTCCTGATCCGGCCCCACATGACGAACCATCAAAATATAAGGCCAACGGTATTGGCTCCACAATGGTGATTTCTGGTCCGCAATGCTGGGTGACAAAATCGGCCATAACCTGACCCTTGATGGCTTTTGCCGATTCGTATCGTAGATCGAACTCTGATAAAGCTAAAATCCATTTTCCGATCCGTCCTTTCAAAATCGGCAATGACAGCATGTATTTTACTACGTCGTCTTTGCATATGACTACACATTCTGCCGATAACAAGTAGTGTCTGAGTTTGGTGCATGAGAAGTAAAGCCATAGGCATAGTCACTCTACCGGGGGATATCTTGTTTCGGTGTCCAGAAGTCTCCTGCTGACATAATATATTACCCGTTCCTTTCCTTCAAACTCTTGGACCAGAGCTGACCCGATAGCTCGTTCATCGTCCGATAAATACAGCTTAAATGGCTTACCAGTTTGAGGTGGGACCAATATTGGTGGCGAGATCAAGTACTGCTTAATGTCTTCTAGTGCCTTGCGTTGCTCTTCTCCCCATACGAACTCTTGGTCGGGTTTTAATTTTAACAAAGGTGTGAAGGCCTGGATACGCCCGAATAGATTGGATATGAATCTTCTGATGAAATTGACCTTGCCGATCAAGGATTGTAACTCAGTTTTGTGCGGCCACAACCTTATTGATGGCTGCAATGGTCTTCCGGTTGATCTCTATCCCACGCTCGTGAACCATGAATCCCAAGAATTGCCCGGCGGATACGCCGAAAGCACACTTGTTCGGGTTCATCTTCAGCCCGTGCTTTCTCGTGCATTCCAGTACCTGCCGCACATCGGCGAGATGTTCCTAGTGCCCTTTCGATTTTACTACGACGTCGTCGATGTAGATTTCCACCAGAATGCTGATAAGTTTGTGGAATATGTAATTCATGGCTCGCTGATATGTAGCACCGGCGTTCTTCAAACCGAAAGTCATTACCACCCACTCGAATAAACCAAGGTGACCCGGGCACCTGAAAGCTGTTTTTGATATGTCCTCTTCGGCCATTAGTATCTGATTATATCCCGCATTTCCAACCATGAAACTAATAACTTTGTGACCCGCGGCGGCATCTATTAGCACATCGGCCGTTGGCATTGGATACCCATCCATCGGTGTGGCCTGATCGAGATTCCTGAAATTGATGCACATGCGAAGCTTCCCATTTTTTTTGTACACGGGTACAATGTTGGAGATCCATTCGGCATAACGGCATTGCCGAATAAATTTTGCTTCAATTAGCCTCATGATTTTAGCCTTTATATCAGGTAGGATTTTACGATTACATCACCGTGCGGGTTGCTGATATGGTCGATATCCCGGCTTTATGGGTTACCGGTGTTCGACAATAGACCGGTCTAATCCGGGCATCTCATGGTATTCCCAAGTAAAGCAATCCTTAAACTCTTTTAATAAATTTGTCAATTTACATTTGTATTCCGGATCCAAATTGGCACTAATGTACGTCGGCCTTGGCTTGGTGCCATCGCCTAAGTCTATCATCTCTAATGAATCGGCCGACGTGAACCCGTGTCCTAGCTTCCCGTCTTCTCGGACGAACTGATCCATTTAATCTGAATCCTCAGAGCCGACTGCTCGGATCGGCTGTAGACCAAAATCAGACACCTTCAGGAAATCAGTGTCCCATATCCTCCCGGATATGCACTTGACATTCTCGTAGCTCCATTGCTGTGTATCGGCCGCTGTGACGCTGTATGCGGAATCGGCGGTGACCACTTCGATGTTGTCGCCGACCCATTGTACGAGGCATTGGTGCATTGTAGACGGGATGCAGCAATTTGCGTGTATCCAGTCTCGGCCCAGTAGCATGTTGTAGGACCCTTTGCCATTAATAATAAAGAAAGTAGTGGGAAGGGTCTTACTGCCGATGGTGAGGTCGACGCAGAGCGCGCCGCGGGCGGGAGACACATTGCCTCCAAAATCTTTGAGCATTATGTCCGTCTTGGTCAAGTCATCATCACTCTTTCCTAGCTTCCGGAACATGGCGTACGGCATGATGTTGACAGCAGCTCCTCCGTCCACTAGTAATCTGGTGATGGGTCGGCCATTGACATGTCCCTTGAGGAACAATGCGTTGAGGTGTTGCCGTTTGTCGTCCTCGGGTTTCTCAAACGTGGCTGTCATTGGCTCTAAAGCCAATTGCGCCATCTGTTCTTCTATTGCTGACATGTTCTGTTGATCGTCAGGAGTCATGAATTCCATCGGTAGAATAAAAACCATGCTGACGTCGGCTGCCGATTCCTGGTTGTCATCGTCTTCCCTGTCGTTTCTTTTGGGGCGCCAAATCCGAGGCATGTCGCTCTTCTTGTCCATCATATATTGTTGCTCTTCTTCCTGTTGTTCCCATTGGCGGAGGCATTGGATTCTTCGTTTTTGAGATTTAGTCAATCTGTCAGGGCACCACCTAGGGTTTATAGGTTTAGTCAATGGTTTGGCGTGTTCCCATTCTGGTTCGCGTCCCAAGGGGTTCTCGTATGATACCAGAGCATCGGCCATCTCTTCTAGCCGATCATGAGCGTTGACTCTGTCTTCTGGTTGGTTGTGTCGATCGAATCTGCCCCCCGGCCTATTGTTTCGCTCACGCCTGTCTTCCAACCGGTCATATCGGTCACTTCTGCCCCCCAGCCGATCACGCACTGAAGGGCGCCGGTCTTCTTGCCCGCGCCAGTTCCTGCTGATCGGCTCTGGCCTTCCATCTCTGGAACGAGACCTCCTGAATGGCCGATTATTACGATATGGGCCGTTGCACTCAGGGCAATTATCGGCCAATGGCAACCTAAGGTTGCTCTCCCAGCAGTGGATGAAGAATGGGCATCGCCAGTGATCTTTGTGTCACCGTATTACCTCCTCCCGGAATCTTGAACTTTCTTGTTGCCGTTGATACTTGTTGAGCAGGAATTGGGAGGTGACAGGCCTGCGTGGTTCTCCCGATCCCTCACCTTCATCTTCCATCCGTCGTTTCCCCTTGATGTCTTCGGGCGTCGCTTGATTTCTGGGGTCTACGGCACCGCTCTTTTTAGCCGATTCAGATGTTAGCACCTTGGTCTAGAGTGAATTCTTACCCGCATCAACCATGTTGGTGGGGAAGGGGTGCTGATCAATCTTCATCGGTTTGGCCGGCTTTGTTGGGACTTCAAATTTGAGCCTGCCTTGTTCGATGGCTGATTGTATCTGCTGTCGGAAGATTTTGCATTCGTTTGTATCGTGGGAGGTGGCATTATGCCACTTGCAATATTTCATCTTCTTCAGCTGCTCGGTCGAAGGGATCGTATGGTATGGTGAGAGCTTGATTTGTCCTTCTTGGAGGAGAAGATCGAAAATCTTATCGGCCTTTGATGTGTCAAAACCGAATGCTTCCGGCTCCTTTTTCCCGAACGGACATGATATCGGCTTTTTTCCTTTAACCCATTCCGCCAGGCCGATTTCTATTTCTTCTTCGGATTCGGCCTCTTCTAAGTATGCCACCTTCTTCTGGAAATTCCTTCGCGGGTCAAAGGGGCGCACTTCCTGACCAGACAATCGATGCACGATTTGGCTCAGGCTCTCAAACTCCTGTGAAGCATATTTCTCTTTGATATGAGGCAGGAGACCCTGGAAGGCTATGTCAGCCAATTGTGCGTCGGTTAGGGCTAGGGTGTAGCATTTGTTCCTGATCTCCCTGAACCTCTGCACGTACGAGGACACCGGCTCATCACTTCTCTGTCTGAGGCTGGTTAAATCTGAAAGCTTCATCTCGTGTACCCCCGCGTAGAAGTATTTGTGAAACTGCCTCTCTAGGTCGGCCCATGTAATTATTGAGTTGGGTGGCAGTGTAGTAAACCATTGGAAGGCCGACCCGGACAGGGATGACGAGAAAAGGCGCACCCGTAGGGCATCTTGTGCAGCTGCCTCCCCACATTGGATGAGGAATCTGTTCACGTGTTCCACAGTTGAGGTATCATCCAGTCCTGAAAACTTGGTGAAATCAGGAACTTTGTACCGATGGGGAAATGGCAGTGAGTCATAGGTAGGCGGGTATGGCGTCCTGTACGTGTAGGTTTGCACTTTCGGTTTTAAACCGAATTGCTCTTGAATCACCTCTGCTATGCGTGTCGTCTAGTCTGGTTGTTGTTGATGGACTATTGGCTGGGGAACCGGCATGTGTTGGTAGACTGGTGGTGGGATGACCGGGTGGTGGATGAAAGCATGCGGCACCTGATGCGACGTGGCTGGCTGCGTAGTTGGCATCGGTTGTCTCAGTGAACCGGCTGTTTTGTCATACAGCACGATCGGTGCAGCGCTCCGAAGCGCTTCTGTTGCTTCTGCCCCCCTGCTTATCTCCGGCGTGACTGGCTGATACTGTGGCATCATCGGCCGCGTGGCCGATTGGAAAGGTGCTTGGATCGGAGAGCTTCCATGGCTGGCCGATTGATCCTGG
Source organism: Setaria italica (assembly GCF_000263155.2). Taxonomy (NCBI): domain Eukaryota; kingdom Viridiplantae; phylum Streptophyta; class Magnoliopsida; order Poales; family Poaceae; genus Setaria; species Setaria italica. Next base: position 6,001,153 of record NC_028456.1, on the reverse strand, counting down.
ACGGCCGTTGCTGATGGTGCTCCCCAAGGCACTGAATTCAAAGGAGACAACTGCACGTGGGATAAATGAATGGACTGTGGCTGGAGATATGGCGTGCCGTTAGGACCCAGAGAGATTGACGATGAAGGGGTGCTGGAACCTCCAGTCGAAGCCTGGATCGGCTGAGGAGCCGAATAGGGTATACTTGGATAACTCCTGGTTGGGGCCGTGACAGGTGGGGCGTATGCTGGCCCTTGATATCCCTGGGACAAGCCGTTGGCCAAGGAGCTGATGACGGCATTATATACCATATTAGAAATCACCGGGGATTGATCAATGAAAGCTTGGTAGATGGATTGTTGAACCATCTCGGACATCTTGCCCGAGTCCTCGGCGATTGTGATTTGGCGGGGAGTTGGAAAGGGAGCCTTTTTGACAGTTTCCCCGCTCCTGGTACGACTGAAGGATTGTAGACACGTCTTCCGGTAGTATGCCATCTGCTTTTCTAACTCTTCCTTCTGGTCGTCCTTGAGGTCTGCTTCCGTCACCTCGATGACATTGTCTTCCGAGATTTCGGCACCTTTCGACATAGTGGCGGTTGTATTGGTCCCACCGGGTGTGCCAAAAGTGTGTTGGCGCTAGAAATCGGTCGATCGAATCTCTAGCGTCGGACACACGACCCAGGAGAATCTGCTTAACTCCTGTTCGGGTGATTGCCCTAGTGCGGTTCGCGCGGCGTGCCAGCCAATCTGACTTGTTGATTGGCAAGGAAAGAAACGTGTCAGATCCCAGAGGTTGCGATCGGCTAAGGTTCTGATCTCGAGAAAGCTTATCAGCGAATCGGCCGATTTGCTGTAATAAAGAAATCGGAGGATCGGCCGGAGGTCAAGTTGATGCAGCCCCGCCAACCCGTATGAACTCGTGAAAAGTAGAATAGTATTGGCGAAGTCGCCTGCTCGAAAGTAAGTGCGAGGAAATAGTAGTTTTTTGTATTGATTTGGTGGTGATTACAAATCTATGAAAGTGGCTATTTATAGCCTGTTACAACTAATTTCTTAACCGACTAAGACTCTATCTCTAATTTTAAACGAAAACAAATATTTACAAGTGTGATTCGTACTGGAGTTGATCATCGCGCTCCCATGGGCTGACCCCCTCTTTATCTTCATAGTTCACTTTAAGCCCATACCGGCCCAATTGCTCCAGCCTCCCAATCGGCCGATTTCCACCAACTTCATCTGTGGAAACACTGCAGCACCAATCGGCCAATCCTCAACTGTAGCACCAATCGGCCGATTTCCAATCGTGACCTCTGTGTCTTGCCGCATCTCCTGATTTCTTCCTTTCTTAACGCCGATTTCACACGTGTCAAAATCTGGCGTCAACAACGTCAAACGGCCTGGTGGTGTCGGGCTTGGCTAAAACCAGCGCAGAGGTCAGTAATTGTCTCAGGGTGTGGAAAGCTTCTTCACATTTGTCGCTCCACACAAACTTAAACCCGACCAAGTATCGAACATAAGCCCGACCCCGTCCGTCGTCCTTGTAGTTGCAACATTACTAAAACATTCAACTCCTATAACTCGCGAGCGACAGGAAATCACTCGACTTTCACCGGAACCTATTAAGCATTGCAACTACTCGACCTTAACAACTAGTATTCAAACAAGGTACTAAGTAGTTGCCGGGGTCTTCTTCCGGTGCCGGGTGGAGCTCGTAGGTTCCATCGGCGAGATTTGCTTTTATATGACATGCACATGCAAACGTTTAGTTGGACTCGCGCGATTATTCAACGACACAAGGCATGGCCAAAAACAAGAGTTACAACAGCCATAAGAAGGCGAGGTCTACTTTCCTTTTTTAACTTCAACGGAAGTAGTTGCTTTAAACTTGAGTTCGTGTTGAATGGAAATTGTGTACATATATAGTTTCTCGCATTTTAGAGTTGCATAGAGAGAGTGAAAGGCCGCGTTTGGGTGGTTTGGGTGCATTAGCGTAATTACTTACTTCTGAATATTTTTATGTACCTCTTTCAATTTCCACTCATTTATCGTATTAGAGTTTGCGCTATCCTTTTTATTCTTTGAGGTTGATTAATTAACAAAAATGACTTCATACTCAAACAGTAGTTAAAGGCATTGATAAAAATTTCAGCATCTCAAATAAGCCCTCACTAGGTCACTATAGAAGTTTGGGGGCCAACAGATGACTTAAAAAGAAGTTATATGCATTTTATTATTAAAGGTAAAATGAACTTAACTTCTTCTATCTTTAAAGTTACTGTGCAACAGGGGGTGAAACTTAACCAGGGTATTAAGGGTAGGTTACAAGAGCTTTGGTGAATTTTTCACAAGTTTTGGAGAAGATAAACTATTTATTCTATTTCCTTTGTAATTACACATGCTTAATAAGGAAGGTGCTTTTCTTTCTGATTTGCACAACCATTTACATTTTTCCTACAAACTTCTCAGCAAAACAAATTAACCCAACCAGTTTCACACTTTTCTGAGCTCTGGAACAATTCTTATACAAAAAGGAAGATTGATACTTACATTACCAAATTAAAGTCAAAACAGTGACTTAAAGTGTTAGACCAGAGCCCTAACCATTTTTTTCTGAGCTTCTACACATAGAAACAAGCATCACAGAGTTGGTTGCATATTTTTCCCACTTTTCTTCTATTTATTAGGATTTAAAAGACCTAAACCAAGATTAAAAGCATAGGATATTATTTACCATAGTAACATGAGCAAACTTATTTTTCTTGGAAACTAGACAGAGCAAGGATTCCAACAAAAGTGGTTTGGTATTTTTGTGATTTTTCTACGATTTACTGGGCATTTCCAAAGTTCAAACATTTTTCTGACTTTTATTAAAAGAAAAGCCATGGCAGACTTGCAAGCTAGCCCCTGGGTTTAAGGTTAAACTACGTAGGGGTCCCTGAGTTTTGTGCCTAGGCCCCTGGAAAGAATGGGGACGAAGCAATGTGGTCCCTGGGGCGCACGCGGCGGCGGCGGGAAAATTCCCGGCGGATCGCCGGCGAGGATGGGGCAACAAGTGGCCGGGAAGGTGCGGGGGGTCACCTGAGCTCAGTTTGGTGGGGTTGGGGTGACGGAGATGGCCGGTGGGGATTGGAACGTGGCGGCGGCGGCGGAGCTTGGTTGGCGGCGGTGCAGGCAGCGTTCCGGCGCACCGGCGGTGTCGAGGAGGCCACGGACTGCTCGGAGACATGCGCGGAGGGGTGGCGAAGCAGGCAGCGAAGTCGCCGGAGTGCGGGGTGGTGCGGAGGGGTGAGCTCCACGGGAGCATAGCGGCGGCGCAGAGGAGGAAGCGGTGGCGCGTGTGTGGGCAGTGGCAAAGGGGTGGCGTTGCCGGTGAGGGGGACCTTTTTATAGGGCCGCGGTGGAGAGGAGGGTCGAGGCGGGGCTCCGGTGGGGGAAGGATAAGGCCGGGAGCGGCGGGTACGCGGGCAAGATGGTCATTGGCCAGCGGCGCCATTGGGCAGAGGAGGCGGAGCTCCGGGTGGTCTCCGACGGCGATTGGCCTTGGGCGACGCGCGTCTGGGGCTTCCGGTCTATCGGGCGGGCGAGGCGGAGGGCTACCGTATGGGTTGGGCGAGCGGGCAGAGGCGTGGGACGTCGTTGGTGTGGTGGCTTCTCCGGCGGACGGGTGGAGCGCGGTTGGCGAAGCAGAGCCGCGGCAGGAGGAAGAGGACACGCGCACGACCGGTGGTTGGCCAGCCCGGCGTTCGTCCTGTCCTGTCGCAGGCGCGGGTTGGGCGCCGTGGCCCTCGCCCTATCACTGTCGTGCCGGTGATAGGGCGCCGGCGAGCTGCCGGCGGCCAGCGGCCACACGGCGCACGGGTGAACATGCCCTGGCGCGCGGGCGTTGAGGCCCCCCTTCGGGTAGCAAGCCCGACCAACTTTGGGGAGATCCTACTCCAAATTTCGCAACACAACTTCCAAAACTCTTTTAAACAAACTTGCTCAACTCCGGACGCACTTCAAACTTGGTTTAAGGTGTCGGTTTAAAAAGTGACAGGATTTGGAGAAATCCCGTGCCAAAGTTTGCTAAAAATCTGGAAATCCAGACTTGCCAAATTGGCCGGAGAGGTAGAATTTCATGAACTTAGCTATGTTTGAGTCGATTTTTGGGCAGCTTCCAAGTTGAATTAGACCAAGGTGTTATTGAAGGAGTTGCTCTCCAAACTGAGGACATCAACTTTTATTTAGGGTATTTCTTGAGCTTAGTTCAGAAAATTGGAGGAACGCCCTCGCCAAGAGGTGTACTCTGCGCAGTTTTCCAGACTAAGCATTTTAGGGCATCCGGGGTGAGTTGACTGTTTTACCTCACTTTGACCGAGGTTTTGAACAAGTTCTGGCCCGATTTGGACCTGGGTCAGTGTAACAAAGTTGGAACACACTCGAGGGACTACAAATTTCAATAAGGGCCTGACTTGAGTTTAGATACGAATTCGTGAGATAAAAGCTTGCAAAGTTGGAGGAAACTCGAATTCCAGGACTTAAGAGGTTTTTAGGGTTCTTTAGTACTCCAATTTTGATTGTTGTTTTTGACTTCCTTTCACTCCGAATTAGTCGAAGTGCCTTTAACAAAAGTTCTTTGAATTTAAAAGTTTTACAACTCTTATTCGGGCAGAAATTTAAGTTTGCATATAAAATTCCATGTTTGATTTCAAACTCCAAAAAGAGCTTCTTAGTGTTATAATGGTCCTTTCACCTCTTTAATTAGGGATTAACCACTGGTTTACTTAAAAGCACTTCATTTAGGTAGAGTTGTTACACCTAGATGCAATTTTGTTCCCTACCAACGGTATGAGAGAAAACTACCCCTACATACCCCCTCTCTCGCTCACGGGTGCTAGGGTAGAAAAAAATACTTTTTTTCTACTCCATCGGTCTTATACAAACCCTAAACCTATGAGAGCATCAGATGCCTCCCAGAGGCCCCTTTCTGTCCAGTTCAATTATCAATTTACCAACAATTCCACAAGTGGTATCTACTTTTGTAGATCAGCTTCTTATTTTCCCCTAATGGTACATATCCTGCAACCATAAAGTTCACATTGCATACTAGGTATTGGAGTCCATTACCTTCAGCAGCATGTCGTCCCAGAGGAAGTTATTTATCGGTAGTTCCTGCATGTCAGTGAAATGCATACACGACAAATGATCTGCTACATAGTTCTACTGCTTTCTTATCTTGTATTTCAAGATCGAAGTTACTGTTTGTTTACCCAGTCGAAGTAGATTAAGGGGGTGTTTGGATACACCCTGCTAAAGTTTAGCACCTATCACATTGGATGTTTGGATGTTAATTAGAAGTATTAAACATAGGCTAATTACAAAACTAATTGCATAGATGGAGTCTAATTCGCGAGATGGATTTATTAAGCCTAATTAATCCATAATTTGACAATATGGTGCTACAGTAACTATTTGATAATGATGGATTAATTAGGCTTAATAGATTCATTTCATGAATTAGCACAAGGTTCTGCAATTAGTTTTATAATTAGCTCATGTTTAGTCCTCCTAATTAGCATATGAACATCTGATATGACACTGCTAAAGTTTAGCACATACTATATGTCGAGCATGCATCACCAGGCCAACAAGTAGGCCTTGTATAGCCCACTCAGGGACGTACTTGGATAAGATCAGGATATGGAAGGCTACACCACAAGGTAACGTAGCCTTCCAGACCCCTGAAGACTAGTTGGAATTGATAAGGGAACTACTCCATTGACTAGGAGTAGAATTCTGTAATCATATCCGACTAGGACTCCACCCTGTAACCCTGCTCCCCCAACTATATGAGGGCGGGCAGGGACCCCCTCAAAATAGAAGCTAAGAAATTCAATACAATCAATACACAGGACGTAGGGTATTGATATGAACCCGCTAGGGTTGATTCCCGATCTTTCGATGAGAGAGGCGTGGATAACTTGATTGGTGGATGGAGAAAACGTTCACGGTCCGACTACAACCTTCCAAGCTGCGCCTTAGCAACCGATACACCACCTCCAATGGCTGCCGCGATCTTGTGGAGCGCGTCACCCAGCCACTAGGGCACTCGTCCTGCAAGCAATCGAAGAACAAGCAAGAACAAGTAGAACAAGCAACTCAATTGCAAATATGAAGATGAAAATAAATCTGAAATCACAAAGTTGGGGTTCTGAATCGAGTAGAACGGATGGTCTAGTCGACACACGCGTCTACAAGGAAGTAGCAATGGCTAAACTTACATTAAAACAAAACCCAATCTGTTCATGGCAGCTCTAATCATTATTAATACCTAGGAGTCGTGCTCCAACCCTAGGACATGTCCCTAATGGACCCAACTTGATACACGGCCCATTGGGCCAAAATAAGGCGACACAGCATCTCTGGACAGAAAACCTCTCGGTAGTATTTCGATGATTGCAGCCGACTCAGAGAAGATATGGATATGATTCCAGATCCATATGAAAATAGACTTCATAAGGATTCCAAGGATTACTTGAACGCCCAAAACGGAGTCTGGATGAGGTCATGGCGGCCGTTGCAAGTTGGGGTAGAGCTGCAGTCCGAATCTAGCGCCAAAACGTGTTGGATTGGATCTCTTTCTTTCCTTGGGCCAAAAGTGACATGGTGGCCTGGTGGAGGACGTTGGGAATATTTGGACTTGGTCCCCAATCTACTTTGGTCCTCCATGCCTTCCATGTGTGTTTAACACTATTTTTGATCCATGTATGTATCTCTGAAATTGACAACGAACACACATCATGGTGCAACATCGATTCATCAAATGTATCAAATACAATCATGGTAAAGAATTGTTTCACCTGTGAATCAAAAGTTACTAATTTGGTTGTATCCGAGCAGGTTATGTCCTCATCATTCTCCCCTTCTTGGCTGCAAGTCGTCCTCAACTTGCTCCAAGGCATTCTAAGGTGCTTGCTTTGATGTTGGAGCACGGAGCGACGGCCATGCTGCATGGCCACAACCAGTAATGCTCCCCTTCTTTGGCCTTACCCTGTTGCATATGGGAAAAACTAGAAAAACTTTGCAAGACATTATTAGTGTTAGTGCAGCCCTCTATTTGATCATGGTATTGTTGCCCAAAAGGATATTTCAGATTAGAGCAAATATAAACTTTATGGACCAAATATTCACCTTTGCTATCGTATTTGCCAATTGGATGAAGCGAACAATGATTAAAACTTGGCAAACCAGAATCAAATTTAAGTTTCTCTTGTAGACAATTTAGATTACACAGAATATCAAATTCAATATAACCCAAAGTATTTAAAGAGGATAGCAAATTCAGTTCATCTTGTGCACAACTAATAGGATGAAAAAGCTTTTCTTCAGCACATTTATATGTTTCCAAACGAAAAGTATCACACTTATTCGTTACTTGTGGCATAGGAGTAAAAGAATCATCATCATACAAGTCTTCTTTATCACAAGGAACAACAAGTAATTCATTTTGTGACAAAGGAAAATCAACAATGGGTTCCACTATTTGTTGCTCTTCATTAGCATGCAGGGTGGACAAATTTTGGACATTATGGGTCATATCATTATTGCAAGTATTCACAGATAAAAGAATCTCCTTTTCAGCATTGAGAGCAAGAAAATACAATTGAGCAATATGCATGCATGTTTGCTAATTAAAAAAGTTCGAATTTCAGAATTGAGCCCTCTCATGAACCTACTCATAACATCTTCCATGCACTCATCTAATCCACCAAACATGATACAAATTTTAAAATCATAGAAGTATTCTTTCACAGTCCTACTATCTTGCCTCATGTTGACTAATTTTTCAAGCAAATAATTAGCATAATATTCAGGAATGAATGCATCTCTAAAAATACATTTGAAGTCTTCCCAAGATTCTAGAACTTTGTTACGCCTACAAATGTGTTTCCATTGTAGCAAGGCAAATTCAGTCAAAATATTAGAGGCAATATAAATATTTTGTTTCTCAGATAGGTCATGCTCATCAAATCCATTATCTACTTTTAACTCCCAATCAATATAAGCTTCAGGATCAAACTTACCATCATATAATGGCAAGTGTTGAATGACATCCTGAATATGAGGGTCGAGTTTCAACAACTCAAAAATCTCTGTATCACCTGCCATGATTAGTAGAAAACAAGAAATACAAAAATAATATGTATCCTCCTGTCAACTACTAGGATGTGTCGGTTGTAATTTTCTCAAACTCAACTTGTAAAAACAAGCCCTTACAAGTTCTTACCAAGCCAAACAGGAGGTGACGGCAACCAACAAGTCTACAACCGTGGAGTGAAGTGTATCGGTGCTGCAGCAACAAAAAACCTGTCAAACTGTAGTCGAATATGTGGAGCTGTAGGTGGGCTTAAGCAAGGAAATATACTAGCACCACGTTAGTCACAAAAGCAAGTTGAGTAATCATTCAACGGTGGTACTGTGCTGGTCCTAGGCTAAACCATGCTAGAGACATGAGCCTAGGCACAAAGGTAGTCACTGAAAAAGAGCAACTAGCACAGCATGAAGAAAAACAATAGATTCACAGATCCAGGCCCTTCTTTCTTCTGCTTCTCTTATCCTTTTTCTTTCTTTTTTTTCTTCTTTCTCTTCCCTTTTTTTTGCAGGAGCCTAAAACTTTTGTGTGGTGCTGTAACAACCAAAACAATAAGGCTATCACACACAGCCCCTTTGAATTCAGATTTAACAGCTCTTGTAAATACAGCAGATACAAAAATCTCAAGGAAGATTGCGGAGCGCTCGGAATGAATTTTTCTACAAGGTCAGATCCGTTGGAAAGAAGACAACTTCAGCTTTCTAGATTGTACTTAATCTCCCAAATTGAACATCATATGGATCCGTGGTGGCAGAAACGCAGCAATGATCTCTATGGTGATGGTGGATGTCGTGGTGACCAAAACGTGATAGAACTCAAAACTCTAAAGGAAAAGAAACTAAGACCAGCAACTCGACACAACCGATGCAACCAAAAACTCAACAAGCCCCAACTAAGCAGTGCTAGCAAAGGTTCAAAGGGTTTATAGGATTGCGGGTAAACTAATCTACTAATTGTTTTTGGCTTTTTCTGGACTATGGGAAAGTAAAACAGCGAAGGATTGGAAGTCTCTCACCGATAAACCTTGCTCTGATTACCTACTGATATGAACCCGCTAGGGTTAATTCCCAATCTTTCGATGAGAGGCATAGGATAACTCGATTGGTTGATGGAGATGACGTTCACAGCCCGACTACAGCCTTCCAAGCTGCGCCTTAGCAACCGATACACCACCTCCAATGGCTGCCGCGATCTTGTGGAGTGCGTCACCCGGCCACTAGGGCACTCGTCCTGCAAGCAATCGAAGAACAAGCAAGAACAAGTAGAACAAGCAACTCAATTGCAAATATGGAGATGAAAACAAATCTGAAATCACAAAGTTGGGGTTCTGAATCGAGTAGAACGGATGGTCTAGTGGACACACGTGTCTACAAGGAAGTAGCAATGGCTAAACTTACATCAAAACAAAACCCAATCTGTTCGTAGCAGCTCTAATCCTTATTAATACCTAGGAGGACGACCAGGAGGGTGTTGGGGTCGTGCTCCAACCCTAGGATATGTCCCTAATGGACCCAACTTGATACACGGCCCATTGGGCCAAAATAAGGCGACACAGCATCTCTGGACAGAAAACCTCTCGGTAGTATTTTGATGATTGCGGCCGACTCAGAGACTATATGGATATTATTCCAGATTCATATGAAAATAGACTTCATAAGAATTCCAAGGAGTACTTGAATTCCCAAAACGGAGTCCGGATGAGGTCGTGGCGGCCGTTGCAAGTTGGGGTAGAGCTGCAGTCCGAATCCAGCGCCAAAATGTGTTGGATTGGATCTCTTTCTTTCCTTGGGCCAAAAGTGACATGGTGGCCTAGTGGAGGATGTTGGGAATACTTGGACTTAGCCCCCAATCTACTTCTTTGGTCCTCCATGCCTTCCATGTGTGTTTAACACTATTTTTGATCCATGTATGTATTTCTGAAATTGACAACGAACACACATCATGGTGCAACATCGAGTCCTCAAATGTATCAAATACAATCATGGTAAAGAATTGTTTCACCTGTGAATCAAAAGTTACTAATGTGGTTGTATCCGAGCAGGTTATGTCCTCATCAGGTATTACACGATCTAGAGGCCCGAACCTGTGTAAATCGTGTTCCTTGCGTCACCATCGACTCCTTGATTCTCGACGACACCCACCGCACAAAAGACCACCTAGGGTACCCCCTAGGCGGGTTGCCGGTCTAGAACACTAACAGCTGGCGCGCTAGGTAGGGGGACTCGACGAGTTTCTCCGCGCAAAATCGATGGCATCCGTCATTATCAAGCCTGTTTTCACCTTTGAGGCAGGCGCAACCTTTGTTTTCGGATCCTGGCTTTTCATCGGCGACTGCGCTGGATCGTTTTCGCGCCACATCATTAGCATCCAGGTGAAGAAACCTCTCGACAAAAGTTTTCTTCAGCAAGAAACGGTAGATTTCACCGAGAAAAACCAAGTTTTCAAAATCAACAATAGCGAGTTCGACTACGGCTCGGACTCGACCTCAACTCGGACTAGCCAGCACAACCTGAAGCCCTAGTTACCTCGCAAATCGATTTCAACTCGAAGACAATTCCCGTACGGACTACGCAACACAGCCAAGGTCCACCAAGGTTTTCTTACTCGAACCGAACCTGAACATGGGAAGGTTAAGGATTGCGACCTCGACTCAGACTATGTCCAAGAAATTCCATTATCAGGCCCAGCTCAAGGTCTGGTAGTTACTTCAACCCCACAAGGCAGATTCGTTTATTGGCCGGGGATGAAGCCATCTTTCCTTGCCCATGACTATGAGTCGCGCCTTGTCGCTCACATAGACAACCTCCTGTATCAAAAAGGCGCCTCGCTCACTTCAAACCGCGAGGAAAGCACTACAAAAATTGCAACATCAAGCTCTGGAAGCTACTACCCAGATAGAGAAATTTTCGTCATCACTCAAAACAATGATGTGGGTACTAGCCAACAGAGAACCCCTCGACAGATAGCATAGCTCGATAACGTTTCAGAGGATGAGTCATCAGCTAACGCCCCGCAAGACGAAACTTCCGAGCAAAGAAACCAAAGAAGGGCACGAAATGTTACTCGGGTTGAACGTCGACAACTACTAGCCACAAACATCCCTATCATGAACCTTGAAAGAGCATTCGACGCAGTACAAGCCCAAGAACACAACACTCCACTCGCAACAATCGCCTCGATCAATCTTATATCAACTCTCATACCTCATGACAGAGATAATGAATTAACAGCTCAACTTGCGCAGCGAGGTAATGGACTAATTGCACAACTCGCAAAACAAGCTTACAAACTACTCGATAAAGAATCACCAATCCCATCTGTTCCTCACAACTCGGCCCATCGACAGGGCAGCAGGGGTGCCGCAGCCAACAATGGCCATCACGGAGCTCAAAGAAACAACAACGAAGTAGTCAACCAACAAAGGGAACATAGCCAAAGATAAACCAAAGGCGAGGCCCCAATACGAAATAAAGACGCTGGAGATGCCAGCTACACCAACTCTGCAAAAAGTCCTCACCATAACAGAAAAAATCATGAAGTGTCAGTTTTCAGTGATCTAAGGGAAGTAATCAATAGTCGTCGCAGACGCGAACGCAAAGTCGACAACTACAACAATTTTCCTGCTTTCACCACGCGGGTAATGAAGACAAGATTACCCGAAAAATTCAAACCAATAGGAATCACTAAGTACGATGGCAAGCAGGATCCAGTCCAATGGCTTCGATGTTACTCGCTAGCAATTCAGGCAGCCGGAGGCAAAGACGACACAAAGGTCATCCATTTTCCAATATGCATGGAACCCGCGCCTTTGACATGGCTAGAATCACTGAAACCTGGAACAATTGACTCTTGGGAAGATTTGACAAAAGCTTTTACCAATAACTACGCGGGCTCCATGACCCGACCAGGCAATAAGATCGACCTAAGTCAAGTCAAACAAAAAGAAGGGGAGACACTACGCGACTACCTACGTTGATTCTTCGATAAGAAGTCTACTATAGTCAACATTTCAGAAACAGACGTCATCGAGTGCTTTCAAAATGACCTCTATGATCGTCGAACATACCAAGACTTTGGCAGACGATGACCAATCACCGTCAAAGATCTCAAAATCATGGTACAACAATGGGCAAACAAAGAAGATAAAGAGCGTGAGCAATTCGGCTCTCATTGCAACCGCGGGCGCGACAATAACAACAATCATGAACAAGGATGGAACTGAAATACCAATACTCGAAATAACTACTCGAGTAACTCAAACCGCAAACGCAAACCTGACAATACAATCACCTCTATGACCAATTTAGGAAAGAAAGGATCTTGCAAACACGACGAGGGACCCACTTTCACTGAAATACTCAAGAAACAATGCCCATGGCACCCAAATAGCAAACATTCAGCAATAGAATGCTACAGCATGCGCCAAGTTATGCAAGACCTACCCGCACCACCGCCTCTCGAAGAATATAATCCAAAAAAGGATACGGCCAAAGGCAAAACCAATAAAGATGAAGAAGGCGAAGGAGAATTCCAGACTGTCTCCAAGACAGTCAACGTCATTTTTGGCGGAATCCCAGGTACCGCATCCAAACGATCCAGCAAGCTGGTACTCAGAGAAATTATGGCCATCGAGCCAGCAGCCCCAACACCACTAAAATGGTCTGAGGTACCCATAACCTTCAGCAGAAGGGATCAATGGACAAGTTTCTCAGAACCAGGCCGATTCCCCCTAATACTCAACCCTATTGTCGTAGGCTCAAGATTGACCAAAGTACTCATCGATGGCGGAAGCGGGCTCAACGTCATCTTCGCCAAAACACTAAGAAAAATGTGTCTTGACATCACGGACATGCTCACTCCAATGGACTCACCATTTTACGGGATTGTACCAGGAAATGCAGCCATACCACTAGGCCAAGTCGTCCTACCAGTAACTTTCGGCACTAAGGAACATTACCAAACTGAGTACATCAGATTCGAAGTCGCCGACTTCGAAACCTCTTACCATGCCATACTCGGGAGACCAGCTCTGGCTAAGTTTATGGCTATACCATATTACGTCTACTTGGTACTCAAGATGCCAGGACCCAAGGGAGAATTAACGCTACGAGGAGACCTAAGACGATCATACGAATGCAACGCCGAAGCCGTCGAAATCGCGGGAACTTCTCAAATGCCTAGCCCCATGCAACAAGTTTTTTCAGCTTCAAAGAAACTTCATCCGACAGAACTCGAAATCCCAGAAAACATATCGAGACCAACGAAAGTCAATCCAGCAAGTGAGAAAGATTTCAAAACAGTTGATCTCCAGACTGGTGACCCTTCCAAAACAGCTCTGATTGGGACAGGGCTAGATCCCAAATAGGAAATTGCGCTCATCAGTTTTCTTCGGGCTAACCATGACATCTTCGCCTGGAAGCCAGCTGACATGCCTGGTGTGCCTAAGGAATTGATTGAGCATTCAATAAATGTTGATCCCAAAGCTACCCCAAAATGACAACGCCTAAGGAAGGTTCACTCAAGAAGAAAAAGAAGCAATCAAAAAGGAGCTAGCCAAACTACTCGCAGCAGGGTTCGTCAAAGAGGTTTTTCACCCTGATTGGTTAGCCAAACTTGTGCTCGTTCGCAAGAAAAACAACGAATGGAGAATGTGCGTTGACTACACAGATCTCAATAAACATTGCCCAAAGGACCCTTTTGGATTACCCCAGATCGACTAGGTAGTCGATTCCACAGCCGGGTGCGCTTTACTCTGCTTTCTCGACTGCTATTCAGGTTATCACCAAATAAGCCTCAAAGAAGAAGATCAAGCCAAAACAAAACATCACTCCGTTTGGGGCATTCTACTACAAAACAATGTCATTTGGGTTAAAAAAATGCGGGCGCAACCTATCAGCGTGCTATACAGATGTGCTTCGATAAGCAATTACACCGCAACATGGAAGCTTATGTGGATAACGTAGTCGTCAAAACAAGAAACCAGGAAGATCTAATCACAAATTTGGAGGAAACTTTCTCAAGCCTGCGAGCATTTCGATGGAAACTCAACCCTACCAAATGTGTTTTTGGTGTACCTTCTGGCAAACTACTCGGGTTCATCATTTGCCACCGTGGCATTGAGGCCAACCTGAACAAAATATCTACCATCACAAACATGCAAGCACCAACTAGCATCAAGGATGTGCAAAAGCTAACAGGCTGCATGGCAGCCCTCAATCGATTCATCTCGAAACTTGGAGAACACGGACTACCCTTCTTCAAGCTTCTCAAACGTCAAGACAAGTTTCAATGGACAGCGGAGGCAGAGAAAGTCTTGACTCAACTCAAGGACTTCCTGTCAAAACCACCAATCCTCACCGCTCCATCCCCAAATGAAAACTTACAGCTATACATAGCTGCTACCACTCATGTCATCAGCACCGCAATAGTAGTTGAATGGTCTAAGCCAGGCCATGTTTACAAAATCCAGAGACCTGTTTGCTTCGTTAATGAAGTACTCTCAGACTCCAAAACTCGGTACCCACCAATACAAAAGCTGCTCTACACAATCCTGCTCACTTCATGGAAGCTGCGACACTACTTTCAAGAACACAGCATATCAGTCATCACCGACTTCCCGCTCGGCGAAATCCTTCACCATGGGGATGCAACGGGTAGAATTTCCAAATGGGCAGTAGAGCTCGGAGCTCTCTCCCTAGACTTCAGACCAAGGATAGCTATCAAATCTCAAGCTTTAGTCAACTTCATGGCTGAATGGATGGAAAATCAAGTACCAACGCCAAACGAGAGGCCAGAGCACTGGGTTATGTGCTTCGACAGTTCCCTCAAGCTTGAAGGAGCCGGCGCAGGAGTACTCTTGATTTTCCCAAAAGGAGAACAACTCAAATACATCCTCCAAATCTTTTGGGAAGTCTCAAACAACGAAGCCGAGTACGAAGCGCTGCTACATAGTCTCCGTCTTGCAATCTCCCTCGGAATAAAACGACTACTGGTATACGGCGATTCGATGATCGTCATTAACCAAGTCAATAACGAGTGGGATCGAAACAAGCAAAACATGGACGCTTACTGCAAAGAAGTCCGCAAACTAGAAAACAAGTTCTCAGGCTTGGAATTTCATCATGTTGTTTGCGACAACAACGTAGCTGCTGACGTATTATCAAAAATGGGCTCAACTCGTGCAGAAGTTCCAGCAGGAATTTTTGTACACGAGCTCCATAAGCCATCCATACAAGAACAAGTCACACCACCAGTGATCAAACGTACCGAAACCAATCGGAAAATCATGATGATAGAAGTTGACTGGAGATCATCGTTCATCGACTACATCAAAGATCACAAGTTTCCATCCGACAAAAACCAAGTTGAGCAAATTTCACAACTAGCAAAAACCTACATTCTAGTCGGGGAAAAGCTCTACAGAAAAGGTGCATCATCAGGGGTACTCATGAAATGTGTTACCCAAGAAGAAGGCCAAGAAATCTTAGAGGAGATACACAAAGGAATCTGTGGTAATTACGCCTCTTCACAAACAATTGTAGGCAAAGCTTTCACAGCAGGCTTTTACTGGCCTATGGCATTGGCCGATGCAAAACAATTAGTCCACAAATGCCAAGGCTGTCAGTTCTTCACTAAACAACATGTGCCCGCCTACAAGCTCATCACAATCCCTCCAACATGGCCTTTTGCTTGCTGGGGGCTTGATATGATAGAACCACTACCAACTGCGCTAGGAGGTTTCAATCGAGTACTCATAGCCATCGACAAATTCACCAAATGGATTGAAGTCAAATCTGTTACTTGCCCCAAGGCAGACTGAGTCCTTGACTTTCTGGACGAAATCGTACATCGCTACGGTTTCCCGGACAGGATAATCACCGACTTGGGATCCAATTTCAACAACAACTTTTGGTAATACTGCGAGAATAGTGGAATTGACGTACGATACATTTCGGTTGCTCACCCAAGGGCCAATGGACAAGTCGAGCGTGCCAACGGCATGATACTCGAAGCCCTAAAAAAAAAGGTTACATGACATCGGCAACACAAAAGGAGGCAAATGGCTCAAAGAACTACCTAATGTCCTGTGGGGACTACGTACTCAACCATGCAAGTCTACGGGGTTCTCTCCCTATTTCCTTGTATATGGGTCAGAGGCCATCCTCTCCACAGACGTCGTGTGGCAGTCCCTGCAGTCAAACAATATGATGAAGTAATAGCAGAAGAAACAAGATCCTTGGACCTGGATAGTCTGGAAGAAACGAGATGTGAAGCCCTAATTCAGTCAGCCAGATACCTCGACGGGTTAAGACGCTACCACGACCACAATATTAAAAAGCGATCCTTCACCTTAGGCGACATGGTCCTTAAACAAATCCAGGACATATAAGGGTTGCACAAGCTCAACTCGCCATGGGAAGGTCCCTACATCGTATCCAAGGTCACAGGACTCGGATCATACAGACTATAAGAACTCTCAAGCGAACAAATACCAAATTCCTAGAACATAGAACATCTCTATCCCTACTACCATAGTAGACCATAGAACATGTACTCGGGCCTTCGCCCTAAGTCTTTCAAACAAACTCTTTGGCTATTCACAGCCACTTCGGGCTATCCAGACCGGCGAGCCCCAGTACTCCGCTCTTCGACTTAAGTTTTTACGAGTTAGTATAACGTATAGGCTATTCACAGCTACTCGAGCTCTCTAAGCTCTGTGAGCCCCCGTGCTCCACTCTCGACCCTTGACTTGGTTTTATCAAGTCTCCGAGTCATCAACAACCCTCAGAAGTACCCACAAGTACTGAAGCTCCAATACGAGTTCTCAACTCGACTTCAGAAAACTAAAAGCAGGTTTTCACAAAACCACGACTACATCATTAGTCATTCTTTACTCAAGCAAGACTGACGCAATCATCAAATAACAAACTCAAGATTGCTTTGAACGGGATAATTTCTGAAGTTACATATGATTACTCAAAACAGAGTCAGGGTACTCAAAATACAATACAACAGCACAACAAAGACTACAAGCAACTACCTATTGGTAGTCTATGTATGAGCCTCAGGCTTTTACTATATCACAAGGATATACAGGCCTGGCGACTACTAGAACATCAAGGTGTATCAAAGGGTAGGGCCCGCATGCAAGGAAGCTGCGCAGTATGCAGCCATACCCTGGTCCTCCTCCCAAACAACACCAGGAACTCCTTCACTACCGCTCCCTCGACAGCGGCAATGATGAATCCCTGATGCAGCATAAGGGAGAAAAAAATCCAAGACTGCTCCCTTGCTAGCTTTAGTGCGCCGTGCCACACTGCATGCCACACCTCCACCTCTAATCAGAGAGCCGGATAAAGACCGCGACACTCATCACCGATCACTCGCGAGTTCCAGCACGGACTTAGCTGGATCACGAGCTGCAAGATGAGGCACGTGACAAACCCTCCTACGAGGATTCTTCTAGC
This sequence comes from Setaria italica, assembly GCF_000263155.2. NCBI lineage: Eukaryota > Viridiplantae > Streptophyta > Magnoliopsida > Poales > Poaceae > Setaria > Setaria italica. The sequence continues at coordinate 5,983,574 of NC_028456.1, read as the reverse complement.
AACGCGGCTATCCCTACAAGTGCAAGAGTATGTGGAGAGAAGGTGGCTTTAGTCTACGAGGAATCTTCTAGCACCAGGGCACTCTTTGAAAGCTTTCTACAATCAAACAACAGCAATCTAAAGCAATCCATCGCTACTCCAGAGAAGCATGACCTTGGTCGACCCTCCAGTGGCCTATTGATAGCCAAGGGCCACAACCACCACCTACTCAGAAATTGCTGCTCACTCGTGACAGTCAGCCTGGAACACTGACGAGGCTCAGCAAGGCACTCTCTGACCCCACTCACGTGAAGGCATTCATCCACAACAGACAAAAATGAACAGTTCGCCCGTGAACACCTTTCAAAGCACAAAAAAGGTTAGAGTACTTCCAAACAAGCAACACCAATAATTGACGATCGCAACAGGAAATACGACTACTCGGTTAAACTCGGACTTATTCCTTCCAACTGCAAAGATTAGTCAAGACGATCATTGAGCACAGTTTAGACTTCAAATAAAATTCAGAAAATTGTTTTGAGTACTCCCACAAAGTACTCAACAAGTTACAACTCGAAAAGATCAAAACTAAGGCTTCTCTAAAGAGACAAACTTAGACATCTTCGAAGCAATCGGCTCAGCCTCCTCAAGATACTACACATAAGCATCTCCTGTACAGTTCTGAGCAACTCCATCACTAGCCGCCGTCAAATCTGCCCTCGGGTAATACAACTTGACCACCGCAAGGACCTGTTTGCAAACAGCCTTACAAAGGCTAGCAACTTTACCCGGAGTAGTCTTTAGCCGCTCGACTAGTGAGCGAGACCCAGAATCATCTTCAAGCAAAGCAATAGCATTGATCACCTCCTACGCAGCACTAGTCAATTCTTGGAACTCGCCTCGCATCCTTTCTATGGTCCTGCCATGGTCCCTACAAGCCACCATTGCCATAGCAAGCATAACTCCATTTTGATTCTTTCTGTTCCTCTCGTGCTCACAAGCAGCTTGAGCCTCAGCCAACGATGCTCGGAGACGGTCAGCCTCATCAGCTACCTGGTCGTGAGCGTTTCTCCAATCAAGCACTTGACTACTGACAGCAGTCTCTTTCCTCTTAAGCTCTGCGCCAAAGTACCACAGATCAGAACCCCTGACTATAGTCAAATATACTCAAGAATCACGAGTACTCACCTGGATACTTCTTGTTCAAGGATTTATAGCGATTCTCCAATCGCTCTTGTAGGACTTCATGGTCACTCCGCTCTACCGCAATAGACTTTGCAGTCTCCTCATGAACTCTCAAGGACTTTGTAAGTCGGCTACATTCTTGCTCCAGTTGCGCCACTCGTTGCATAGTGTCATTTTGCTCCTAGAGGGCCCGAGTATTTCTTTGGGCTCTGTCATATAGGTCCTGCAAGCAACTCAAAAGCAAGTCATCAAGACTCGTCAAAATACAATCAGTCAAAAGATGATAAGATCACACACCTGAAAGCTTTGGATAGCTCTTCGAAACTCTGACTCCGATGGCAGCTCGAGTACTGGACCCTCGGTATTCTTAGCAATCTGAGGCTCTGGACCTTCACCCAAAACAGCCCCTGACAAACAAAAACTCATGGGTCATCACAGGATATAATACATCGACTTCAAAAAGCACCTATACCCCAACTACATACCCGGCGCGCCGACTTCACCCACTTTAGTCGTATCAACTAAAACCAAGGTGCCACCAACAGTCATCGAAGACGGCACACCCCCATAACTCGAGGGAACAGTTGGGACCTCCACTGAGCGGATAACTTCTTGAAGCATGGAGATAGTGACACCAAGACAACCTGTGTCTTGAACCTCATGTGCATCATCCATCAACAAATCAACCAAGGGACCAGACAGTGTAGTCGGAAGACCAGCCTCCACTACTGTGTCCACGGGAATGTATCCTCAGCATCCCTGGGCCAAAGCATGAGGTTATCACCCGCTTTTTGGAAATTTCAAAAATACAATCAAAAGAAAGACCACATAAAAACTTACCGAGATGATCGCGGAGACAATCGCACACGCTTTTTCTCAGTAATTGTAGGTTGAGTGCTCAACAGCACAGGGGCCATCGGTGGTACGACCTTTACCCTCTCGCCAAGTCCTGAAAAAATCAAGGATGAGACTGCGAAGTCTTAGACTAAAATAATCAGAGTACTCACCACTGGCGATAACCTCAGACAACAAGGCACCAGGAGCAACCACCGGTGTCTTCGCGACATTAGTCACCTCAGAAGATGTACCCCCGGTAACCTGCTCGAGGACTGCCAACTCATGGACTGCCGATGCCTGGGCTGCAGGCTCGAAGGCTACTGTTTTTGAGTTTACGAGCGGCACCCCCCATAGCCAATTCTTCAACAGTTGCGACACTAACAACGGCATCCTTAGCAATCGTGACTACCTCACCGAAAGTAGCCTCGTCACCGCCCGTGGTCAAGTCGTCGGCCTTTCCAACCGACTAAAATCATCAGCATTCCGCAAAGAAACAATCTTCCAAAAAATACTCACGACTACATACCTTGGAACTCTGTGACCCCCCAGGGGTCAAACTCGATGAAGAAGTAAGCTGAACAGCAGTTTTCTTTCGAACTACTCGCCGTTTCTTAGGAAGAGGAGAGGGTTCATCATTAGTGTGAATCACGGCAATCTCCCTACCCTCAGGCTGTGGCAAGAAGCCGAAAAGCACCCGGGACTGCAAACAAAGAATTGTTACTCGAAGGTATTGCCATACCTCAAAATATACAAATCAAGAAAAGGAATATACCTCTGTTGGTCCATACCAACTATCAAACTGACGAAGAATTACTGAAAGCACTGGTACCCCTTGATAGTTCCTAAAAAACTTCCTCAACAATGCCTCCACATCATCATCAGATATGTCGTCAGGGGACATCCGTGACGGGTCATCAAAACCCGAGTACTCCGAGCCTGAGCGAGCTCGTTGTTGCAAAGGCTGAACCTTTCGCTTGAGAAAACTGGCAGCCACATTGATGCCAGTCAAACCCAATAATTTCAACTCAGCAATTTGAGTCAACAAGTTAGTAATCTCAGGGGTGTCCTCGGGTTCGCTCACCCAATTATCCGCATGTTTGGGAGCATGACCGGTGACCACTAGCAAGACAGGATCATGATTCCCAACATAAAACCATCTCTTCTTCTAGTCACCGTGAGAGTCAGGCAAGACATACTCCAGATAAGCACCCGAGTTCCTCAGCTGAAACCCAGCCCCTCCAAACACCTCTGTCCTAATGGCACTGGGGTGCGGCTTATAGCGAAATAACTTTCTAAAGAGATCAAGACTAGGAGGGACACCTAGATACACCTCACACAAGTGTACAAAGATAGCTCTGTGGAGCACACCATTGGGATTCAAGTGAACTAACCGAAGATTATAATATCCAAAATACCTCTGAAGAGTCAGAGGTTGGTACTGTCAGTCCTTTCTTGACGAAATGTGCAAGCATGACCGTCTCCTTCGGGTGCTCCTCAAACCGTCACGCATTGCCAAATGCAAGTCTCCACTCGAGCTCAAGCTTTGGCTGAAGAAGCTTAGCATCGACCAAAGCCTGGATCGCTGGTTCCTTCATCACAGAGTGCTCCCAGGTAATCCCAGGCGGCGGCGGCGCAGCCTGATTTGTTGGGCCACACTTCGGCGCCGGCATCACGAGCTCTTTGCCTCCCTTGGATTTAGATCTCACCTTACTGGTGGCCACGGCTTCCCCCTAGGTTTTCTCCGGTTTTCCTCCCTATCTTCTTAACGCGCATCAGTCAGTCTCGGGAAAGGTGGAGAAGGAAAGGATCGGTAGCAGATCTCACTCAAGGATGAGGAAAAAGCAACAATGGCGGCGGCGGCGCAGGGAAGAGCGGCGGCTCAAGATGAACAGGAAAGAAGCGCACAAAACAGATCTGCTAAAAAAACAATGTACCGCTAATTACCACTGGGCCCGCCCTATTATATCTCCATCACCTCCAGATTCCGAGCGTTAATGAAACAACGGTCAGACATAAAACAGATTTACCACCATAATTTCCAACGGATACTGGGACCAAAAGGTTTGACCATTTCATCGACTACAAATAATCGCCTAAGTGCTCAGGGGCTGCAAATACCGTATCCGGCGGATAAAGTTTTCTTTTTTATTTCTGAAGACTACTAAAGTTAGAGCAAAGTCACAGGATTGACCCTCAGCCTAATTCTTCGATTCACCATAAGGCTCGGGGGCTACTCCATCTGGGTGCAATTGTTATCGCACTACCATATAAAAAGTCTCAAGGAAAAGGTTACTCGAACATTAGAGGATGCTGAGAGTACCTTCCAGTCGCGCGACAGCACCGGTACTTGAAGGATCGGCCGCATATACAAACTCAGAAAGAACCAAGGATAACTCGAGCGACGTCCTCAAGTATCCGGAGCTTTCTTCTCGACTACAAAGTACTTGGGGCTTGTCGGGCATGCATCACCAGACCCACGAGTAGGCCTTGTATGACCCACTCAGGGACGTACTCGTATGAGATCAGAATATGGAAGGCTACACCACAGGGTAATGTAGCCTTCGAGACCCCTGAAGCCTAGTCGGAATAGACAAGGGAACTAGTACACCGACTAATAGTAGAATTCTGTAATCATATCCGACTAGGATTCCACCTGTAACCCTACTCCCCGACTATATAAGGGTGGGCACGAACCCCTCAAAACACAAGCTAAGAAGTTCAATATAATCAACACATAGGACTAGGGTATTACGTGATCTAGCGGTTCGAACCTATCTAAATCGTATTTTTTGCATCGCTATGGACTCTTTCAATCTTGACGACACCCACCGCACAAAAGACCGTCTAGGTACCGGATTGCCGGTCGAGAACCCCCTGCCTTTGTTCGGGCAGCCGGTAGCCGGTAGATCCTAGTCGAGATAAATGCGGAGACGAGCATCTGATTCACAGGTCCACGCGATGAGCCCCCGCGTGGTCCTCCTCTTCCTCGCCGCCGCCCTCCGCCCCTGCGCCGCCCTTGTACGCCTCCATTCCAACTCCTTCTCCTTCACCTTCCTCGACGCCCCGGCGCGCTTTGGTTAGCATCGCTTTCGTCGTCCCCCTCCCTCGAATCGAGCCTACCTTGCCCTCTCTCTTATACTTCCTTGGCGCTGCAGGTCCTCGAGTGGGCAGCGATGGGATCTGCGGCTCGCTGCGCGCCGCCGAACCCGCCGAGGCGTGTGAGCCCATCAAAGACAGCGGCGGCCGCCGCGGCGCGGGCCGGAAGGCTTTTGTGCTGATCGCGAGGGGCAACTGCAGCTTCGAGGGCAAGGTGCGGGCGGCGCAGAAAGCGGGGTTTGACGCCGCCGTCGTGTACGACGATGAGGAAAAAGCCAGCCTCTACTCCAGTGAGTGTTACACCACCGTGCAGTTCTGGTTATCCTAACACTAGTCTTGGTTTAGTTAGTTTAAAACTTATTTGCACTTCGTTTACCACAGTCGAAGTAGATTAACTGAAGAAATTGCTTACTTAGTGCTCCTTAATTGAGACTGAGCGCCTCACTTCTCAAATGCCCTATTGGCCTGATAATGAAACGGAAACGCTCACTTCTCAAATCCCCCATTGCCCTGAAAATGAAAAGGAAAAAGAAAAGAGGTGGATCGAGATGAATCCCCCAAATGGAAAGAATTCACAAGCTCTGTCATATTTGAAAGGCATGCGAATTTAGGGCTAAAAGAAGTGAGGCGTGTGGATTGATGTCAAATATCGAAATTTCTCCATTATATTGGATAATAAATAGTAGGTGTTTTATCATGTCACATCCCTAGCCTTATAATGTGCAATGGATTAATTATTTTGGTGTACTAAAAGGTAGCAAATGGTTTTTAGAGTTTATTTTTCAATTGTCTCTATAATGATGATGCAGATTTTCATGTTGTGCCTATGCAAGTGTACTCTTTATTCTTAGGTAGGCTATGACAATATGATAGAGGTCCTAAATATCATTTAGAACAAGTAAATATAACCATGCATAATTTAAAAACATTTCTTTGATTACTATGTCTCTTGAAGCTATCTAACGGGTCAGTACCCATTCGACCCTTGGGTAGGTTTCTTCATACGCTGTCCCAGGCATTGGCTTAGGCTGCGCTACCATCTCATAGGTTGGGTATGGGACAGGCTCTAGCCTGGTCGGCTCAGTTGTGGACTGCGCTCTTGCTTGGAAAGCAGCTCAAAATCATCTCCTTTTCGTACTGCTTCACCAGTGAGGCCTCGAAGACAAGCCCTCTGTTGTTTGTCTCTGGCATCCAATCCACGTTGCTTATCTCAGGCCCCAGCTGCCAGCTGCTACTGATCCATGAACCTGCAGAGCGGTGAGGACGATCAGCACCAGAAACAGCAGCATCACTTTCTGTTAGCCTCACCAGCTCCCAGGCTCACGCAATCAACACTGGAAAAAGCCTCACAGATGAGGAACACACCAGCACCTCATTTACTCTATTTCATCACATTTTCGACCCCAGCACAACGCTGACATTCGTCGTGGAGCTGGCTTACATGCTGGTGAAGGTGTTTGCTCCTGTCGCAGACAAACCTCCCCTTGGCGTCTCGCAGCCACGGGTCCAATGTCTGCTTTCAGACGTCTGCTGGTTTGGCTGACCTTCCATCCATGGTCCTGCACTTCGACGGTGCTGAGATGGCCCTGCCAGCAAGAACTTCTTCATTCAGATGGGCGATGACGTAATCTGCTGGATCGTGCAGAGGTTGCTGAGCCTGTCCATTGTAACCCAAGAACACCATGTACAGTAGTATTCGTGCTCCCCAGAACTCACACAGGCCGAACCAGCTATGTCGGTGTGGGACAACAATGTCCAGCAGGCAGGGCATCCAGCGCACTAATTACTTTTGAGCCTTTGACCCAGCTAGCCCACGAGACCCACCCAAACCAAACCGTGTACATGGGTGGGTCAATAAATCCAGCCAACCTGTATAAACCCACCCATGCACACCCCTAAGGGAAGGGGAAGAATGGAAGAGAACCAACCAACAAGGCCTAGCAATTCCCACCGCTGCAATCCCTGCAAACTCTGGCTCTGGTGGCTGGCGCAGAACTCGCTTCGATTAGCCGGTTAGCTGAGATGCGATAGATCTGTAAGGGAGCAGCAGTAGGGAGGGGGACCTGGAGGAGCTGCACGTAGCAGCGGTGTAACCGTGCAAGGACAAAGAGGGAGGGGCAGAAGCTCACGGTGCACGGAGAGTGGGTGAGCAGGTGAGCAGCAGTTCTAAGAAGGTGCCGTGCTTCTAACCTGTGTTGGACGTTGGTTTCTATGACTCCCAGAGTTCAATGTTCTAACTGGTCCACTGTAAGAAGCTTAATGCTTCTTTTTTGTCATGTGTGATCTTGTAGCCTTATAATTTGCATCTATCAGTCGCACTTCATAACTATCCGTCCTTGGAAATACATAATGTAAAAATGTCTTAAGAAACAAAAATTTTTTCCATGATCTCTATCTATGTTCTGAACATTGCTAGCAGCTTCACAAGAGCGGGTCCTCTATTCAGCTATTGGCTCCCAATTTGTTTGCAACTGTACCCAAAAGGCGGGTTAAAAGGCGTACTGTTCAGGAAACATTGCTGGATAATCAGTTGGTACAGGATATCCAAGGGCATTACTCTGTAGCGGTCTTGTCAGAATTTCCGGATATTTGGGACATGGTTCAGGAAACATTGCTTCTGCCAGAGGCTGAGGATGTTCATAAATGGAAATTTGAGAATTCGGGACAGTTCTCTACTAAGTCAGCATACGAAGCTTTTTTCCTTGGATCAGTCCAGTTTGAGCCAAGCACACTAATTTGGAGGAATTGGGGTCTCAGGAAGTGCAAATTCTTCCTTTGGTTAGTGGCACATAATCGGTGTTGGATAGCTGATAGAGTCGCTAGATGGGGTCACCCACATCCTGAGCATTACCCCTTCTGCGACCAGGAGGATGAAACCATTCAGCACCTCCTGTGTTCATGTGTCTTCTCTCGGCAATTCTGGCTTCAACTACTTCGCAGTTTTGGACTCCCGGATATTGCACCTCAACCATCTTCCACGGGGTTCTTTGACTGGTGGCAACAAGCTGGTAGCAACTCGACAAAGGAACCAGGAGAGGATTCTATTCACTGGTCATGCTAGGAGCTTGGATTCTATGGAAGGAAAGGAATGATATTGTGTTTAATGGTGCCTTGCCCAAGATGGAGCGGGTGCTTCTCCTTGCACAGGAGGAAGCTGTTCTCCGGCTGGCAGTCGCCAAAGGCATTAGCGATCTGGTCACTGCTCGACCTGGGGGTTAGCAGCGTCCGTTGGTGAGGAGTGGTCGACCTTTGAAAATTTAATGGGCGCGTATGTAACCTAGAACCTGAGGGGTGTGTGTGGTGTGTGTTGTATGGCTAATTGAGCCTTTTACCTCCTTTCTTAATGCAATGATTCGCAGCTCTCCTGCGTATTCCGAAAAAAGAAAGTTAAATGTAGTGCTACTTATCTTTTAGCAATGCCAGGCCTCATCTTTCCTGTAACTGAAACAGGCTCAAGCAAATGTATATTTTAGATATGGCAATATCCCCCTCCTTGAACTGTAAGGAATGATATTTCTTCTAGTGTGCTATCGCTGGGAAAATGTAGTTGAGCTAACACTGGTGTACAGCTGAACGCATCAAGGCAGTGACGTTTCTTTAGGTAACCATAGATAATAATGCTGTTTGGACCTGGAATTTCCCTATATACAGATTAGGGAAAAGGAGTCAGTCATCAAAGTGAGAATCACAAGTTCCCAGTACCAGAATAAATTCTACCAATGTTAGAGATGATAGAAGTTCTGTTTTTAAGACATCTCTGTTTTCATCTATTTCAGTTCTTTTAACGCTGTTAATAATTTTTTCCTTTATGTTAATTTAGTGGTTGGTGACTCTGAGGGTATACACATACCTGCAATATTCGTTTCCAAGATGGCTGGAGAAACACTAAAGAAGTTTGCCAGGGGTGAAGATGATGAGTGTTGTATAAACTCATCGATGGATGAGACTGCAGGAACAGTATTGGTAATGTCATTCGTATCACTTGTTGTCATCATATCTGTTCTTGCATCTTTTCTATTTGCTCGAAACTGCCGACTTCTACGTCATGGAGTTGATAATCACCCACCTTACGTCAAGAAACATGTGGTGGAAAAGCTTCCATGCTCAGCATATAGTGCTCCCTGTTCTAGCGAAGATATTTTTCAGGAAGCTTGTGCAATTTGTTTAGAAGACTACAATAATGGCGATATGCTTAGACACCTTCCATGCAAACATGGTAAGATCTTGAGATATTTTAGTACTTGCTTACTGTTTATAATTATTGCTGACTCAGTAGGTTCCAAAGATGTGGTGCCCAGTCGTTCTTATAATTGTTACTGTTTTTTCTCAGTGGTAGATAGAAATTTGCCAATATAATGATATATACAGTAACCCTGATGGGTAGATGCATATCTTGCTCTCTTTTGCATAATTCATTCCTTTACAAGGTAGACAATGATTTTGTAGACCAACAGACAATGATTTCTGTTATCAGCAATGTGCCCAAAACTTATTTTCTTATAGCTCTCCCACTACCTTATCATGGACAATTTCATACAGAATTTCACAAGATCTGTATTGATTCCTGGCTCACAAAATGGGGCACCTTCTGCCCTATATGCAAGCTTGAAGTAACGTCCAGTTAATAGGCATATTTGGTCACTGCATCCAAGTGCTGGCAGTTGTATGAAGGTTTACCGAATTGTTCATCCATTGCATTATTGAAGATTAATCTGAACAGTTGATCTTGCGGACGAAGTACAAATTGCAGTTCCTCAGGTTGGACTCATACCCTTTGAGGTTAATATTAGGATTATCTTGTTTGGTGTGTGGAAGGCCACAACAAACTCTGCTGCTGATAAATGTGGCGTGCATTATCCTGTATCCTAGAGGAACTAGGTGTTGTGTAAGTGTAATCTTAAATCCAACATAAGCCCCATTGTATACCGAATTACATGACTGTTTTCATTTTGGGAAATCACCGAGAAATGTTTGAAGGCACAGAGCAAAAGAACTGAGTAGGTGAGTTGCTGTTGAACATCCTGTTTGAGTGCTTGATTCGTCAGAGTAGGAAGTTTGGTTATCAATATGTATGATTTTTTTTAAAAAAATCGGGGCCTCCCCTCATTTCCATTACTAGAACGGAAATAACAGTGTGTAATCAGAAGGATAGCAGAAAGGGGGAATAGAAAAGTTCTTCCATCTACCTAGGGCTTCAACCTGGTTCAAGCTAAAAGCACCTAAGCAACGGCCTCGCCAAAAGCTTACGCTAATAAGTCAAGTCACATCAATGTGTAATGATAATGTGCAGAATATTACAAGCAAAAGATTCGTTTTGCACATGGCGACATGGCTTCAGCAAATGAGTATAGTTGGAAGAAACAAGTTAAACTAGTCAGGTTGGCGCGCGATGCGCGCATGTACGAAAAATTTGAACCGGAAATAATGATGAAATATGAATTTTTGTTATCTTACTAGGTTCAAAGTAGCATCGCAATGATACATCAAATCAAATAAAAATATAAAACATAATCTAAAATCAAATTGATTACATCCAATATTAAATTCAATTTTTTTATCATAATGATCATTTGAGCACCGTACAACTTTTTATGCTTAGGAATTCACTAGCCTTTTTTCGTTGATATAGCTAACATATACGTGCTATGTTACACTGATTCTTGGTTTTGATAGAAATAAAAGATAAAATTGGCGATGAATGAATATAATTCAATCATATTTTGCGAGTTTATGATTTGTTTGAAAGTAAAGTCCAAAAAATTGTAGGGTTACTGATAGAGTCGGAGTGCCCGATCTTTCGGTGAGTGGAGATAAATTCGACTTGGTGGAAGTAGACCCTCACGATCCGACTACGACGAGCGAACCCGAAGCGCCAATGCAATCGCTGAACCAACTCCCGATGGTTACCAACCTCGCCGGTGCGAGATCAGCCGATCACGAAGATCGATTCCTGTCCGCAATCGAAGAACGAACAAGAAAAAGAGGCGAGCAATCTAAATATCACTCGAAGGTGGAGTTCTGAATCACACAAGGACAGCGCGTATTTGCGCGTGTTCAAGAGTAGCTAAAGCTAGATGTAAAACAAAACTCGAGTCGTAAACAAAAAGGACTCGGACTAAATAAAGGGGACGCAGCCCCTGGAGTCCGAAGGGGTCACGCGCGCCCAACCCTAGGCGCCCCACCTGGGCTGCCCTGTTGGGCCATCTTCTTATTCCGATGGGCCTTCGTTCCTTAACAGCATGATGAAGTTTAATTCTCTCGCACGGGCTCGAGTGATTGGCCCAACTGGATGAGCAACTGTAGGTGCCTGAGGTGGAGAAGCAACTGGAGGCGCCTGAGGTGCTGCTGGTGTAGATGTACTCGTGGTGTCCGCATCATCCTCCCCTTCTTGAACTGAAGTCGTCCTCGACGGCAACTCCTCATCTTCGCCCACATACGGTGTCAAATCTGCAACATTAAAACTCGTGGAAACACCAAACTCCGCAGGCAGGTCAAGGATATAAGTATTATCATTAATCTTGGTTAGCACTTTAAAAGGACCAGCAGCACGTGGCATCAATTTAGAACGACGTAAGGTTGGAAAACGATCCTTTCTCAAATGCAACCAAACCAGATCACCCGGTGCAAAAGTAACATGTTTTCTCCCTTTACTACCCGTAACCTGATATTTAGCATTAGCAGCAGCAATGTTTTGTTGAGTTTGCTCATGCAAGCTAATCATTTGATCAACATGTGCAGCGGCATCTATGTGTGGGGCGTCCTCGGCATCAAGTGCAAACAAATCAATAGGCGCCCGAGGAATATAACCATAAACAACTTGAAAAGGACACATCTTTGTAGAAGAATGCGTTGCATGATTATAAGCAAACTCAACATGAGGCAAGCAATCTTCCCAACGTTTCAAGTGTTTATCTAAAACAGCCCTAAGCATAGTGGACAAGGTTCGATTAACCACCTCAGTTTGTCCATCAGTCTGAGGGTGACAAGTGGTGCTAAACAGCAATTTAGTTCCCATTTTATTCCACAGTGATCTCCAAAAATGACTGAGAAACTTAGCATCACGATCATAGACTATTGTATTTGGAATACCATGCAAATGAATAATCTCGCGAAAGAACAATTCAGCAACATTGCTAGCATCATCAGTCTTATGACAAGGTATAAAATGAGCCATTTTGGAGAAACGATCAACAACCACAAAAATACTGTCCCTCCCCTTCTTAGTTCTAGGCATTCCCAAAACAAAGTCCATAGAAAGATCAAGCCAAGGGGAAGTAGGAATAGGCAAAGGCATGTACAAACCATGGTTGTTCAATCGTGACTTAGCTTTCTGGCAAGTAGTGCAGCGTGCAACAAGGCGCTCAACATCAGCGCGCATCCGGGGCCAAAAGAAGTGGGCAGCCAGCACTTCACGCGTCTTGTAGACGCCAAAGTGCCCCATGAGACCGCCTCCATGCGCTTCCTGTAACAACAAACGACGAACCGAGCTAGCTGGAACACACAGCTTGTTAGCGCGAAACAGGAACCCGTCCTGTATGTGAAATTTGCCCCATGGTTTGCCATGAATACAGTGGGCGAAAGCATCTTTAAAATCAGCATCATGCACATATTGATCCTTCACAGTTTGCAAGCCAAAGATTTTAAAATCTAACTGTGACAGCATGGTATAGCGACGAGACAAAGCATCAGCAATGACATTTTCCTTCCCGCACTTGTGTTTAATAATGTAAGGGAAAGACTCAATGAATTCTACCCATTTAGCATGACGACGGTTCAGGTTTGTTTGGGTACGAATATGTTTTAAAGCCTCATGATCAGAATGAATTATAAACTCGCGATGCCAAAGGTAGTGCTGCCAAGTATGCAAAGTGCGCACTAAAGCATAAAGCTCCTTATCATAAGTAGAATAATTCAAGCTAGCACCACTTAATTTCTCGCTAAAGTAAGCAACCGGTTTTCCTTCTTGTAACAAAACAGCACCTAGCCCAATACCGCTAGCATCGCATTCAAGCTCAAACACTTTAGTAAAATCAGGCAACTGCAAGAGAGGAGCATTGGTTAACTTATCTTTCAAGGTGCTGAACGCAACCTCTTGCGAATCACTCCAAGCAAAGGGAATATCCTTCTTTGTAAGCTCATGTAGAGGCGCTGCAATGGAGCTAAAATCACGAACAAACCGGCGGTAGAAACCTGCAAGGCCAAGAAAGCTTCGAATTTGTGTGACCGTCGTCGGTGTAGGCCACTCCCGAATGGCATCAATTTTGCTGCTATCCACCTCAATGCCCTGTGGAGTAACAACATAGCCAAGAAACGAGACACGTTGTGTGCAAAACATGCATTTTTTGAGGTTAGCAAATAAATGGGCCGCACGCAATGCATCAAAAACAGCACGCAAATGTTCTAAATGCTCTTCCATAGACTTGCTGTAAATGAGGATATCATCAAAATAGACAACTACAAACAATCCTATGAAGGGCCTCAGAACTTCATTCATCAAACGCATAAATGTGCTGGGAGCATTTGTCAAACCAAACGGCATAACCAACCATTCATATAACCCAAATTTCGTTTTAAAAGCTGTTTTCCATTCATCACCTAATTTCATGCGAATCTGATGGTAGCCACTACGCAAATCAATCTTAGTGAAAATAATGGCACCACTAAGCTCATCTAGCATATCATCAAGGCGTGGTATAGGGTATCGGTAGCGAATGGTAATGTTATTAATAGCACGACAGTCTACACACATACGCCATGAGCCATCTTTCTTTGGAACAAGTAACACGGGAACGGAGCAAGGGCTAAGAGACTCACGAATATAACCCTTGTCAAGCAACGCCTGTACCTGGCGCTGGATTTCCTTCGTCTCATCCGGATTTGTACGGTACGGTGCGTGGTTCGGAAGCTGTGCGCCGGGAATGAGGTCGATCTGGTGCTCAATGCCACGAAGTGGTGGAAGTCCTGGTGGCAAATCTTTTGGAAAGACATCAGCGTACTCCTGCAAAATGTTAGCAACCGCAGGGGGAATATCCAAAGATGGTGCATCATCAAGTGAAACAAGCACACTAGAGCATATAAGGGCATAGCATGGCAAAGGAGCATCGCGTAACTCATCAAAATCAGCACGTGTGGCAAGCAAAACAGGAGCATTCAACTTGATTTCAGAATTAATAGATGTCGATGGTTCAAGTTGTTTATCAGTTTTAGCAGCTCTAGCAAGATCATCTTTAAGAATTTGTTCAGGTGTCATTGGATGTATAATTATTTTCTGACCCTTAAACATGAAAGAATAGTGATTTGAACGACCATGATGCAAGCTATCAGTATCATATTGCCAAGGTCGCCCAAGTAACAGAGAGCATGCTTCCATGGGAATAACATCACAATCGACAAAATCAGAATAAGCACCCATGGAGAAAGGAATACGGACTGATCGAGTAATTCTAATTTTCCCACCATCATTAAGCCATTGAATGTGATATGGATGTGGATGCTTACGAGTGGGTAAAGACAACTTTTCAACCAGCGTGGTACTCGCCAAATTATTGCAGCTGCCGCTGTCGATGATGATGCGAATCGACCGCTCCTGCACAACACCCTTGGTATGGAAAAGAGTGTGTCGCTGATTCTTCTCGGACGGGGCGACCTGTGTACTAAGAACACGCTGCACAACAAGACTTTCATACCTATCGGCGTCGCCCGGGTTGACATGTACCTCCATAGCTGCATGGTCAGTGGCAAGCATCGCATGTCGAGTATCTTCAGAATCACTAGCGGAAGAATACTCACCATCGTCACGAAGAAGCAAAGTGCGCTTGTTCGGACAGTCCCGAATCACGTGGCCAAATCCTTTGCAACGATGACACTGAATATCCCATGTACGGCCTGAATATCCTGTGTACGGCCTGTGGGAGGGGCGGCGCCTGTGGAAGGGGCAGCGCTTGCAGGTTTGGCCGTTCGCTCGCGCGGTGTAGTGGTGGGCGTGGGTGGCGCAGGGAGAGCGGGTGCGGAGTTGGATGTCGAGCTTCTTCCTGCAAAAGAGTTAGAATATGTCTTCGAGCGGCGTCCCTGCACTTCACGTTCAGCTTTGCAAGCATATTCAAATAATGTTGTCATATCTGTGTAGTCCTTATAATCAAGTATATCCTTAATTTCGCGGTTCAAACCACCACGAAAACGTGCCATAGCAGCGTCATTTTCCTCCAATAACCCACAACGAATCATGCCTATTTGTAATTCCTGGAAATATTCCTCAACAGATTTGGAACCTTGCTGAAAACATTGCATTTTATTAAGCAAATCTCGGGCATAATAAGAAGGCACAAATCTGTGGCGCATAGCAGTTTTTAATTGCTCCCAAGTGGTTGGAATGGTATTGGGATGTTTGTGTTTATATTCACGCCACCAAATTAAAGCAAAATCAGTAAATTCACTAATAGCAGCTTTAACTTGAGAATTAGCAAGAATATCATGGCATGAAAATTTCTGTTCAACTTCTAATTCCCAATCAAGATATGCAGCAGGATCATATTTGCCATTAAAAGGTGGAATTTTAAATTTAATCTTGGAAAAGGAATCATTACTGGGACGGCGTGGCACGCGGCGGGCACGGCCTCGGCGGTCGCCATCATCCTGGTCCGAGTCACCACCATAACCCTGCTGCAACTCTGCGACTGTTGTGTGCAATGCATCGAGTCTTGCCACAACTGAGTCGAGTGTGGCCTTAGCGGCCGTATGTGCAAGGTCGAGCTGATCACACCGCTCGGTCGTCGAGGAGATCGTCGAGTCCAGCCGTTCATGAATCGTCTGAATGTCGGTGATAAGCCCTTCAACATGTGCCCGTATGCCCTGCAGTTGGTTAGCCCCCACGTCGACATCATCTGCCATGGTTAGCGCAAATACAAGAACACAAGCGACGACAAAACAGGGGTGTAACGGGTCACAAGGCGCTCACACTAGTGCTGTTATCAAATTCTTATCCGTTCTTACCATGCACACAGGGGCGAACTGCAACCAACCGGTGGAACTCGCGAAAGATTGGAGGAGCGATTGCCTGGAGAAACAAAATATGCTCGTCGTAGAACTATGTGGAGTTCTGGGAAGGCTGCACTCAAATGAAGGATTAGCACAATCAAACAATAATGCAAAGTTGAAAGATAGTGCCAAACACGTAACAAGAGTTGCTGGTAACAAGGGAAATCGAAAGAACATAGGCAAAGGTGGAGAGGGCGCACCTCTTTTGTTTTTTTTTTCTGTTTTTTTTTGTCACAGAGGGTGCCCCAAAACTGAGAATATGAACACAGAGGATCTCAAACAGCAAATTGTGGCACACACTTTTTCCGAAAGTACAGGGGTATTCCGGTAAAAAGAAGAAGAAAGAGAGATACGGATATGAAAAGCTAGCATGGAATGCGTGGGGGGGGGGGGGTGCGGAGTTGCCCCGGAGAGTTGTGACCCAGGGGGGTTCACGGCGCGCGCAAAGGGAGTTTGCACCGAAACTAAACCGGATCATCTTCCTTCTCCCTGTTGGACTCTTTTTTTTTGCTTCTTTCCTTTTTTTTGCACTTTCCTTTTTTTTTTTGATTGCTTTCTATCTTTCTTTCTTTCTTTTTTGGATAGGGGAGGGGGCGATCGGAGGGGTGGGATGGCGCGGCGCGGTTGTCGCGAAGGGGGGCGGTGGGCATGGCGTGGTAGGGTTGGCGAGCAGCGGAACGGCAGCGGCGGCGAAAACTAGGGTTAGAGGAAAAACGAGAAACAAGAGATTAAACACAAGTAACCAGCAACAATCGAACGAGTAGGCACACAAATTCAACAAAGACACTTATTGAAAGAATGTGCGAGGCTAAACGGTTGCTGGGACAAGGATCTAACCTGAAAAAATTTCTTTTGGTTTTTATGGACTGTAGGAAGGGAAAAACACTCGGTAAAACTCACCGATCAACCTGGAAAGCTGATACCACTTGATAGAGTCGGAGTGCCCGATCTTTCGGTGAGTGGAGATAAATTCGACTTGGTGGAAGTAGACCCTCACGATCCGACTACGACGAGCGAACCCGAAGCGCCAATGCAATCGCTGAACCAACTCCCGATGGTTACCAACCTCGCCGGTGCAAGATCAGCCTGATCACGAAGATCGATTCCTGTCCGCAATCGAAGAATGAACAAGAAAAAGAGGCGAGCAATCTAAATATCACTCGAAGGTGGAGTTCTGAATCACACAAGGACAGCGCGTATTTGCGCGTGTTCAAGAGTAGCTAAAGCTAGATGTAAAACAAAACTCGAGTCGTAAACAAAAAGGACTCGGACTAAATAAAGGGGACGCAGCCCCTGGAGTCCGAAGGGGTCACGCGCGCCCAACCCTAGGCGCCCCACCTGGGCTGCCCTGTTGGGCCATCTTCTTATTCCGATGGGCCTTCGTTCCTTAACAGCATGATGAAGTTTAATTCTCTCGCACGGGCTCGAGTGATTGGCCCAACTGGATGAGCAACTGTAGGCGCCTGAGGTGGAGAAGCAACTGGAGGCGCCTGAGGTGCTGCTGGTGTAGATGTACTCGTGGTGTCCGCATCAGTTACCACATTTGAATCGTAGCATACAAAATTTTTATACATAGGAAAATAATAAATATATTTTATAGTTTCCATACTATGTAGCTGCAAATAATAGAAAAAGGCATTAATAATTTTTGAAAAAATCAGGAGACCCACTCAACGTATCATGGGTCCCACCAAACAATGTGTGGGTCCCACTGAAAAGTACATAGGTCCTGCCTAAATAGTGTGTCGGTCCTACATGCATAATATGTGGGTTCCACGTCATCAAGTGACCTATCTAATCTAATGCTTTCAATATTGAAAGAGAGATGTTTTCGGTTATTTGTATTATTTCGATTTGACATTGAAAAAGATATAGCCTGTCTTAAAACATGTTTCAAGGTCGCAACTTTATTATATCTTGCATACATCTCATGCCTGTAATTACTGGTCTGATCAAGAAAGTGATAATTTATTTTTTATCGGAGGGACTGGAATAGTACATTTTTTTCGGAAAGAGAGTGCTTCATTCATTCGGTATACAGCAAATTACAGTAAGATTAAGGCCCTTTTGGATAGGGGCAGGATGTTAAACTTTAACACTCTCAAATGAAGTGTTAAAGTGTAACACATGTGGAATGTTTGGATGGGGTGTTAAACTTTAACACTAAAGGTTGGAATTGACACCCTCCTCAGTTACTCCTCTTAATGGCAGCCTAATACACCTGTGCTATTTTGTTTGGTGCCAAGGTCCAGCGTTGATTTCTGGCGCCAAGTACTAGCGCTGCATGCATTCGTACCCTTCTATGCTCATAGGTATTTCACTTTTATTTTTTTTACATTTGGCCAAATGATAGAAGGGAATGAAAAATACATTCAAATTATTTGCATTGTCCTATAAACACGATATAACACAAAGAGTGCACGAAGGTTGTCAATGTCATTACAACACAACCATACAAATAATCTACGATTTATTGTACAAATCATTAGCTAATTCATCACAAAATGCATTCATATTATAGTCTTCGTCCCCTGCTTGGGTATTCGTTGCATGTCCTTCATAGTTTGATACTTCGGTCATGGGAACGAAATTTTCATCCCGATCACACATACCAAAGGCCCTATCGGCCATATCATTCTCTCGAATGAAATTGTAAATTGCCATGCATGCTACTATTATTTTGCTTTGTTTGTGCATTGCAAAACTTGGTATACCCAACAAAATCCTCCACTTCATCTTCAACACTCCAAAGGACCTTTCGATAACATTTCTAAGGGATGAATGTGTGTAATTAAAGGTCTCTTTCATACCTCTTGGCATTGGACCACTCCGAAACTCTGGGAGATGATACTTCGTACCCTTGAAGGGTGCAAGGTAACTCGGACGGTTTGGATATCCCGAGTCAACTAGGTAAAATTTGCCTACAAATGAAGACAATTTCATGAGGCTAATGAAGTTGGCACAATTTATTCTACAAATGAAGACAATACAAGTACAGAAAGAAGTGTACCTGATGGAGGATGCGGAAACTTGTCACCATATTTGGTTACAGTATCACTGAAGACTCATATTATGAACCGATCCAGGCCATCCACTAGCAACAAATGTGAACCTCATGTTGAAATCACAAATAGTCAGCACATTCTATGTGGGATATCCATGTCTCCCGGTGTGTTGAACCACCTTATCATTTAGCACCACAACTGGTACATGCGTCCCATCTATAGGTCCTATACAATTGTTGAAGTATGAGACAAACTGAGGCTTTTTTAATCTTTGGTGCACGGTCTTAAATTCTGGGTCCTTTGGCTTAATAATATCCACTGCTAGCTTAAGAACACTACACAAAACACTATCGAATGTACGGCTTATTGTTTCTAAGGACCTTATAAACCGGTCCTCAACTTGTCTAAGTGATTGGGTTGCACCAATTATCCAAAGGAACATTCCTAAAGCCTCCATCGTTGATATTCTTCTAGTTGCCCTCAAACCATAGGTCTCAACCAACAAGTCATGTAGCTGATGAAATAATGGGTTTGACATCCTAAACATGTTGTAGCAAGAGGTTCTACTAGACAGTGTTTCCTGTACCCATTCTATGCCCGGTACAGTGGTTACCCTCTTTGGACCTTTGTCCATGTATGTATCATAGTACATACCAATCATGATTGCAGCCTTTAAGATGTCCCGAGTCCTTTTACGACGATACTATCTCATCTTCATGAAAGTACAAATCTATTTTAGAAAGTCCTCATCAGATTCACTTGAAGAACGCTCATCACCATCCTAAGTCAACAGACAAAAACATGTCAGCCATCAACATTTACAAAAGAACAGATCCATTCATCTACAAAAGAACATATTCATTTCAAACAGGCACAAATGTAGCATATTCAAACTAGAATTATAACAAATAGGCACAAATGTAGCATAGTCCAACCAAATTTATATCAAACAGCCACAAATATTGTTCAAATAACCACACTTAGTACATAAAAGAACTATAATTATTCAAACAGCCACATTCACTACTTAGGATCACTAGCTACTGCTAACTCAACAATATTGTTCTCCTTGTGATATCTCTTCAAGTGAAGCAGCCTTCCTTCAGGAGTAGGTATGTTACAAAAGAATTCCCTCTCATATGGATCTTTGAATAAGTGCCTGCCTGCATAGAACTCTACAGTATCAGGGGTTGCTCCACATTCTAAAGCCAACTACTGACACTTCTTACCAGACTGTGCCATCTCTTGCATAGGATCAGCTTTTGTCTTTTCTCATTGATACTGGTAGCAAGAGTCTCCCCCACATTCCTGAATATGTTATCATTAGTATCTTCAGAGGTAGTCAACTTATCAACTAGAGTGATCATCATCTTCATAAAAGGGGTTTTGATTTCTTTCCAAGACTAGTGGCAGTGGACCTGGTGTTGTTGCTACTTCCTCTCTTTCTACTGTTATTGCTAACTGGGCTATACTCAAAGTCATGAAAAAACCCATCTGGACCATATGCATCTTCTTCCTGTACATATTCACCATCTTGTTCTTCTTCCTCTTGAAATCCAGGCACATAAGAGGTAGACCCGTCCACTACAACATCATGAAACATTTCCTCTAGCTGATCAATGTACTCTGGAGCACAATACTGTTATTTCTTACATTCACCATATCTGCCCTGCAAATGGATTTTCAGGTTACACGGGAATGCAAATAAAGCGACTGCTAACTGCATGCAAATGTAGTGAATGCCCCTCACCTTGGTGTTTTTTTCCACCACCAATCTAGGGCACATACAGTACCATCAGCCTTCCTTCCAAGGCCAGTCTCCTTTTGAAGTAGTTTCAAGAAGGAATGCACAATATTCAGTTGATTAATTCTGTTCCTGAGCTACATCTTGTCATATTTCAAACTAGTGACCATGTAGTATTTATCAACAATTATCTTGTAACCTCTTCTAGACATGGTGCCTTTGTGACAGTTGCCTGCTCTTATTTGCTCAACCCATAAATCACACAACAAAATAGTATTTGGTTCTATCCATTGTGCCTTATCAGCTCTTATCTAGTGCATAATAGAAACATATAAAACCCATCACACACTAAACAGGTTACAACAATGCACATTATCAAAGTTTGAAACTAACTATCACAAACTGAACATATTTCATGTTTCTAACCATCACACAACAAACTGGACAAATGAAGCATGACATTACCTTGGAGCAGCCACACATTCTAACCATCACAAACTAAGCAGCCACACATTCTAACCATTTCATCATTGTAACCATCAAATTCTAAGCAGCCACATATTTCATCAATCTAACCATCCTAAACTCTAAACAGATCAACCATAAAGAAGAGGATGAGTACAAGAAATAACCTTGGAGCCGAGAAAAACAACTTCCACATTCTATGCACCACCGTTTTCTTCATCACACGAAAGGGCACTCCATCATCAGCACTAGTTGTTCCTCCATGAGCACTGGAACATCTTCGGCGGCCACAGGGATGTCCTCCACCGTGTCCTCCGCTGCCAGTAGCATTGTCGGGCAACGAACCAACGAAGAGAGACCTCATCACACGCACTTTGCTGCTGCCTCCCCGGCTGCCGCTACCACCTCTGCTACCGCCGCCACCTCCTCTTCCTCCATTGCGAGGCACGCGTAAGCCGAGGGTACAACTACCGCGGTCTCGGGGTGCTCCTTCTTCCCGAAGCATATTGGAGTAGGAGTTGAGGTCGGGGAATTCTTCAGCCTGCGAGTTGAGATCCAGGGCTTACAAACCCTCACGAGGAGCTCCAGAAGATTTCGCCTGTGAGAAGAAGTCGAAGCCGCTGGCAGGGAAAGGTGGATCCGCATGGGAGAAAAGGTCTTGCAACCCATCGTCGCTGTGGCTATCCATGAGCCCTGAGCAAGGGTTCAGGGCAACGCGGCGCACTCCTAGCAGCGTGGATGCCATGGATCTGGGGCAGCGTGGGGAGGAAACGAAGAAGGGTGGGAGGGGAGTTCCTGCGGGTGGGGATGACGGCGGGAGGGGAGAAGGGGGGAGGGGAAGGTGACGGGAGGGAAAGAATGGCGAGAGGGGATGGCAGTAGGGGAGGACCTGCGGGCAGGATGGATGGCCGGTGGGAGGAGATGGCGGCGGGCGGGGAGGAAGCGATGCGGGAGGGGAGGATGCGAAGGCGGTGGGTAAGAGAGAGAGGAGGAGAGAGGGGGGGGGGAACTAGGGAAAGATTGGAGAGGGGGACCACTTTTAACAAGTTTAACAACTTTTAACACCCCGTTGAGGTGTTTATGAAATTGGACCCGGGCGTACGTTGAACTAGGAGCG